>NC_071353.1:73679492-74279492 GCF_943734655.1 Sabethes cyaneus
TTTTGTACATTGTTAGCTTCGTGCGGCGGCGTATGCTTCCTGATCGTAGCCTTTTACGAAGGGCAAAGTAGGCCCGATTTCCCGCTTGGATGCGCCGCTGGATCTCCTAGTGTTGTTGTCCGCGGTCACCAGTGATCCCAAATACACGAACTCTTCTACCACTTCTAGTTCGTCGCCGTCAACGGTTACCGTCCGTGGGAGGCGCACATTTGTTTCCTTTGAGCCTCTTCCTTTCATGTATTTGGTCTTCGACGCATTTACTTTTAGCCCAATTCTCCTAGACTCCGCTTTCAGTCTGGCGTAGATTGCCTCCGCCGTCGCAAAGTTCCTGGCAATGATATCGAAGTCATCTGCAAAGCCTAGAAGTTGGCTACTCTTGGTAAAAATCGTGCCTCTCGTTTCGATGCCCGCTCGTCGGATCACCCCCTCAAGAGCGATGTTGAACAGCATGCAGGATAGACCGTCACCTTGTCTCAACCCTCGTCGCGTCTCGAAGGGACTCGAGAGTGTCTCAGAGATGCGTACGAAGCACATCACTCGATCCAATGTAGCTCTGATCAGTCGCGTCAGTTTGTCCGGAAAACCGTATTCGTGCATTATCTGCCATAGCTTGTCTCGATCGACTGTATCGTATGCTGCTTTGAAATCAATAAAGATGTGATGCGTGGGCACGTTGTACTCCCGACATTTCTGCAAGATCTGTCGGATAGTAAAAATTTGGTCCGTAGTTGCGCGAGCCCCCATGAAACCCGCCTGATAATTCCCTACGAAACCTTGTGCTATCGGTGACAGCCGGCGTAACAGGATCTGGGAGAGTACCTTGTAGGCGGCATTTACCAGCGTAATACCGCGATAGTTGCAGCAGTCTAGCCGATCACCCTTTTTGTAGATGGGACAAACCACTCCTTCCATCCATTCCTCCGGTAGCTTTTCCTCCTCCCAAATCCTTGAAATAACCCAGTGTAGAGCCTTTGCTAGCGTTTCTCCGCCATGTTTATAAAACTCTGCCGGTAGGCGGTCCTTCCCAGCGGCTTTATTGGTCTTCAGCAACCTGATTTCTCGTTTGACTTCTTGGAGATCAGGTGCTAGGACGTCACTATCTTCCATGGGCGCTCCTAGGTTAATTTCCGTTCCGCCTCCTTCTGCGACTTCGCCATTGAGGTGTTCATCGAAGAACTGCTTCCACCAGTCGACCACCTCGCGCTCGTCTTTCTGATTAGTAACAGTCATCAAATACGTTAAATCCGGGAACGAAAAATAGATTTTCGGATATATCCGGATATCCGAACAATTAATTTTTCCAGGAGTTAACTTTTTCGAGAATCCACTGTATTAGGCAATATGTACACTCAATTCTTTTTGTATACGAGTGGAAGTGATACGTAGCGCGTAAAGGTAAACCGTGTTTTATTATTATTCTTTATTTTTATTATTATTCTTTATTTGAGAGGTTTTCAGCCTGCGGCTGGTTCGCCTCTTTCAGAAAACCGTTTAAAAATCCGCGTAATTCGAAAAATATTGAAAAAAACCGTGTGAATTCAAAAATCATCGCAAAAAAACCGCATAGTTCTAAAATAACCGAAAAAGCTTTTTAAAATCCAAAAGCCGTCATGAAAATTGCTCGAATTTAAAAATATTCTGATAAAAACGTGTCAATTCGAAAAATAATGTAAAAAAAACCGCGTTGATTCGAAAAATAATGCAGAAACCGTATTATTCGAAACTCGTCATGAAGAGAATTTCTTTTGAAAATTTTATTGAAAAAATCAGTAGAGTTTCCTTTAGTTTTTTTGTTTATTATGTAAAAATTTACATCAACAATTTTATTAATTTAAATTGCTTTTTTTCAGATCTGTGCAATCTGAATCGAACGTTAGTAATTGAACGTTCAGTCCACGGGAGACAATAGAAAACAAAATATTTATCCTTTTAGGTAAATTGATTGTACCGGATTCGGCCTGGTCGCTCGCTGCTGGAAGGCATCACGATACTACTCGAGAATGTGTATATGTATAAGCGTTCGCCGGGGTAATGTTAAGTAAGCGTTAACCAGAAGTCCCCAGCAACCGGTGGCTTTCGATGTCTTACTTACATGTAGTGTAGTACGCACGCACACCTGCATACATGTAGACCTAAACGATAGACCTTACTATATACATGCTTGTCAACATCAGCTCCATCCTTTTTTTTAAGGAAATAGTCAAAGATAAGAATGAAAGGAAAGTGAAAGTCTTTTTATATCTTTTGTTGCGCATATACTTCCACATGGTGAAAAATTCGCAGTCAAAGAACGAAAATGGATCCTTCCTCAAGCCCTGGCACTGCTACATGAAAGGCAAACACCGGATGGTGCATGCGGGAGGTAAACTTTCTCCAATTACACACCTATGTATGGGAAATTTTTTGTGGAAGGCGAGACATATGTGAGAAAAGTGGTTTCATTCTGCTCGGAAAATTTGGGCCACATCCAGGACGTATAAACTCAACTATTTGTTTTTACAAACATGTGTGAAATGGGTCAACTGAAATGCATAAATAATCATTTTTGTCTGTTTGTGGGTGTTTTTCCAAACACCAAAAAGTAAATGCCACTGGGTAACACCTATTTAAACTTTGTCATTGATATCAACACAGAATGTTATGGAACTAATCATCTCTATCATGGAAATAGGATGGGTAAAGAGTCAAACCGAATGTTGCGTCAACGGTCAACGCTAACGGGTAATTGTCGATCAAAGTTGACCCCACAGTTCTGTTTGGCTATTTGGAAAGTAAAAAGATTTCAAGGTACACATGCACATGGTAGGGTTTATTTCTAATTCCCGTCGTAGTAGGTAAAGCCATTCTAATTTTCATCGTGTGTTGGAAGGATTTAATGAATACTCCAAAAGTTCTTGTGCTGATTTGATTAAAACACACTTACCTTCCAATCCGTGAACTTTGAAATCACTGAAAAGCGATTATTAAAGCATACCCGAGCAGGAGCGAAGAGCAAAATAATACAAAAACAATATCAAACTCTGTTATAATGGTATATTTTGTTATTGAATAGATATGGAGATATATTAATAACACATTTTGTTATTGAGTAGATATTTAAAACAGTGGTTGTAAGATAAGTATAATAACTGATTTTGTTATCATATCTTATTTTGGCCTAAAAATGACATACGATATATTTCATACAATTTTTTTTTATTGATTAAAGAAATTTTAGATTATAAATATTTTATAAAAGGATTTTTTAATATCTCATATTCTACTTCATTTGTTATTCAATACCTTAATAATACTAAAATATGTTATTCTAAACTCTGAATACAGTCATGTTATTGCTTTGTTATTCAAATAACACAAGTAGTTATTCTTTTAGCCTTAAAGGAGTAAAATTTTGATATTATTTTTTGTTATTTTACCAACTATGTCAGCCAAAACAAGACCAAATTTTGATATGAGTTATTCGACTTCCAATAACACATTTTGATATTATTTTGCTATTCGCTCCTGCTCGGGTATTATTGAAATTACGCAACTTAATTTCTTTATTAACTTTATTTCTTAACCCATTAAGCCCCGCACTTTTCCCAACAGGGATAGAAAGTTGAAACTTTCAGGAAAATTCTCTTTAGGTCAACTAAGAAAAAGCCGCTGACATGTATTTTTAATTTTGACCCTGTGTCCCGTAACGCTACGTTGCGAAAACGCAACGCTGGCTTTAGTTTTCAGAAAGTCGCATAATGCATGTAAAAGGGTTGATTATGCGACCTTTTGAAAACTAAAGCCAGAAATGTCATATTTTTCACTTTAGATAATGATTATAGCATGACAAATACTGATTCACATCCCTAAAGGTATAAAATTCCTTTCCTATATATTTTTATCAGGGAGTAATACAGAAAATCGTATTATTTTTAATTTTTAAATTTTTACGTGGTATGAATCATCATCATCATCGTCATAATTAGCAGTTAAAAAATCTAAGAAAGGAATTTTCTAACTTTGGAGTTATTATTCAATAATAGAAAACATTTATGATACCTAAAAGTAAAAAAAAAACATGACAACAAAAAAAATTGGACCAAATAAAATTCATCAGTGAAAAATATCGTAAGAAAGGAATTTCCTAACTTTAGGGGAAATTAATCAACGCTAGAAATAGTTTTATGACACCTACAAGTCAAAGAACATGACAAACAAAAAGAAATTTAGTACCAAAAATATGATTCGATTATCCGGGTGATTCGATTATCCGGGCTGAAAATAAAAGTGAAACCCGTATAATCGAGTCCGGGCTGTACTTCATACTTCTTTACCGTTAAATCAAACTTGGGATTTTTTTGGGATTTTGAGTATTCATAAAGATTAAATGAACGAGTAAGAGTATTACATGTTATGTTTTATAATAGACTAGCTGACCCGACAAACTTTGTATTGCCACAAATTAACCTGTGTTGTACATAAATCATGAATCTCGGATGATCTTTGTCACAATCTCGAGTTTTGCAAGTTTCTGAGAAGTTCAACCTTAGATGATTCATTTTGGCAGTTACGTAACTATGAAAGCATCCCAGGCAGAGGTGGCATAAACCGCAGCGCAGACCAAAAGACACACATTCTTAAACTACACAACACTCGCCATGCGGTGTGTGTTCGCCCACAAATTCCCTTCAGTGTCTCTTTTGCTAAACACGCTCTTTCGTGTCTTACGCGCACCAAGAAAAGGCAGTCGCAAACGCAGTGTGATAAATTTGCTGCGTGCTTTACCACACCAAGAGCCGCACTCTACGCGGCTGGATTGTACACCCTGCGCTGGGTCAGTTGAAGTGGTGTGATTGAAAAAAAAAACCCGAATTAATCCATCTAGCGGCGTGACCTAGCCTTTCTACTGCCACAATAATCATTATTTAATTTCTCAGGAACATCTATAATTAACTTGACTATATTTTTGAATATCCGTTCCGTATTCCTTAAAATCCTTATTTGCCAGTAAAATTCACAACGTATTGCGTAGAATAATTATATTTTCTTTCCTTGGGTGCGTAAATACTTGTAAGCGTCATTTATGTTTTATGTTTTATGTTATGTTATTTGATGAACACCTTATTTAGTTTTATAATCGGTCGGCCTTAACTTGCGGGTTTCAGAGCCACATACGAAACTTGTTTTGAACTGACAATATGAAATATGTGTTCATAGCAGATTTTTTGATATTTTGTTTGAGTGGTTTTAACCCAAATGGTAGATTTTTTTTTGATATTTTGATATTAATACCATGCGTTCAAAAGTTAGCATCTTTGAAAAACAAGAGTTCAGAAGAATTATTATTATAGTTCGCTTTTGAAGAAAAAAGAAATGATTAATCTCAAAATTTTACTATTAGTTTGCTTGGCTTCAATTTTGCAATATATCTGAATTAGAAAAAATAACTGAATAGAGCATTAGATATGAAAAAGAGAAATTGAACTTTTTCTTAGCTGGAGCTCCTACAGATAATAATTTTTGCATGAAAATCAAAACTTGAGCTTCTTTCGAATGTTCTTTCATGAAAAGATAGTCATTAACTTGATCACATCGTTTTTACAATGTTAGAGGGTTAGGAAAACAAGATGAGGTCGAAAAATAGTGCAAAAACTGCGCCATAAACATGCTTGAGAATGAGAAATATGATCGATATGATTTCCAGTGCTTGTCATTTTTGATTTATTTATTAAAACATGATATATGACATAAGACATCTGTCCTTTAAAATGTCACTAACGAAAACAAATCTTACAAAGTTATTACCGTGCAACGTTTACTTCCTATTTTTCATATAACATTTCTAAGCTCTAGTATCTATGGATTGAAAAGAGCATCTATTGATGCGCAAAATTTGTATGAAATTTGTATAAATTTATTTGGACAAATCAACTCACTAGTATTTTGATCTTATACACCACTATATTTATATACTTAAATTAACTCTTTTTCTCCGCTTTTTGCTTTTTGTGTACAATTGTGAGTAACAGCAAGTGAAGAAAATGACAATTAAAATCTCAATCAAATCAAAGAAAAGAAAAAACTTTTCAATTGAATCCCGCTATTTAATATTTGCGACAGGTACGTAGTTCGCCTACGACGTGCAGGCTTCATCAGTGTCTTATTTCAAAGCGTATACGTATCTGTCGCGAATAAATATTAAATAGTGGAATTTAGTCGGTAAAAGTTTTTTTCTTTTCTTTTATTTCAGAATTCGTATTCCACTAAGAGGCTTCAAAAACTTTAGACAATTGACATGTTTCTCACTTTTCTTGAATTTCATTGCAAATTGTCATCACATACACATACATACATACATACATACATACATACATACATACATACATACATACATACATACATACATACATACATACATACATACATACATACATACATACATACATACATACATACATACATACATACATACATACATACATACATACATACATACATACATACATACATACATACATACATACATACATACATACATACATACATACATACATACATACATACATACATACATACATACATACATACATACATACATACATACATACATACATACATACATACATACATACATACATACATACATACATACATACATACATACATACATACATACATACATACATACATACATACATACATACATACATACATAGATACATACATACATAGATACATACATACATAGATACATACATACATAGATACATACATACATAGATACATACATACATACATACACACATAGATACATACATACATACATACATACATACATACATACATACATACATACATACATACATACACACATACATACATACATACATACATACATACATACATACATACATACATACATACATACATACATACACACATACATACATACATACATACATGGATGGTAAATGGTTGAATAATGCGCTCCAGAACTATCACGAAGTTCCACAGCCTCTTATTTAGCAACTCCTATCTCTACCTCCTCGTGGTACCATCCGGGATACGCTCCTTAGTGGAAATCGGACAACCGGTGGAAACTAGGGTCGTATGCGGACAGAGAAGGGGGCACTCATGCGAAGGCTGAGTGTAAACTCTCCGCCTGCAAATGACGGATCTCGGTAGAAGCATGTTCGATGAACCTGAAAATACCGAGAACCTGAGCAGAGGGTCCAAAGCCCCCAAAGGAGGATGATTTTAATAGCTATTATCCATGGCTAAAAGTAAAAACATGAATGGATAAACCCCTAATCCAAGGTGTCATGCGACCCGTGCCGAGGGATGAATGGTGGGGGGGGTTCTATAAATACTCAGCCTCAAACGGAGCCTGTGGAGTACCAGAGCGCCCTCCACAGTAATCAGCCCTTACCGCATCATGAGGGGCTCTGATGTGGCGGACTTTTCTTTCCCCTCAACTCGTGGGATTCTTATGGAAGACAAAATCAAAAATATAACAAGTGTGGATACGGTGGAAAACTCGTTCGCTAGAGGAGGCATCCAGCGTTCTCCACCAAGGGTGGAGAAGGATGCAACTAGGAGCGCTAGTGTGGGTGGCAAAGGCAGCGGTATGCCTACCACGCCGGACACAGCGATGAACGGCCCAGCGCTTATCAGGGCGATGGAGAAAAATAGAGATGCTGTACCTAAAGTGGTAGCAGCGTCACAGCAGCTCGAGGTAATAATCGAGTTCACGTCAGGTCGCGGAAATTTCTCCAAGGACCTGAAGCAGAGCTTGCTCATGCTTCGGAGAACCTTGAATGCAGCGACCAAAACGCACAACGACCTCGTGGCCCGTGCAGGAGAGGCTAAGAAGGTGACCGTGAAGGCGTCGAAGGCAGTACAAACGGACGCTTGCCCGTTGACGGAGTGTCGTAACGCGGCCCAGGAGGCTACGGAAGGCGCTACCAGCAGCAGTAAGGCATCCGCTAAGCGCCCGAGACAGTCCCCGGGGGATAGCACCCCTGGCGGACCGAAAAAACGCCTGATCGGTAAAAGCCCTCAGGCTAGCGGGTTGGCAGAGCTAACCGATGAACCAGCGGGAAGCTCCAAGACAGGTGGCCCGTGGACCGAGGTTAGGGCCAAGAGAAAAGGCGGAGGAGGCTCCAGTAAAAAAACTGCTCCACCTAAACCGGCAAGAAAGCGAGCGAAGAAGGGCGACGCTCTTATCCTGAAAACCGACGGGTCGAAATACTCGGAGGTTCTGAAGGCCATGAGAGGAGACGCCCTACTCAAGGATCTGGGCGCGGACGTACGGAGCATCCGCCGCTCACGCACGGGCGATATGATCCTCGAGTTAAAGAAGGACGCCACTAAGAAGAGTTCCGCATACAAGCCAATAGCGGAAGGAGTGCTCGGGGACGGAGTGAAGGTACGTGCTCTCACACCAGAAGTGACTCTCCAGCTTAAGAACCTGGACGAGATCACCGAAGTGCGTGAGGTCGTACAAGCTCTCAAAGAGCAAAGTGGAGTGGTGGTGGCAACCGAGGTGGTTCGCCTACGCAAGGGTCCGGCCGGGACCCAGGTAGCCACCATACGACTTCCGCTGATTGACGGAAACAAAGCCCTGAAAGCTGCTAGGCTAAAAGTGGGGTGGTCGGTATGCCCACTGAGCGTGTCCAAGCAGTCGGAAGCTTGCTTCCGGTGTTTCGAGCACGGACATAAAGCCTGGAACTGCAAGGGGCCAGATAGGAGCCAGTTGTGCAGGAGATGTGGCAGTGCTGGCCATAAAGCAAAGGACTGCGCGGAGCCTCCTAAGTGCCTGATCTGCACCGGTAAACGGGACGCAAAGCACGTAACGGGAGGTCCAAGGTGCCCGGCCGGTGCGCCGGCGACTAAGCCACGTTCATAGTGCAAGTGACACAACTCAACCTGAACCACTGCAGCACAGCTCAGCAGCTGTTACACCAAGCAGTTTCTGAGTCAGCAATGGACATTGCCATAGTCTCGGATCCATATCGCGTCCCTGCCGGAAACGGCAACTGGGTCTCGGATAGGTCTGCGACGGCGGCTATATGGACAACAAGCAGGTTCCCGGTTCAGGAGGTTGTGTCAACTGCAGACGAGGGGTTTGCGGTTGCCAAAGTGGGTGGAGTGTTCTACTGCAGTTGTTATGCTCCGCCGAGTTGGTCTATCGAGCAGTTTACGCGAATGGTAGACCGAGTATCAGTTGTGCTGTCTGGTTTAAGGCCGGTGGTTGTGGCGGGCGACTTTAACGCTTGGGCGGTAGAGTGGGGAAGTCGTCGCACGAACCATAGGGGTCGGATTCTGCTTGAAGCTCTGGCAAAGCTTAACGTAGATCTGGCCAACGTCGGCAACACAAGTACCTTCAGTAGGAACGGTGCGGAGTCTATCATCGACGTGACTTTCGGCAGTCCTGGTCTGATAGGAGACTGGCGGGTAGATAATGGCTACACTCACAGTGACCACCAGGCGGTCCGCTATGGTGTCGGTCAGATAACGAGGCGGCAGGCGGCGAGTAGGGCCAACACTCCAACCACTCGTGGATGGAAGACATCATACTTCGATCCCGAAGTATTTGTGGAAGCGATCCGGAGAGAGTGCGGTGATCGCGGTATGCCCGATCCGAACGCTGATCATTTGGTTGAGGTACTGTCGCGAGCATGTGACGCTACCATGCCTAGGAAAGGTCGTCCTAGGTATGGCAGGTCACCGGCTTACTGGTGGACAGATGAAATTGCGGAACTCCGCGGAGCGTGCTTTCGTGCGAGGAGAATTATGCAAAGAGCTCGTTCGGATGAAAGCAGGGCTGAATGTCGAGTAGCACTCGTTGCTGCACGCGCAGCGCTTAAGAGCGGGATAAAAGCTAGTAAACGAGACTGCTTTGAAAGGTTATGTGCTAGTGCCAATGCGAACCCGTGGGGTGATGCCTACAGAGTCGTAATGGCAAAGACCAAGGGTGTGATGGCGCCCGCTGAGCAATCGCCAGAGATGCTGGAGCGGATCATCGAGGGCCTCTTTCCGCGCCACGAGCCAAGGCCCTGGCCTCAGACCGCTGAGTCGTCCCACGGCCGACGTTCCAGCATCTCAGACCATAGCGTAGGATGGTCGGCCTCCCAGCCGAACATCCAAAGTAACGTGGGCGACGGCGGTTTGGAGGTCGGGGAGGAAGTGACGGTTACGAACGAGGAACTCATTGATATCGCTAAATCCCTAAAGGTGAGCAAGGCACCGGGGCCAGACGGTATCCCGAATATGGCCATTAAAGCGGCTATTTTGGAGGCTCCCGAATTATTCGGGGCAGTAATGAATAGATGCCTGGAAGCTGGCCACTTCCCGGACAGATGGAAGCGACAGAACCTGGTCCTATTGCCGAAGCCGGGAAAACCTCCGGGTGTCCCCTCGTCATATAGGCCGATCTGTCTACTCGATACTGCCGGCAAGGTGCTGGAGAGGGTTATCCTTAACAGACTCGTACAGTACACGGAGGGTACAAACGGTCTGTCAAGGAACCAATTCGGCTTCCGAAAAGGCAAATCTACGGTGGATGCCATCTTGTCTGTCACTAAGACAGCCGAGGTGGCAATCCAGCCCAAGAGGACAGGTATTCGTTATTGCGCAGTTGTCACGCTCGACGTGAGAAATGCGTTTAATAGCGCTAGCTGGGACTCCATAGCCAGCTCGCTTCGGAACGTCCAAGTGCCGGTGTCGCTGTACAGAATTCTGGAAAATTATTTCCAGAATCGTGTGCTATGCTACAACACGGAGGATGGTCAGAAATGCGTTCCAATCACCTCAGGGGTTCCGCAAGGTTCCATACTGGGCCCGGTGTTGTGGAACGTCATGTATGACGAGGTGTTGAAGCTAAAGTTTCCGGTAGGGGTGGCGATTGTCGGCTTTGCGGACGATATCACCTTGGAAGTCTACGGTGAATCTATCAGAGAGGTTGAGTTGACGGCTGCTCACTCTATAAGCATTGTTGAAGATTGGATGCGATCCAGGAAACTGGACCTAGCGCATCATAAAACGGAGGTTATCGTGGTTAACAACCGCAAGTCGGTGCAGCAAGCAAATATCAGTGTCGGGGACTGCACTATTTCGTCAACGCGGTTCTTAAAACTCCTTGGAGTCATGGTCGACGACAAGCTCAAGTTCGGGAGCCACGTCGACTATGCCTGCAAGAAGGCTTCCACAGCTATTTCGGCATTGTCTCGTATGATGTCTAATAGCTCTGCGGTATATGGCAGCAAGCGAAGGCTTTTAGCCAACGTGGTCCAGTCCATACTCAGGTATGGCGGGCCGGTGTGGTCATCGGCGTTAGGTACCAAAAGCTATCTAGCCAAGCTGGAAAGCACCTATCGTCTCATGTGCTTAAGAGTGGCGAGTGCGTACCGCACAGTTTCACATGACGCAATCTGCGTCTTAGCGGGTATGATGCCTATTGGTATCATCATCAGCGAGGACGTAGAGTGCTTCAACCAACGTGGAACTAGAGGCATACGGAGTACCACAAGATCGGCCTCGATGATCACATGGCAGCGGGCATGGTCTGATTCCACAAAAGGCCGGTGGACACATAGACTTATCCCGGAACTATCCGGATGGGTCAACAGGCGTCATGGCGAAGTCAACTTCCACCTGACACAGATTCTGTCAGGGCATGGTTGTTTTAGACAGTATCTGCACAAATTTGGGCATGCGGAGTCCCCCGAGTGTCCTGAATGCGCGGACGTTGAGGAAACTGCAGAACATGCTTTCTTCATATGCCCTCGTTTCGAGGGCGTGAGAAGCAACATGATGGCAGTTAGCGGACAGGACACTACTCCGGATAACTTAGTCCAAAGGATGTGTTCTAGCTCGGACGTCTGGGGTGCGGTCAATGCGGCTGCTACCCAGATCGTACTTGAGCTACAAAATCGTTGGAAAGCCGATCAACGGCGAATAAACAGCCTAACTACCATAGTCCAGTAGTTATCTAAGAGCGTGCGTTAAGCACAATAGCCCCTCCCTGAAGTAATACCGATAAGGTGGTTCCAGGGGGGATTGAGGCTGGAGACTCGAGTAGGGTTTTAGTGGGTCTGGATCTCCACGATCTTCACGGGATACCAAACCCCACTCCCTGAGCTGTCTTTTCAGGTGTCTGATAGCAGATTTCCCTACTCGTTAAAAAAAAAAAAAAAAAAAAAAAACATACATACATACATACATACATACATACATACATACATACATACATACATACATACATACATACATACATACATACATACATACATACATACATACATACATACATACATACATACATACATACATACATCCATACATACATACATACATACATACATACATACATACATACATCGCACACATTGAATACAATCAACATTTGATTGATACGTTTTGATTTCACACGTTTTAACGGTTTAATGTACGGTGCTTAAGTGTTAAAGTTTGAATAACTTTTGAATGAACCGTCCGATTTTAAATAACTCGGTTTCGTTTGATAGATCTCAGCAGTAATTTTCAAATAATAATAAAATGTGTGATGTTTTTTATTGAATTAATTCTTATATGTTACAAAAATATGTTTTAAATACTATTTTTTTACATTTCTTTATGTAACTTTCAAACTACAAGTCCAATCGTCATGAAATTTGGAAGTTGAGGGTTTGTAAGGCTCCTCTTTCATATGCAATCAATTTTGTTCAAATCGGTTAAGGGATCTATGAGATAATGAAGTCCCATATTTTTCGTATTTTTATACATAACTTTTGAACTAAAAGTCCGATCAGTATGAAATTAAATAGCGACCAATGGGACACCTAGACCTTTCATTTGACATTTGAGATTGAAAGCGTTACATACACACACACACACACACACACACACACACACACACACACACACACACACACACACACACACACACACACACACACACACACACACACACACACACACACACACACACACACACACACACACACACACACACACACACACACACACACACACACACACACACACACACACACACACACACACACACACACACACACACACACACACACACACACACACACACACACACACAGAAAATGCTCAATTTCCGAAACTGAGTCGAATGGTATATGGCATTTGGCCCGCAGGACCTTCTTTCCATTTCCGGTTTTCCAAGTGATTTCTATACTTTTATACTATATATTTATACTAGCTGACCCGACAAACTTCGTATTGCCACAAATTAACCTGTGTTGTACATAAATCATGAATCTCGGATGATCTTTGTCACTATCTCGAGTTTTGCAAGCCCCCCAGTGGGCGGCGCTTCCGACGGCGGGTCACCGGCAACACTCGCGACCGGCTCGTCCTGAATGATCTAGTGTTACTATAGATAGTTTTTGTGGTTTGTTATTGATTAATGTTTTATGGAAGAGTCTCGAATTTCTCAAGTTGGATTAGTTTTTGAGTTTCGCAAAAATTTCTGTTTTATTTGTATGAGAGTCCATATCCCCCTACCACAGGGGTGAGAGATCTCTAACTATCATAAAATAAATTCAAGACTCAAAAATCTCCTACATGCTAAATTTGGTTCCATTTGCTTGATTAGTACTCAAATTATAAGGAAATTTGTATTTCATTTGTATGGGAGCCCACCCTCTTAAAAGGGAAAGGGGTCGTAATACACCACAGAAAAAAAATTCTGCCATCTAAAACTCTCACATGCCAAATTTGGTTCCATTTGCTTGATTAGTTCTAAAGTTATGAGCAAATTTGTATTTCGTTTGAATGGGAGCCCCCCCCCCTCCTAAAAAGGTAAGAAGTCCTAATTCATAATGGGAAAAATGGTTGCCTCCAAAAACACCCACATGCCAAATATGGTTCCATTTGCTTGATTAGTTCTCGAATTATGAGGAAATTTGTATTTCATTTGTGTAGAAGCCCCCCCTCTTGAAGTGTGGAAGGATCCTAATTCACCGTAGAAAATATTTTTGCCTCCAAAAACCTCCACATGCCGAATTTGGTTCTATTTGCTTGATTAGTTCTCGAGTTATGGGGAAATTTGTATTTCATTTGTATTGGAGCCCCCCCCCCTCCTAATGCGGGAAGAGGTCCTAATTCATCACAGAAAAAATTCTTACCTCCAAAAACACCTACACGCCAAATTTGGTTCAATTCGCTTGATTAGTTCTCGAGTAATGAGGAAATTTGTATTTCATTTGTACAGGAGCCCCTCCTCTTAAAGTGGGGAGGGGTCTTAATTCACCATAGAAAATTTTCTTGTTCTCGAGTTATGTGGAAATTTGTATGGAAGCCCCCCCTCTTAAAGGGGAGAGGAGTTATAATTCCTCTTATAAAGAGGGGAGGGGTCTCAATTCACCATAGAATAAATTCTTGTCACCAAAAAAAACACCCACATGCCAAATGTTGTTCTATTTGCTTGATTAGTTCTCGAGTTAGGAGGAAATTTGTATTTCATTTGTACAGGAGCCCCCACTCTTAGAGTGGGGAGGGGTCCTAATTCACCGTAGAAAATTTTCCTACCCTCGAAAACCTTCACATGCCAAATTTGGTTCCATTTGCTTGATTAGTTCTCGAGTTATGAGGAAATTTGTATGGAAGCCCCCCCTCTTAAAGGGGAGAGGAGTTACAATTCCCCTTAAAAAGAGGGAGGGGTCTCAATTTACCATAGAATAAATTCTTGTCACCGAAAACACCCACATGCCAAATTTGGTTCTATTTGCTTGATTAGTTCTCGAGTTATGAGGAAATTTGTATTTCATTCGTATAGGAGCCCCTCCTCCTAAAGTGGGGAGAGGTTCTTATTCATCATAGAAAAAATTCTTGCCTCCAAAAACACCTACATGCCAAATTTGGTTCTATTTGCTTGATTAGTTCTCGAGTTATGAGGAAATTTGTATTTCGTTTGTATAGGAGCCCCCCCCCCCACTTAAAGTGGGGAGCGGTCCCAATTCATCATAGAAAAAAATTTTGTCTCCAAAAACACACACATGCCAAATTTGGTTCCATTTGCTTGATTAGTTCTCGAGTTATGAGGAAATTGGTATTTCATTTGTACAGGAGCCCCCCCTCTTAAAGTGAGGAGGGGTCCTTATTCAACATAGAAAATTTTCTTGCCCTCGAAAACTTTCACATGCCAAATTTGGTTCCATTTGCTTGATTAGTTCTCGAGTTATGAGGAAATTTGTATGGAAACCCCCCCTCTTAAAGGGGAGAGGAGTTATAATTCCCCTTATAAAGAGGGGAGGGGTCTCAAATTACCCTAGAATAAATTCTTGTCACCGAAAACACCCACATGCCAAATTTGGTTCTATTTGCTTGATTAGTTCTCGAGTTATGCAGAAATTTGTGTTTCATTTGTATGGGAGCCCCCCCTCTTAGTGGGAGGAGGGGTCTCTAACCATCACTAAAACCTTTCCTGGCCCCAAAAACCTCTACATGCAAATTTTCACGCCGATTGGTTCAGTAGTTTTTGATTCTATAAGGAACACAGGATAGACAGACAGACAGACAGACAGACAGACAGACAGACAGACAGACAGACAGACAGACAGACAGACAGACAGACAGACAGACAGACAGACAGACAGACAGACAGACAGACAGACAGACAGACAGACAGACAGACAGACAGACAGACAGACAGACAGACAGACAGACAGACAGACAGACAGACAGACAGACAGACAGACAGACAGACAGACAGACAGACAGACAGACAGACAGACAGACAGACAGACAGACAGACAGACAGACAGACAGACAGACAGACAGACAGACAGACAGACAGACAGACAGACAGACAGACAGACAGACAGACAGACAGACAGACAGACAGACAGACAGACAGACAGACAGACAGACAGACAGACAGACAGACAGACAGACAGACAGACAGACAGACAGACAGACAGACAGACAGACAGACAGACAGACAGACAGACAGACAGACAGACAGACAGACAGACAGACAGACAGACAGACAGACAGACAGACAGACAGACAGACAGACAGACAGACAGACAGACAGACAGACAGACAGACAGACAGACAGACAGACAGACAGACAGACAGACAGACAGACAGACAGACAGACAGACAGACAGACAGACAGACAGACAGACAGACAGACAGACAGACAGACAGACAGACAGACAGACAGACAGACAGACAGACAGACAGACAGACAGACAGACAGACAGACAGACAGACAGACAGACAGACAGACAGACAGACAGACAGACAGACAGACAGACAGACAGACAGACAGACAGACAGACAGACAGACAGACAGACAGACAGACAGACAGACAGACAGACAGACAGACAGACAGACAGACAGACAGACAGACAGACAGACAGACAGACAGACAGACAGACAGACAGACAGACAGACAGACAGACAGACAGACAGACAGACAGACAGACAGACAGACAGACAGACAGACAGACAGACAGACAGACAGACAGACAGACAGACAGACAGACAGACAGACAGACAGACAGACAGACAGACAGACAGACAGACAGACAGACAGACAGACAGACAGACAGACAGACAGACAGACAGACAGACAGACAGACAGACAGACAGACAGACAGACAGACAGACAGACAGACAGACAGACAGACAGACAGACAGACAGACAGACAGACAGACAGACAGACAGACAGACAGACAGACAGACAGACAGACAGACAGACAGACAGACAGACAGACAGACAGACAGACAGACAGACAGACAGACAGACAGACAGACAGACAGACAGACAGACAGACAGACAGACAGACAGACAGACAGACAGACAGACAGACAGACAGACAGACAGACAGACAGACAGACAGACAGACAGACAGACAGACAGACAGACAGACAGACAGACAGACAGACAGACAGACAGACAGACAGACAGACAGACAGACAGACAGACAGACAGACAGACAGACAGACAGACAGACAGACAGACAGACAGACAGACAGACAGACAGACAGACAGACAGACAGACAGACAGACAGACAGACAGACAGACAGACAGACAGACAGACAGACAGACAGACAGACAGACAGACAGACAGACAGACAGACAGACAGACAGACAGACAGACAGACAGACAGACAGACAGACAGACAGACAGACAGACAGACAGACAGACAGACAGACAGACAGACAGACAGACAGACAGACAGACAGACAGACAGACAGACAGACAGACAGACAGACAGACAGACAGACAGACAGACAGACAGACAGACAGACAGACAGACAGACAGACAGACAGACAGACAGACAGACAGACAGACAGACAGACAGACAGACAGACAGACAGACAGACAGACAGACAGACAGACAGACAGACAGACAGACAGACAGACAGACAGACAGACAGACAGACAGACAGACAGACAGACAGACAGACAGACAGACAGACAGACAGACAGACAGACAGACAGACAGACAGACAGACAGACAGACAGACAGACAGACAGACAGACAGACAGACAGACAGACAGACAGACAGACAGACAGACAGACAGACAGACAGACAGACAGACAGACAGACAGACAGACAGACAGACAGACAGACAGACAGACAGACAGACAGACAGACAGACAGACAGACAGACAGACAGACAGACAGACAGACAGACAGACAGACAGACAGACAGACAGACAGACAGACAGACAGACAGACAGACAGACAGACAGACAGACAGACAGACAGACAGACAGACAGACAGACAGACAGACAGACAGACAGACAGACAGACAGACAGACAGACAGACAGACAGACAGACAGACAGACAGACAGACAGACAGACAGACAGACAGACAGACAGACAGACAGACAGACAGACAGACAGACAGACAGACAGACAGACAGACAGACAGACAGACAGACAGACAGACAGACAGACAGACAGACAGACAGACAGACAGACAGACAGACAGACAGACAGACAGACAGACAGACAGACAGACAGACAGACAGACAGACAGACAGACAGACAGACAGACAGACAGACAGACAGACAGACAGACAGACAGACAGACAGACAGACAGACAGACAGACAGACAGACAGACAGACAGACAGACAGACAGACAGACAGACAGACAGACAGACAGACAGACAGACAGACAGACAGACAGACAGACAGACAGACAGACAGACAGACAGACAGACAGACAGACAGACAGACAGACAGACAGACAGACAGACAGACAGACAGACAGACAGACAGACAGACAGACAGACAGACAGACAGACAGACAGACAGACAGACAGACAGACAGACAGACAGACAGACAGACAGACAGACAGACAGACAGACAGACAGACAGACAGACAGACAGACAGACAGACAGACAGACAGACAGACAGACAGACAGACAGACAGACAGACAGACAGACAGACAGACAGACAGACAGACAGACAGACAGACAGACAGACAGACAGACAGACAGACAGACAGACAGACAGACAGACAGACAGACAGACAGACAGACAGACAGACAGACAGACAGACAGACAGACAGACAGACAGACAGACAGACAGACAGACAGACAGACAGACAGACAGACAGACAGACAGACAGACAGACAGACAGACAGACAGACAGACAGACAGACAGACAGACAGACAGACAGACAGACAGACAGACAGACAGACAGACAGACAGACAGACAGACAGACAGACAGACAGACAGACAGACAGACAGACAGACAGACAGACAGACAGACAGACAGACAGACAGACAGACAGACAGACAGACAGACAGACAGACAGACAGACAGACAGACAGACAGACAGACAGACAGACAGACAGACAGACAGACAGACAGACAGACAGACAGACAGACAGACAGACAGACAGACAGACAGACAGACAGACAGACAGACAGACAGACAGACAGACAGACAGACAGACAGACAGACAGACAGACAGACAGACAGACAGACAGACAGACAGACAGACAGACAGACAGACAGACAGACAGACAGACAGACAGACAGACAGACAGACAGACAGACAGACAGACAGACAGACAGACAGACAGACAGACAGACAGACAGACAGACAGACAGACAGACAGACAGACAGACAGACAGACAGACAGACAGACAGACAGACAGACAGACAGACAGACAGACAGACAGACAGACAGACAGACAGACAGACAGACAGACAGACAGACAGACAGACAGACAGACAGACAGACAGACAGACAGACAGACAGACAGACAGACAGACAGACAGACAGACAGACAGACAGACAGACAGACAGACAGACAGACAGACAGACAGACAGACAGACAGACAGACAGACAGACAGACAGACAGACAGACAGACAGACAGACAGACAGACAGACAGACAGACAGACAGACAGACAGACAGACAGACAGACAGACAGACAGACAGACAGACAGACAGACAGACAGACAGACAGACAGACAGACAGACAGACAGACAGACAGACAGACAGACAGACAGACAGACAGACAGACAGACAGACAGACAGACAGACAGACAGACAGACAGACAGACAGACAGACAGACAGACAGACAGACAGACAGACAGACAGACAGACAGACAGACAGACAGACAGACAGACAGACAGACAGACAGACAGACAGACAGACAGACAGACAGACAGACAGACAGACAGACAGACAGACAGACAGACAGACAGACAGACAGACAGACAGACAGACAGACAGACAGACAGACAGACAGACAGACAGACAGACAGACAGACAGACAGACAGACAGACAGACAGACAGACAGACAGACAGACAGACAGACAGACAGACAGACAGACAGACAGACAGACAGACAGACAGACAGACAGACAGACAGACAGACAGACAGACAGACAGACAGACAGACAGACAGACAGACAGACAGACAGACAGACAGACAGACAGACAGACAGACAGACAGACAGACAGACAGACAGACAGACAGACAGACAGACAGACAGACAGACAGACAGACAGACAGACAGACAGACAGACAGACAGACAGACAGACAGACAGACAGACAGACAGACAGACAGACAGACAGACAGACAGACAGACAGACAGACAGACAGACAGACAGACAGACAGACAGACAGACAGACAGACAGACAGACAGACAGACAGACAGACAGACAGACAGACAGACAGACAGACAGACAGACAGACAGACAGACAGACAGACAGACAGACAGACAGACAGACAGACAGACAGACAGACAGACAGACAGACAGACAGACAGACAGACAGACAGACAGACAGACAGACAGAAATCCTTCTTTATAGGTATAGATAGTAGAAAGGCAAAACATTTTACTGTTGCATCGCCTGATCCGTACTAACTTAACATAGACCATATTAGTTGTTCAGTGCAGCGTGTATTTTCATTTTTAAAAGGGCAGAAAATTTGTAAATACAAAACAATTTTTTTGCGTTAATTCCGCACGGAGTGTGGCAAAGGGCAGCACCAAGTGCTGTTTGGATGATCACTCACTGGGCGATTTTCACCGAGTGCTGTCGTTCGCTCCCACTCCGCTTTCGCTCGTACGCTGTGTGCATATTAGCTGTAGAGGTGTGTTGCCCAATTGCTCTGTGCGCCAAGGCATAATATAGGAACATTGGGCGTATAGTGTGAGCGAATTACAGCCCTGATCCCAGGTAACCAATAAGCATCACCAATGCTATTCAAATATAGGCCAATAAGCATTTAAGTCGCCTTAAATGCTACTTAAATGCTATTTTGGCAAAATATACAGCTACATTACTGATAACTTTCTTATAGTGCTGACAATGCTAATTTACAGCTAATTACCGACACGAGGAATTCGAATACAATTTTGGATGCCAATTTACAACACCTATGCAGTCAAAAAGCTAACATACAATAACGTGCAGTATAAAATGCCAGATACGCTGATTTGCTGCTTACGTTAAGGCTTATTAGTTACCTGGAATGTGTAGTTTAATATACAAATTTGCAATTTTTCCTCACAGTAAAGTAGAAAACAACTCCCCTGTCCCCTCATTGCATAGCCAGAAAGCGGATAGTAATATTCGCCATGATTGTACAACATTTCGCCGGATATCATTTTGCGAAAAACCTTAAGCGGAATGTACCATTTCACGGAAAACTTTTTTGTGGAAAGTACCATTTCGCGATCCTCTCCTTACTCGCTGTCGCTCGTTCCAGGAATCCCAGGTAGACCTAGGAAAATAAGTAAACCAAGACAATAGTGATTTCTGCGGAGAGTTGCCTCCCCACAGTGGGCGGCGCTTCCGACGGCGGGTCGCCGGCAACACTCGCGGCCGTCTCGTCCTGAATGATCTAGTGTTACTATAGATAGTTTTTGTGGTTTTGTTAATGATTAATGTTTTATGGAAGAGTCTCGAATTTCTCAAGTTCGATTAGTTTTTGAGTTTCGCAAAACTTTCTGTTTTATTTGTATGAGAGTCCATATCCCCCTACCACAGGGGTGAGAGGTCTCTAACTATCATAAAATAAATTCAAGACTCAAAAATCTCCTACATGCTAAATTTGGTTCCATTGGCTTGATTAGTACTCAAATTATAAGGAAATTTGTATATCATTGGTATGGGAGCCCCCCCTCTTAAAAGGGGAAGGGGTCGTAATACACCACAGAAAAAATTCTGCCATCTAAAACTCCCACATGCCAAATTTAGTTCCATTGGCTTGATTAGTACTCAAATTATAAGGAAATTTGTATATCATTTGTATGGGAGCCACCCTCTTAAAAGGCGAAGGGGTCGTAATTCACCATAGAAAAAAATTCTGCCATCTAAAACTCCCACATGCCAAATTTGGTTCCATTTGCTTGACTAGTTCTCGAGATAAGAGGAAATTTGCATTTCATTTGTATAGGAGCCCCCCCTCCTAAATTGGGGAGAGGTCCTAATTCACCATAGAAAATATTCTTGCCTACAAAAACACCCACATGCTAAATTTGGTTCCATTTGCTTGATTAGTTCTAGAGTTATGAGGAAATTTGTATTTCGTTTGTATGGGAGCCCCCCCCTCCTAAAAAGGTAAGAAGTCCTAATTCATCATGGAAAGAATGGTTGCCTCCAAAAACACCCACAAGCCAAATATAGTTCCATTTGCTTGATTAGTTCTCGAATTATGAGGAAATTTGTATTTCATTTGTGTAGAAGCCCCCCCTCTTAAAGTGGGGAGAGGTCCCAATTCACCATAGAAAATATTTTTGCCTCCAAAAACCTCCACATGCCAAATTTGGTTCTATTTGCTTGATTAGTTCTCGAGTTATGAGGAAATTTGTATTTCATTTGTATAGGAGCCCCCCCCTCCTAAAGTGGGGAGAGGTCCTAATTCATCATAGAAAAAATTCTTGCCTCCAAAAACACCTACATGCCAAATTTGGTTCCATTTGCTTGATTAGTTCTCGAGTTATGAGGAAATTTGTATGGAAGCCCCCCGTCTTAAAGGGAAGAGGAGTTATAATTCCCCTTATAAAGAGGGGAGGGGTTTCAATTTACCATAGAATAAATTCTTGTCACCGAAAACACCCACATCCCAAATTTTGTTCTAGTTGCTTGATTAGTTCTCGAGTTATGAGGAAATTTGTATTTCATTTGTACAGGAGCCCCCCCTCTTAAAGTGGGGAGGGGTCCTAATTAACCATAGAAAATTTTCTTGCCCTCGAAAACCTTCACATGCCAAATTTGGTTCCATTTGCTTGATTAGTTCTCGAGTTATGAAGAAATTTGTATGGAAGCCCCCCTCTTAAAGGGGAGAGGAATTATAATTCCCCTTACAAAGAGGGGAGGGGCTCAATTGACACCATAGAATAAATTCTTGTCACCGAAAACACCCACATGCCAAATTTGGTTCTATTTGCTTGATTAGTTCTCGAGTTATGCAGAAATTTGTGTTTCATTAGTATGGGAGCCCCCCCTCTTAGTGGGGGGAGGGGTCTCTAACCATCACTAAAACCTTTCCTGGCCCCAAAAACCTCTACATGCAAATTTTCACGCCGATTGGTTCAGTAGTTAAGGAACATACGGACAGACAGACAGACAGAAATCCTTTTTTATAGGTATAGATATCGAAACTTTTGGGTTGAAGACCAGACAGACAGACAGACAGACAGACAGAAATCCTTTTTTTTAAACATTTGGGTTGAAGACCATCTTTGCACTAAACGCGTAGTATGCAGCTTGAACGCCAAATGCATGCCATCGCAGATGATTAAATGCCTACCAACACGTTCCGGAAAGGTTGTAACATTAAATTTGGGTACATGAAACTGTTGATGCTGGCAGTCAATGCCTCCAGATATTCCGGAGTCAAAGTTACTTTAACGATTTTATTACGCTCTTATCACAATGGCTGTTCCATATGCCATCTGTGTTTGAAGCTGCGAATTCTATGTTATGTAAACTTTTATAATGCAATGCAACGCACTTTCACTCGATTCTAGAGAAAGCCCTGTTTCAGATATCAACTTGGACCCTAAGAAACAAAGAAAGATTGGAAAAAAATCTAATCGACCTGTTTTTGCTCAAAGGTCAGATGTTACATGTGCCAGCTTGCATTTAGCACTCAAACTGCATACTATGCGCCTAGTGCAAAGATGGTCTCCAACCCAAATGTTTCGATATATATCATATAACATAACATTTAATACCCTTACTTGTTCATTTAATCTTTATTAATACACAAAATTCCAAAAAAATCCCAAGTTTGATTTAACGGTAAAAAAGTATGAAGTATTTATGTGCGCAATAATGAAGGTATGCCATAGGTACATATAGGGGAATGTCGTCGTGGTTGGGTCGCCTTTTGGCAATCGCCCATAACTTCCGTTTCAAAAGGCATTTCGGAAATCTAAATACATCGTTGGAAAGATCTAGCAATAAGCTATATTTCTGCGAAATCTTGAACTGATTACTTAAAAAATAATAAAGTTATAGGCATTTACGTAACAAAAAATGTTGTCATAGTAGGGCTATGTTGTACAGGTAGGGCCACCAATGAAAATACAAGAAATACGTATTGAAATTCTATGTATGGACATGAAAAGAATAAACTTTATGAACAACGGTCCATATAGGTACAAAAACCCTGTTTTTAATTCCATTTTTGCGAATTTTTTGGCGATCTTGTAAAATCAGTATTACTACAATCGCCTTTTTCGAAATGTATTACTTTATTTCATCACATTTCACGCGTTTGACGTTCTCTAGCGACTATTGCGCTTTTGTGCTTAAAATTATGGTGGCCCAACCATGACTACACAAGTGGCCCGACCTTTACAATAAGCGCTTTTATAGCATTTCGCCTTATCCTACCCAAACACTTAAGTGGACAGGATTTTTCTATAGTCTTCGTATGGAGCACAACGCATTTAATACATTTTCAATATTAATCTCGATAATTGCATTTCATGAATCATTTCTCGAAGCAAAGTTCACTGCATACGGAAAACTTTTTTTGTAAGATTCAATCACTGAATTCAGTGCGCGTGTTTTGAATACACGATTGAAACTCACAATATTGTGAAAAGTTAGGTGTCACAGTAAGAAGTTTTACAATGCTTGTAAGTGATAGATATCTATCACGAGTTACTAAAACTGAAAAAATCGTGGTGGCGCGACCATAACAGTGGCCCGACGCTAACGACATTACCCTACTCTTAACGCCCAGCGTTGCGTTTTCGCAGCGTAACGTTGCGGAACACAGGGTCAAAATTAAAAATACATGTCAGCGGCATTTTCTTAGTTGACCTAAAGAGAATTTTCCTGAAAGTTGCAACTTTCTATTCCTGATGGGAAAAGTGTGGAGCTTAATGGGTTAAGCTGACTGTCAATTTGTTTTTTGTAAAAGTAAACTCGATAGCTTTAGGTAACGCCTAACAGGCTTGGCATACACTTTTCGCTTCGATTTTGCTCTTTCGATTACTGCATCTCAGCCAAGCAAAATTTGAAAAAGTGATGTATGGGGCGTTTGTAGAATTTGTTATTATCTACAATATTGCTGAAGTAAGCATTACTGTGCATTTTGTATTTATGGCGCTATAAGGCTGCTACCCTCTTGGTAGCAAAAAGAGCGCTGCCAACGGCATTGCTGCGCTACAGCGCCGTAAATACTAAAGATAAAATTCAAATTTTGCTTGGCTGAGGAGCAGTAATCAAAAGAGCAAAATCAAAGCGAAAAGTGTATGCCAAGCCTGACGCCTAATTCTGTCTGCTACAATAATTGTAGCAGTCAATTAACGGCCAATTATTGACCGTCAAAATGATAAGCAATATATATTCAAACGAAATCTTTATTCTTGCCAATAAAAATTTTTATGGACTTGCAAGAAAATAATAAACGTTGTAAAATGTGTTGTTGGATCTGTTTATCAAAAAGCCTATCAGTCTAGCGCTAATTCTCTCACCCCTTTATTAAATTAATGATACCAATCAAAACTGAAAACTTGCTACGTTGGATACGCATGTAATGCATGTTTATAAATGGTCGATGTTAAGTCAGACCGAACCAAGTGACAACATCTGATTTCGAGAAAAAGTTTGCTGCTGCTGTGTAGTTTAAAGCTATCGATCGTTCGAAATCATTTCATATCTCTGGCTGTTTGTAACATTTGTATGATCTGATTAGAATTGTAAAATGTAGCTTTCTTAATGTAGAAATTCTTAATCGTTTGCTGTCATTAACTTATTTTTTTTTAATTTTGCGACGTGGTCCGGTCTGATTTAACACCGACCAAATGTTTCAGTGAATCTAGCTGACCGTGAATTGATATACTTTATATATTGAAAAATGTAATTAAAATTTGTACTTCAAATGAATATTGGCTGAAACAAATTAGACCATTACGAATATTTTATAAAGCTTTGTCCATCCGATACTGGGCCACTAAAGGAGGGCGAAAAATCAGAGGAGTTGTGTACAAGACACGACCGCATATATAGGTGACGCAGGACTACGTAAGTCTCTTTGTATAGTGACAGTAGCAAGTATTCATGCTTGTAATCATTCGATTCTTCATGTATACATGCTATATGTAACATATATACATGCTACATGCGTTGTATGTAACATTTATCAAAGTAGTAACATTGCATACGTTCAATTCTCAAAAGATTGTGCATTTGAAAACAATTTAACAAAATCAAGAACGCAAACTACTGCTTTCCTGCTACCTTACTGAAATTAAGGATTGTTTTTATTATCCATATTTCCCACGTTGAAGGGATTTTACCAATTCAATCCAATTTTATCAGCACATCTTTTCACTACACTTCTAATGAAACGGCAAGCATGCGTATTCATACAGAGTCATATTGTAACCGAACACTACAGCTGTAGCACATTTTTCCAACACAAATTTCAAAATCGCCTAGGTTTAATCGTCTCGCAGTAAAGAATTTGCGATCTATTCGGACAACGAACTTGTGTCATTTTTTCTGGCACACTTCCCCAACACAGACATCAAATTGGACTAGGTTTAATCGCGTTCGTAAGAAATCTGTTGGCACGAGGGGGCTTGGTCACTCTCTCTGGCGTACTTCCCAAGCAAGGACATCAAAATGGTCTAGGTTGAACCGCGGTGTTAAGAAATCTTGTTGAAATGAGGAAGCTTTGTCTCCTGTTTTGGCTTACTTCCCAAGCACAGATATCAAATTGGTATAGGTTTAGATCATCGTAAAGAATCTTCCAACCAATCACGAAGCGAGAATTCTGGTAAAACATAGGTTCATTATTTCCAATTTTTCAATAGTTCAACATCAAGAATCCATACTTTTCTCCATTTGAGTCGATTCTTGGAAGATTTTCCGATCGATTGGTGTAAGAATATTGAAAATCGATCGGAAAACCGCTGAGCTATTAGCGCTCAAAACCTTTCATTTTTCGTGACGCTCGCATTTTTCGATTTTTCGGAATGGCACCCTATCTCAAAACTTGCCGTAAGACGTAGTCCTACGTCAAAAAAAACAAAGAGATTTTCCTAAACGAGCAGAAAAATTTGTTACCGGTTGGTTTCTAGCCTGACTTTTCTTAAATTGTTAGTTGAGAAATAAGTTGATTTCGGGTGGAACCCCGCAGAGTAGAGAAGACCTACCGGTAAGTCAGTTATTAATTGTTACCGCTTGGTTTCTAGCCTGTCTTTTTGATACTTTTTCGCACACAATATAAGCAAATGTTAACAATTAATAACTGACTTACCGGTAGCTCTTCTCTGCTCTGCGGGGTTCCACCCGAAATCAACTTATTTCGCAACTAACAACTTAAGAAAACACCATTCCGATACATTTAATAGATGTACAGTTGGATTTCGATTTTGGCATGCCTCGATTTTGTACAACAAAAGTATTCGTTTTTGGCAACACAAGTTATTTTACTTCCAAAAATATGCTTAAATATCAATCAGTTTCTGCATACATGCTTTAAATGACGAAGTAATGATGCCCTCAGTATGTTCGTGGAAAAAAGTTATGTGGTTTCGAACAATACTATTTTATTGCCGTAGGACTACGTCTCACCGCAGGGTGTCTTATTAGGTGTACTTATTAGCACCGGACGGATAGCTCTTAGCGGATTTTTTTTTAACATAAAATGGTTGCAATCGTTGATTAATGATATTTAGTCAATTTCTAAAGCATTTACATTAATTTTTTTCATTTCGAAAAAGGATCTCGATTTTGGTACGGTTTCGATTTTGGCAACATAGGCGACAAGCATTTGTTGCCAAATTCGAAATCCTACTGTATTATAAACCATCGTATGTTGCACGTGCACACATTATCGTTGGGGCCACCGTTGAACCGTTGACTGCTGTTACCGTTGACACCACCAATCTCTCCGAACACGCCACACCGTGACCGGCCTGCACCTCTACCCGAGATCCACCCGTACACCTTTCGCCGGAAACCAAGAAAGCCGTCTCTAGTCGGTCACTAATCTTCCGTCCGTAACACTACTACACTTTCGTCTACGTTCTTTTATCGACCAATCCTACGGCTAGTTCACTCTTCATCGCCTGCAGCACTATGGCTCCACGTGTTCTTCAACGGGTACCCCGGAGCTGATAATATTCAGGGACCTATCGGTCCTTCACTTCTTCGACGGCTTATCCGAATCATTAGCCGAACACTATGGTTTACACAAATGATCAGTTACACTTCCCTTGGGATCAGGTTGTTTTTCGTAGACGTATTCATTGATTCGGCGACAGTCATCTTCCCAAAACACGTGCTTCTCGTTGCCTGGAAGGACTAGGGATTTTCTAAGCCGTACTATCGACCAACGTTCACAACTCGTGCGAATAACATTAGTTTTTTGGCCACCAATCTGTTACTCAACTGATCGCGGAATTGCACTTTTACTCCGGTCGAGTACTTAAACTTATGGAAACCATGTGGTTCTTTTTCGATTAAACCTGCGAACAACGCGGACGTACCCTCGTGTTCTCTTCTCGATGATTAAGGAAGGAATCTCACTACTGAACGGGATCTTGTCATTTCGGGGGTGATTTTTTTGAGTGCGAGCTCTGAACTCACTTCGGGGGTGCTTTTTTCGTACGGACTCGGGTGCGAATTCGGGTGTAGCTTCGAGATCGACTCATGAAGGTGAGTGGTCTGCTGCATTCGCCTTCGCCGCCGCGACGCGTTAACCTAGAGTGTGTACCCTGGAATGAGAGCTCTTGCTGTGGCCACAAGCGTGGCTACGATCATGTGGCTTCTTTCGAAGCCGATCGTTTCGAGTACCCGCAATCGTTGGGACTTTGCCTCTTTTTGTTTTTACCTTTGTTATACTATAACAAAGGTTTAAAAATTGGTCGAATAATACGAAATTGATCCGAGGCCAGGAGGGCCAAGTAACATATACCAATCGATAGGGTTCGTCGATTTGAGCAATGTCTGTGTGTGTGTGTGTGTGTATGTATGTAATGATTTTTTCTATCGCCTGTTTCTCAGAGATGGCTGAACCGAATCGTTCGCTATTACTTTTGTTTGAAAGGTATTATTGTCTAGTAGATCACTATTGAGTTGCTTCGTGACACGACGTTTCGTTTAAAAGTTATAAGCAAAAATGTGAAAAATACGTGACACGGGTTTCTCTAGAACTACATGACCGATTTCAGCAATCTTAGTATCAAATGAAAGCTCTTATTAAAGCTAAGTTATTCAGGAATTTTTAATTGAAAACAAACAAGTAGTTTAAAAATTATGCTTAAAAAACCTGTTTTGACAAGGTAATAATTATCGCCTGTTTCTTAGAGATGGCCAAACCGATTTATGCGCTATTAGTCTCATTTGAAAGATAATATATCCTAATAGATCACTATTGAATGATTTTTTGATTGGACGTTTAATTTGAAAGTTATGAGCAACCGTATGCTTCACACCAAAATTAACAATAATTTATAATGATTTTAACCAAGATAATTTACCTAATTTCAATTATTTTAATATCAAACGAGAGGTTTTGACACTACGAATATATATGCAAAATTTCATAAGAATTGGTTTTACCGGTCAAAAGATATTAACCCTCGAACACTCGCCCCAACTTTTATAACACAGTTACTCGCGCGCACAATAGCCTCAAACCAAAGAAAACGTGCGTACTAGAGTTTTGACTGGGAAAACTTGGTTTTAGGTTTATCGAACCTTTAGAATAGTTTCTTGAAATTAAAAGCCCTATCGTCTGGTGGAATCTAAATTTTGATTAATCCCCCTAAAAGTGAATAAAAAAAATATTTTTCTTCAGTGTCAATATAACACATTGATGTGTTCTGCAAAGTTATAGAGCATATTATTACAAGAAATTTTGCTAAAGACAGTAACCTTCCATCTCTGCAGCTAAGATAGAAAAATCTTATTTATTGTATATGAATTTGTAAAATCAGGTTTTATATTTTTGCTCTTTTTGTAATTGTAGTATGACTTTTTCATGTATTACAAAGTTGTACAAATGATAAAAATACACAACTTTGCTGAATATAGTATACCTCTATATTTGCTTGTTTAGGAACTGTAGACCTTTGATTATAAAAAATACCCTAATTTTGACTACGAATTACTCGACTACCAGCAGACGGATACATTTAAAACATTTTACATTGGGTAGTTTTGCTGCATACAGACACCATTTTTCCATATGGAGAAACGAGAGAAAATTCCACTTGGGGTCAATTGCGGTACACCTCGCTTGCTGATTGCTTCGTTTCTGTGATGGCGGTTTATGCTGATCTATTTTCCCAACAATTTAAATTATTAATGCATTGAATAATTATGACATTTTGCTCAGAATAAGTTTATTGAAGAATATACGTTAGTTAAACAATGATTTGTAACTTTATTACAATATGGCGTTGAAAAACCTACACGTGTTGTACAAAATACAACAGCGTGAGTAACCGAAGGTTAATAAAAATTGATGAAAATTATTCTAGAAAACTCTATTGATGTGAATCAAATAGAATGGCATTACAGTAAATTATGCATAGTTCAAAAACCTATAAACTAGAGCTTTACTAGGCAATGTATATGTTAAAGAATAAGATTTCCTCTTACAATTTACTTTTATTTGCACTTACTCAAATTAATAACAACTTACTTATCCTTACTCAGCAATTTCATGAAAAAAGGATCTATCAAAATTTAAAAGTGTTCCTATTTTGTTCAAAATTAGTAAACTTATTCAATTTTCAAAAATTTTATGTAAACCAACGCATTACGCAACGTTGACCAATAGATTAATTATGTTGCGAAAACGTGTCGATTTCTATCTCAAATAGCAAGTAAGACCGTATAACAAAGGTTCCTTTCACCACTAGGTGAATTAAATCGGGTTTTACCTTTGTTATACTATATAACAAAGGTTTAGAAATTGGTCGAAAAACACGAAATTGATCCGAGGCCCGGAGGGCCGAATCACATATACCAATCGATAGAGCTCGACGAACTGAGCAATGTCTGTGTGTGTGTGTGTATGTGTGTATGTGTGTATGTGTGTATGTGTGTATGTGTGTATGTGTGTATGTGTGTATGTGCAGCTCATTTTCTATCGCCTGTTTCTCGAAGGTGGCTGAACCGATTTGACCGCTGTTACTTTTGTTTGAAAGGTATTATTGCCTAGTATATCACTATTGAATTGCTTTGCGGTCCGACGTTTCGTTTAAAAGTTATAAGTAATAATATGAAAACTACGTGACACGCGTTTCTCCGGAACTACGCAACCAATTTTAACGATCTTACTACCAAATGAAAGCTCTTGCTATTACTAAACTTTTTACCAAATTTTATTGGAAACGGACAAGCAGTTTAAAACTTAGCCTTAAAAAACCACTTTGAATAAGGTTCAAATGATCGCCTGTTTCTCAGAGATGGCCAAACCGATTTATGCGCTATTAGTTTTATTTGGCAGGTAATATAGTTGGATAGATCACTATTGAATGGTTTTTTGATTGGTCGTTTAATTTGAAAGTTATGAGCAATCGTATACACCACACCAAAATTAACAATAATTTATAATGATTTTACCCAGATAATTTACCTGATTTCAATTATTTTAATATCAAACGAGAGATTTTGACACTGCGAATATATATGCAAAATTTCATAACAATTGGTTTTACCGGTAAAAAGATATTATTCCTCGAACGCTCGCGCCAACTTTTGCAACAGTTACTCGCGCGCACAATAGCCCAAAACCAAAGAAAACGTGCGCACTAGAGTTTTGACTAGGAAAACTTGGTTTTAAGTTTATCGAACCTTTAAAAGAGTTTCTTGAAATTGAATGCTCTGTCATTTGGTAGAATTTAAATTTTGATTAATCCCCCTAAAAGTGAAATAAAAAAATTATTTTTCTTCAGTTTCAATATAACACATTGATGTGTTCTGCAAAGTTTTAGAGCATATTATTACAAGAAATTTTGCTGAAGACTGTAACCTTCTATCTCTTCAGCGAAGACAGAGAAATCTTATTTATTGTTTCTGAATTTGTAAAATCAGTTTTTCTAGTTTAGCTCTTTTTTGTAATTGTTGTATGACTTTTTCATGTATTACAAAGTTATACAAATAGTAAAAATACACAACTTTGCTGAATATAGTATACCTCTATGTTTGCTTGTTTAGGAACTGTAGAACTTTGATTATAAAAATACCCTGATTTTAACCCCGAATTACTCGACTATTAACTGACGGATACATTTTAAACATTTTACATTTGCTGATAGTTTTGCTACATACAGACGGCATTTTGCCATATGAAGTAACGTGAAAAATTTCCAGTTGGGGCCAATAGCGATACACCTCACATGCTGCTTGCTTCGTTTCTGTGCTGTCGGCTTATGCTGATCTATAAGTATTATTACTTTGAATAATTCAGACATTTTGCTCATAACAAGTTTATTGAAGAATACACGTTAGTTAAACAACGATTGGTAAATATGGCATTCAAAAACCTACACATGTTGTTCAGAATACAACAGCGTGAGTAACCGAAGTTTAATAAAAATTGATGAAATTTTTTCAAGAAAACTTTATTGATGTGAATCGAATAGAATGGCATTACAGGAAATTATGCATAGTTCAAAAACCTATAAACTAGACCTTTACTACGCAATGTATATGTTAAAGAATAACATTTCTACTTACAACTTACTTTTACTTGCACTTACCCACATTAGTAACAACTTACTCAGCAATTTCATGAGAAAAAGAACTATCAAAATTTGTAAGTGCTTCTATTTTGTTCAAATTTTGTAAGCTTTTCAATTTCCAAAATTTTTATGTAAACCAACGCACAATGCAACGTTAACTAATAGATGAATTATGTTCCGAAGACATGTCGATTTCTATCTCATATAGCAAGTAAGACCGTATAACAAAGGTTCCTTTCGCCACTAGGTGGATTAAATCAGGTTTTTTTTTATTTTGTTGTATTAAACTCTCACTTCAGTGTACACACTCATCATCTCGGCACAATTATCCCCCCGACCCGTAAGCGTCCTGAAGCCTTGTACCCCGTTGAGATGAAGCGTCAAACGCGTTAGCGGACGATGCGACTACTTAATGACTATGTAACCGTACAGTATCAAATTAAGCGTTTGAGCGATAAAAACTTTAAAAATAATTTGCGTTGGCCTTAGCAGCAAAAGTGTAAAAGTTTTGCATAAATCGTATCCCATTACAATAAATCATATTCTAATAACGTTAATAATTTTTTGTTTATTCACTTCTACTTTGATTTAATTTGATTTAATTTGTCTGTATTGATGTGTAGGCTTTGCCCGTTATCAGACTTAAAAAAATATATAAATACATACAAAAAAATTACTTATCAACATTACACAGAATTGTTAAAATATTCCCTAAGACTAGATTTTAATTGAACACTAGACATATTAACAGAAATGACGGGATGAAGATTATTGTATACAGCCATTATCCGATACATGGGCTCGTTCCGGGCATAATTCTGCGACCGGTTTGATAGGTGAAACGACCTAACCCTTCTTAGGTTGGTTCTACCTTCATAGTTCGTCACCTGGCTGCACAAATATGGAGCACTGTATTTTCCAGAAACAACGTCTTTGAGAAACAACACATCTATCAAAATTCTTCGATCGCTGAGACTGTGGATTCCTACTAGTAAACATAGAGATCGGTAGTCCGGCATTTCGTTTCTCCAACCAAGATTACGCACAGCACATCGCACAAATTTTTTCGGTACCCAATTACGGTACCTCAATTCGATTGATATACGTGATACGTTATAAATTGGTCGCTACACCACGCTTGCGTACTCGATGGTCGTGCGAACCAAACCATTGTAAATAGCGATTATCGTGTACGGATCATCGAGTTCGTGGCTGTATCGCTTCACCATGCCAAATAATGAGTTCGCTTTCGTTACAATTTTCTCGATATGTTTACTAAAGGTCAGTTCACTGTCCATTTCCACGCCTAAATCGCAATGGCACGTTTGACTTCTTAAAAGAGCAAAAAGGCTCATAAAATTGTAATTCTGTTTCAAATTGTTTTAGCGCATGAAATACCGAAGGAATAAAGAAGACAAAAAAGGGTTTAAAGCAAACCGTACATTGGAAATTAAAACAAACCTCTGATTATGATAGACGAAATGTGCTCAAAAGTGTCAAAAATCAAAAAAAGTATCAAAACATACAAAATTTCAAACTAATAATGGGCAAATGCACAAACGCAAATAAAAAGCGTTTAAGGGCGTTCAACAGAACAATCATAGATTTCGGCGGTAATGAAAATATAGTTGGTGGTGCAATGATTCTGTTCTCAAAAAGTTTTGAATAGAGTAAGGAGGGGTAAAAGTGCGATGCGAGTAAAAGTGCGATTCAATGATTTATCGGTGCAGATTCCGAGTAAATTGAGTACGTTGGCATGGATGGGTGACTACTTTGACAGCTTGAATCTAACGTAAACTTTGATTTCTTACGAAGCATAGTTGCTGCGTTATGTGCAAATGTTATTTTAGGACGTTTTTGATGTAATTTTCCGTTGTACGGGAACAGAGCCGACGCTTAGGCCGGCAAACCCGTGCGGTAGAACGGAGCCTCGCGCTTCAGGGGGGCCTCGCGCTTGGTGATGATTAGAGAAAAATATTAAACATTCTAGTGGACAACCTCTTGCTGCATACAACACAATTGGCTATTGGCTATATTTGCATGATTTACATTGCTTCCTTTTCTCTTATATTTAAATGTGGAGCGTAAAGGGTTACGAAAAACTCGATTAGGCCTCACTTCTATGGAATGTATCGTTACATGATCTGCCAAACGACTCGGATTTGCTTGCTCGCTGATTGTTTACGGCGGCTTCGATCAAATGGGCACTTTTTAACTAATTGAAAAACCAAAATACCGCCTAGCCGAGATTCGAACAAACGACGACTGGCTTGTTAGACCAGCATCGTACCTTGGAAGCGGTAACAGCTGAGCGGCAAATCAACCTACATATCAACACGGGAAATTTACGGAAACCGCACTGCACTGCGTTCTGACGTTAATTGAGAAATCGCTCAAATATTTGTAATGTTATTACGTTCGTACTGGATTTTGGTACCGAACGACCGCCGACTAGCTGACAAAAAACAGATCAAAAGCCCGAAACACGCAAATTACTCATACAAAATATCAATTCATGTTTATTCTAATATTCTTTCCTCACATTAATGAACGTCACCAATCCTATTCTGTTCTTTACCCTAATAAATCTCCTATCCGTTTGATCATCTTATTTTATTTTATACAATCGCTTACTCACGGAGCCGCTGCAATCTTCCATTGTATCTTCACTTCATCGCACGTCGCTGCCCTGTGGTCGCGACGCTGAGTCAGCCACAACGCCTGCCTACCACCACGCCATATTGCAACAGGTCGGATGGTTGTCGCACACGAATTGTCGCATCGAACAGCGTTCGTGCAACTGCAGATCGACGAGCTCGTAGAGACGAATGGGCGTCGTTTAGCTATCTGTCCTCACTTGACCACCAGCAATGAGCAACACAGCGATGCTCGCTTCTCACGCAAGATGTTAGCCTCGTCACAGCGAGTGGCACGTGCTGTGAAATAAAACAAAATCCAGAAAAAAACCCTGAGGCGAGAACGGCTTTTACTAGATCTGCCATGTGACGAAGTCGTACGCTTTCTTACCTCCTGTAGATAGGAAGGCTTTTCGTATGTACGCACGGTGCGTAGTTCTCTGCGCAATCAATTGCCGTGCCGTAAGCGTGGTTTAACCCGTACCTATTCGTCAATTCGAATCTGCCGAAAGTATTGAGATTAGCGCAATTGAATCAAGAACAGCTGTTTTACACTTACGGACTAGATTCCCGCTGGACGTGTAAATCGTTGCGGTTCCAGGCAATCAGCACCACTGAGTTTTTTCTCGACTGGCTCGTGTCGGTTCGACACTCGGGATCTGCCGAAAGTTTCGTATGTTAGCGCTATGAAACGAATAATAGTTTTCTCAAACTTACGGAGTTGAATCTGGCTGAATGGCTATACGATTTCTTCGTTCTTCGACGATTGACGCCAATTTCAATTGGCACGTGGCAATTCGTCACACGGGACCTGCTAAATGTTTCCCGTTTTAGTGTTGTCGCACGAAAAATGGTTATCTCGTACTTACGGAGATTTGCTGCACGTCTTGATTATTATCGTTGTCGATCGTAGCAGTGGTCAATGGCACTAATTAAATTTTTCGCGACAGGCACGCTGCTATTTTGCAGTAAGAGACACGACGACCCGAATTCGCAGCCGACATCGACGACGACTCGTTTGATTTTACTTTAACGGAAATGGTGTTGATCAGTGTGCGTGTGGTTTGCGGCGAGCAGCAATGACGTCTTTCGCGAACTAATTTCTGCTTTGCTTTTGTTTTCAAGACAGTTTCAGTACTGCCCATCTGGCAAATTTGATTCGAACTGTACACTTCTATCCTTATTGGTGTGTTTTGAGGGTAATTGAACAATTTACCTTAAATCTAACATTTATTAGCCTATGCTTATTATTGAAACGTAACACACACTGTTGCAACGGAAAAATTTTTCATGAGTCAGCGCTAGTTGACTCATGAAAAATTCATAAACTTTTCTTAGAAATTAGTCGGAGGTGCAGAGATCAACTGTTAAGAAGATTGTCGGAGATGCACAGATCAGTAAGTCTGAAGACTTAATCAGCTGTCACACATATCGCTAACTATAACATACTCAATACCGCAAGCCGTCTGCTTGCCAAATTCTCTCCCATTTACTGTACGTACTTATTTTCTAATACTTAAACGTAACACCAGCAAGTTCTGCTAGAAAGGGTTTGATCGAACGCCATCTATAACGGCCAGAAATCTCCGACAATAATCTTATATCTAGATGCGCTAGACTAGGTTTCAGTTGCGGCTGACTTTACTTCATCATGATCCCTTAAATTTAAGAAGGGATGAGATGTGCGTAACCAGTACAACTACTTCTTGCTTCTTAGTACTACTGTACATATTTACATGGAAAAATTTTGGATGTTTTTATGTGATTGATTAGGGTAAGGAAGATTTAATTTCCTGGAACGACAAGAGCCCACGTATAGAGGGTTTTCCGCGCCTCGATTCGCGTTACTTTAGAAATAGACTTTCTTGTCGACCCCCTGATTTCAATCACAGACTTAAGTTTGGGGATTTGTTTTCTTTAGCCTATCAATAGCTTTATAGTCTACGCGGCAATATGTGGTGTTTTGTAATGAGTTATTTGTTTTACAGTGAGTATCTTGGTAATTGGAACCACATTTGGGTACAGGTATTTTAGCTGAATGCCGTCTGACCCAATTTGTAATTCAAGGTTACTGAATAGTGTTATGCTTCATCAAGACGGAGAGGTAGTTTGGAATAAGTTTTTGCTCATCGCATCTGACTACTTAGTGTCCCGAGTGGTGTTTTTGAAGCCTGAGGCTCATAGTTGACAGGTAACCCCTGCGGACAAAGCTGTAAAAGTTAAACTTTTGTAGGGTTGTCATAGTCGAGGTAATGTATCAGTGCAGGGCGTGTCACGGTCAATTCCACCTGGTTTTGGCGAATGTTGCAGAGGCTGTGGTTTTGCTATATATGGTTTTTAGGGCCTCCTACGGTGTGTTCGGAGTCCTAATCTCCCGTGCCTTCCGTAGACTTTGCAGATGGATTGCAGCTAATAGCCATGGCATTTGGGGCCACCCTACTAATCTTCGGGGTCTCAATCTCCCTTGCCTTTTGTAGGCCCTCGCGTGTGTGTTTCATTAGGCGACTGTTTTGACCGTGTCAGTTGAGATGACGGTGTGATGTTGTGCGCTGAGCGTGGATTAGTTGGCTCGAATCCCTACGGCTATAGCGGTATTTTCTCTGTCTACTCAGCGATCTGAGAGCTTGTGGTTAGCGGCTTAGCCACTGACATAGCTTGAACGAGCTTCTCTTAGACGGCTTTTATATCTTTAGTTCACGTTTTCCTGTAGCGACGTCTTCGAGGGTATAAAGATTGCTTCCACGTATATATTAATGTTGAATGATAGAGCTATTACATGTTGTAATTCGGTATGTAACATATTTTTAGATCTTTCATCATCAACAATCGCGTTTAGACGCGTGATCATATTGCGATGAGTCATATTGCTCAGATTTACTACATGACGTAAAGCTAGTTCATATGCGATTTCCTCGCTTGTTAAGTGCGAGTAATCCATGGTTTAAATTGTAAAATGATAATCAAAATACAAATCCCCAAAACTAATCCAAAATTCTTTAACAAAACTTATGCTATAAAGCGTGTGTGGATAATTTGCGTTGGGTGCCAATGTAATGTTATTACGTTCGTACTGGATTTTGGTACCGAACGACCGCCGACTAGCTGACAAAAAACAGATCAAAAGCCCGAAACACGCAAATTACTCATACAAAATATCAATTCATGTTTATTCTAATATTCTTTCCTCACATTAATGAACGTCACCAATCCTATTCTGTTCTTTACCCTAATAAATCTCCTATCCGTTTGATCATCTTATTTTATTTTATACAATCGCTTACTCACGGAGCCGCTGCAATCTTCCATTGTATCTTCACTTCATCGCACGTCGCTGCCCTGTGGTCGCGACGCTGAGTCAGCCACAACGCCTGCCTACCACCACGCCATATTGCAACAGGTCGGATGGTTGTCGCACACGAATTGTCGCATCGAACAGCGTTCGTGCAACTGCAGATCGACGAGCTCGTAGAGACGAATGGGCGTCGTTTAGCTATCTGTCCTCACTTGACCACCAGCAATGAGCAACACAGCGATGCTCGCTTCTCACGCAAGATGTTAGCCTCGTCACAGCGAGTGGCACGTGCTGTGAAATAAAACAAAATCCAGAAAAAAACCCTGAGGCGAGAACGGCTTTTACTAGATCTGCCATGTGACGAAGTCGTACGCTTTCTTACCTCCTGTAGATAGGAAGGCTTTTCGTATGTACGCACGGTGCGTAGTTCTCTGCGCAATCAATTGCCGTGCCGTAAGCGTGGTTTAACCCGTACCTATTCGTCAATTCGAATCTGCCGAAAGTATTGAGATTAGCGCAATTGAATCAAGAACAGCTGTTTTACACTTACGGACTAGATTCCCGCTGGACGTGTAAATCGTTGCGGTTCCAGGCAATCAGCACCACTGAGTTTTTTCTCGACTGGCTCGTGTCGGTTCGACACTCGGGATCTGCCGAAAGTTTCGTATGTTAGTGCTATGAAACGAATAATAGTTTTCTCAAACTTACGGAGTTGAATCTGGCTGAATGGCTATACGATTTCTTCGTTCTTCGACGATCGACGCCAATTTCAATTGGCACGTGGCAATTCGTCACACGGGACCTGCTAAATGTTTCCCGTTTTAGTGTTGTCGCACGAAAAATGGTTATCTCGTACTTACGGAGATTTGCTGCACGTCTTGATTATTATCGTTGTCGATCGTAGCAGTGGTCAATGGCACTAATTAAATTTTTCGCGACAGGCACGCTGCTATTTTGCAGTAAGAGACACGACGACCCGAATTCGCAGCCGACATCGACGACGACTCGTTTGATTTTACTTTAACGGAAATGGTGTTGATCAGTGTGCGTGTGGTTTGCGGCGAGCAGCAATGACGTCTTTCGCGAACTAATTTCTGCTTTGCTTTTGTTTTCAAGACAGTTTCAGTACTGCCCATCTGGCAAATTTGATTCGAACTGTACACTTCTATCCTTATTGGTGTGTTTTGAGGGTAATTGAACAATTTACCTTAAATCTAACATTTATTAGCCTATGCTTATTATTGAAACGTAACATATTAAGAGACTGCACTTTGTGTTGTCCTTGATATTGAAGGCGCTCTACATAACGTTTCCCCCGCTTCAATTTTTTCGGCTCTCTTTCAAAACGAAATCGACTTCAATAAGCTAGATTTAAGCAGAGAAATCACAGCATCATTGGGAGATACGTCGGTCACGATTTCGGCGATAAAAAGGAGTCCACAGGGAACTTTTCACCCTTGTTTTGGTCACTGGTGGCCTACGCAGTCCTTCACAAGCTACCGCAACTTGGTTACGAGACTATTACTTACGCCGCGGACGTATTATTTATCGTCAGAGAAAAGTTTGATGCAGTGCAGCTAAGGAAGTTCAGCGCATCTGCTCTGTAATTGCGAGGCTCTTGCTTTATCTAGGCATAGCATCCTATCTAGGCATCCTTTTTACTCCATACTGAGCGTAGAACCCAAACCCCAAAAGATCATTAACCATATCTAGCTCAACTTCATCAATGGGTATGAGCAGTCCGTATTCTGTGTACAGCGATCGAAGTCTGCCCTGAAAGACATTCATTAAGACTGCCACAGTGGCCTTTTAACCAAATGCCCTTCTGGTATACAAAAAACGTCCTCGCTGCTCAATCTGCACAGGGTCTCGCACACTGTAACGCCGGCTCTATACGGCAAATACGATATCAACAGGAGGATATTACTTGTTGAAAATTTGTGGCAGCGTTTTACATCACTCACATATCTGTTTTGGAAATACGGTGAAAAGAATTTACAAAATATATTTCGCTTTTCCGTAATTTTAGCGGGGTAGCGCCTAGCGGGGTAAAAGTGCGATTCACGGACGGGGCACAAGTGCGATTCATGGACGAGGCAAAAATGTATAGCTAATTATATATAGCTTTAGGCATTATATTACAGATACTAGAAATGGAAGAACATTTGGAAAACTTTCGATCTAACGGAGGCTGCAATACACCAGCGCAAAATAGGAAAGGTACCAATTGAGAATATTCCTTACCGAAATATAACGCAGATTGGAGACAATTTCACAAACGCAGATTGCAACCATAAGACATTTCACAAACAGTTAATCCACCCAGTTGCATTTACATACACTACGCATAGTAAATCGCAATATATCATTAAAAAATAGCACTGTTTTTTTCGAAAATACGATAGAATAGTAGAAAGGAATGTATATACAGTTAATTTTCAAACAGAAATAAGTGTACGATGTATATTTTTGACGTACGACTACGTCTTATGGCAGGGTTTGGGATAGGGTGTCCTTTCAATAAATCAAAAATATGAAAGATTTTGAACGCTAATAGCACGGTCAATTATGAATGTATTCATCGACTCATAATAGATGCAGCAGATTTGCGATTTTCATTAACTACGTCTTTGTTTACTATACTGGGACTGGGTAGCACTTTGTGAAAACAGAAGTGTAACGTTTGAATAAAAGATTTCAAATGCTAATAACTACTAAACTACTGAACAATTTATATATATATATATTGGATAAATAAAATGACCATCAATTTTATGGAGGGAGTAGAGAGCAATTTTATGGAGGACGTAAGAAGGGGGCTCCTATACAAATGAAACACACGTTTTCTCAAAACTCGTGAACTAATCAAGCAAATGGAATCAAATTTGGCATGTGGCTGGCTTTTTTTGTATGGTGTACAGGGACCCCTTCTTCTAAAAGGGCGGGGACTCCCATACAAATAATATACAAATTTCCTCATAAGTCAAGAACTAATCAAGCGAAAGGAACCAAATTTGGCATGTGAGGGTTTTTGAAGGTAAGAATTTTCAATATGGTGTACTGAAAGCTCTTCTCCTTCTAAGAGGGGGGGCTCCCATACAAATGAAATATAAATTTTCTCATAACTGTAGAACTAAGCAAGTAAATGGAACCAAATTTGTTATGGCTATGGTGTACTGGAACCCATCCGTCTTTTAACAGGGTGCTCCTATACAAAGGAAACACAAATTTCCTCATAACTCGAGAACTAATCAAGCAAATGGAACCAAATTCGGCATATGGGGGTTTTTGGGGGCAGGAATTTTTTCTATGATGAATAAGAACCTTTGCCTTCATTAAGAAGGGAGGGATCCCATACAAATGAAATACAAATTTCCTCATAACTCGAGGCTAATTAAGCAAATGGAACCAAATTTGGCATGTGGGTTTTTTGGAGGCATGAATTTATTTTATGATGGTTTGAGACCCCTCACCCCTGTACTAGAGATAAGGCCTCTCATACAAATAAAACAAACATTATTGCGTACATGCCATATCCCAAGTAGCACACGTTGTCACAATTGAGTCGCAGCGGCTGATATGCGACTAATTTAAATGTAAAACTTGGGTTACAGTAACTTAAAATATAACAGTTGTGTAACCGAAATAGCGCAACTTATGTAACTAAATGTGGTTACATTAACAGTTACTCAATAACCAATATGTAACATGTTTAGTTACAAAATGGTTACTATTGAAGTGACACATAAGCTGTAAATTGACTTTCAATTGGCAGTAAATTAGTTATCTTGAAACTTTTATTGCATGGCGAAAACAATGCAGCAGGTTACAATTTTGCTAGAATGCAAGAAAATTATTTCAACCTATGGCTGTCAACGTCAAGCAATAAATTTAACTGATGAATATAGAAGAGTGTATAAATTTCGCTTGTTATTTCAATACAAATTTTAATGCAGCTTCAAATTTATGGTGAAATGCTTGATTATAGCTTCGAAAAATTTACGCGCTCTTATTTAATCTAGCTTTTCGTTACTCACTTCTTTAAAAAAATTGATTTTTTATAAAACAAATATGTAGCATATAAAAATTTTAATTTTAATTTTTTGATTTTTTAAATTTATTCTTAGCAATAATGAATTAGTGGAGCATTTGTAACATGCGTGGGAGGGTAACGACGGTCTTTGCTTATGCGCCAGGCAGCAAAGCTGCCGCAAAACCGCAATGGTTAAATGCCCGATAAGACTCTAGGCGTTTGCTTCCAAACGACAATAGATCTGACCAACCAACTAACGACAGACTATCGAATGAATAGATAGATGGAACGCGAATTATATGGAACGCGAAAATATTAGCAAAAAACTGAAATATGATTAATTTCCATTTTTAATCGTCCAGATTCGACCTACATGCGTTTGCGCCTGACATCCGACTTATACATAGCACGCTTGCCCTTGCCTAATCATACCACTTTCCAATTCGGCGTTTAACTCACCACGGTAGCACAGTGGTTCATGGAGCTGGCGGGATACGGATGAATGTTGCAATCGATGCGCATTAAAACGTTGGTGGGTGGCCGATGAATCCACCTCATGCTCTGAAGGGGTGTCCGGATAGTGGTGCAAATCCTGGCTGTGGTTTTTATGCTGTCAGAAAGTTTGCAGACTGGTTCATCGACGACTTCGACCGTATCTGCGTCGAATTCTTGCGCGCTTCAGTTTCTATCGAAGAACCGAAGCAACCGATTCGTGGGTCGTCAGTGTAATCCGGTTTAAGCCACACGCATTCATAGGCTAGACACGTGGGTGGTGGAGGCTATTTCCGTGATTCCGTATGCCCCAACCTAGCACCTTCGTTTGAAGGAAACCTTCAAACGCCGAATTAGTCAATTAGCAAACTAGTCACTTCTTTGTACATTATCATTTACCTGTAACTCTGCTATCTTATATCTCAGCTCACGTGTTACAATTTTTTTGTTCAAGCTTCTAACGTTTTCTATAAAAGTTATTCGGTAAATAACAAGCCTTTTTTTATTTATCGGGAACTTACTTATACTTTTTTTACGCGTGCAGGGCGCTATATCTCTGCATATTAGTGTTGATAGGAGGAAATGCTTATCAACTTAGGGACTAGATTGGTACACTTCATTGTGCCTGATTTTTAATTTCAGCTATAATAAATTTAAATTTGTCACGAGGTTTTCAAGCCACCGTAAATCTCGCATGTGTATAATATTTCTCGACATAAATTTTCAAACTTTGGTTCATTATGTGGTACCATTACCATTATATTTCATTTATAAAACAGTTGTATTTTTTATCTTAATTTTTTTAATTACTGGCTTTACACGAAAATTTCCGAATATCCAGGTTAGTCTCAGACAACCGGTACTTACATACTGAGAATCTTTTCGTATGGTAGTTTAGCATCGTTTGCTTTCGTGTCTCGCTCGTTGCATTTTTCCGACAGCGGTTGTTTTAGAACGCCATTTTGAATTCATTTGAGCACACTTAGCAATGGTGCGTTCACCAACCGGAACTTTTTTTGAAATCTTATAAACGTGTATTTTAATCGTAAAATCGGTTACTTAGGAACATCGCGCGTTATTTCTATCATATGAATATCAAATATCAAAAGCATGATAGCTTTTATACAGCTCCCTAATTAAGTAGTCAGAGTTTTTAAGCAAGTTCTATGATCGAAGGATGCCAAAAGGTATCTCGCGCAGTCAATGTTTTCGATTTAATTGCCAAAATAAACCCGTTTGGCTCGGGACAGCTTTCGTGCATAGCAACAAATGTCTATCGGTATTTAATAACTGACCGCGCGCGATTTCGAACGAATCGAATATGTTGATAGCACATAACTTTCGGTGCGGTAAACTGATGATTTCTCATAGTTTTTTCCTATATCGGTATGTCGGATCTCCACAACCTGTTTCGCAATGGCCACGTAACCAAAAACGTCCTCAAATCGTACGCAAGCTCGAATGACAGTGATCGCACCACCTGCCTCGGTGGATCCAGATCAATTCCTTTCTACTAACAACAACTCCTTCCTGTGATACTTGTGGATGATGCAGAGGATTCCTCGGTCTCTAGTAGCAGCAAGTGTCGGACTAACATACTCCCAAGCATCGTTCTGAAGGTCCTTTGTGCAATCTCAGCTGATCTAGATCAATCGCGGGCAACTCACGGGCGGTCAAACTATGCTATGCTATGCTATGCTTACTTATACTTTTTTTTTCTTCTATCACACTTTCACGTGACGAATAATTTTTTTACAGGACTAACTTTGTTTCACTAGCTGGTTTTTCTTTATGTGACCTGACTAGTTTTTTGACGTAGGACTACGTCTTTGTTTACTATACTATACTTCTTTGTACATTATCATTTACCTGTAACTCTGCTATCTTATATCTCAGCTCAGCACTTTGGGTAGCACTTTGTAAAAACGAAAAATAAAAGTGTAACGTTTGAATGAAATATTTCAAACGCTAATAGCTACTATACTACTGAACGAAACATAACAGTTAATATGTCGTTGGATAAATAAAATGTCCAGCAATTTTATAGTAACATATTAATAATAATTTTTTATACGCTAAATAGTGAAAATGTGTGTAAAGTTTTAAGGCCCAATTTTCCCATACATTTTCCTTGTGATCGCCTAGCTTCACAGGCACGGACGGCAATTAGATACACCAAAGGATTTGGATCCAAATGATAACCTTTGAGACCACTTTGTAAGTCACACCCCTTTTCCAATCCAATTGGCAACATCGATGGCTATTGACGGCAACACCGACCCCGAAGACAAGCGGAATCAGCGGGCAATGGCCAACGTGAATCCCACACGATGCACTTTACGTTACATTTTGCATTATCCCCATCGCAGACATGCGAAATTGTTCGATAGCTTGCTCAATCAGTGTCGGACAATCATTTAAGCAGCAGCAGCCGATATGGTTTCCTCCACCACCTACACTAGCTTACAAGTAGCAGCGGCAGTGCCAGTGACTATAAAATGGTACACTTGGTTCGCCGCCTGCTCATTTATCGCACTATCGCACTGACGGACGGTCAGTATTTTATTTATCATCGACGGCTATCGGACACTGAAGGCAAATGGAAACGGATCGACTGACGGGCAGCAAATTCAGCAGCAGGCCGTTGTGGTCGTAAACAGTTCTTATAAGAACTATAGTAATTGAAGAATGGAAAGATTTTTCTACACTTTCTAAAATGGTTAACGTTCCATTTTGCGTTATACCATGGTAACATGGGAAATGCTTGCTCATTCAGCGTCGGATAATCATTTGAGCAGCAGCAGCAGCAGTCGACCTGGTTTCCCCCACCACCTACACTAGCTTACAAGTAGCAGCGGCAGTGCCAGTGACTATAAAATGGTACACTTGGTTCGCCGCCTGCTCATTCATCGCACTATCGCACTGACGGACGGTCAGTATTTTATTTATCATCGACGGCTATCGGACATTGAAGGCAAATGGAAACGGATCGACTGACGGGCAGCAAATTCAGCAGCAGGCCGTTGTGGTCGTAAACAGTTCTTATAAGAACTATAGTAATTGAAGAATGAAAAGATTTTTCTACATTTTCTAAAATGGTTAACGTTCCATTTTGCGTTATACCATGGTAACATGGGAAATGCTTGCTCAATCAGCGTCGGATAATCATTTGAGCAGCAGCAGCAGTCGATCTGGTTTCCCCCACCACTCACCCGCCTACTCATTTATCGCACTATCGCACTGACGGACGGTCAGTATTTTATTTACCATCGACGGCTATCGGACACTGAAGGCAAATGGAAACGGATCGACTGACGGGCAGCAAATTCAGCAGCAGGCCGTTGTGGTCGTAAACAGTTCTTATAAGAACTATAGTAATTGAAGAATGGAAAGATTTTTCTACACTTTCTAAAATGGTTAACGTTCCATTTTGCGTTATACCATGGTAACATGGGAAATGCTTGCTCATTCAGCGTCGGATAATCATTTGAGCAGCAGCAGCAGCAGTCGATCTGGTTTCCCCCACCACCTACACTAGCTTACAAGTAGTAGCGGCAGTGCCAGTGATTATATTAGAATGGTACTCTTGGTTCGCCGTCTGCTCATTCATCGCACAATCGCACTGACGGATGGTCAGTATTTACCATCGACGGCTATTGGTGGCGAAAGCAACGGCATTTGGCGGCAACACCAGCGATCGGAGGCAACACCGATAGCAATTGGGAGGTAAAAACGATAGCATTTTGGCAGCAATTGGAGGCAAATTCAAGGACTTTTGTGGCAATTAATGTCATCTTTGATGACAATTCGACGCAAACCCAATGGCATTTTGGCGGTGATTTTCACAAACCAACACTGAAGGCAAATGGAAACGGATCGACTGACGGGCAGCAAATTCAGCAGTAGGCCGTGGTCTTAAACAGTTCTTATAAGAACTATAGTAATTGAAGAATGGAAAGATTTTTCTACACTTTCTAAATGATTAACGTTCCATTCGGATAATTATTTGAGCAGCAGCAGCAGCCGATCTGGTTTCTCCCATACCTACACCGCACATTTACCGCACGACCGCACTGACGGACGGTCAGTATTTTGATAAAACTAATCCATTTCTACTTTACAGTGATTTGGTATTTCCTATCACTCCTGTATTAGCGGGCAACCATCGTCCTAGAGTCTAAAGGACCGAATAGCGACATCCATCTATATATTGTCAACAGTAATTATAGTACTGATTTTTAAGAAGTGCTATCAGCTCAAACATAGTTCTTTTCAGGGCCTTGTTTGGTGGCGGTTTTTTTCAAAACCACCATTGATTCAATGAAGAATTAAATCAGAATATTTCGCTCTTCTTTTACAAATAAACACTCAAACAATGATACTCACAAATACTCAAATATGCATATGCCAGAAATGCAGTTTACATTAGTCTTTGATTTAATGATCAGACATAAAGTTATACTTCATCGATTAAAACATGTTATCAATATAATGAGTATTATATGACACAGTCCTACGTCACCCTTTCGTACAACCCTTAGGGCTGTATACCTTGTAGTTTTTTACCGACTTCAAAGACGACTCGAATAGAAATGTCTCATAGTACGCTTTTTGCTATCGGATTAGCCGACATCTAATGGCTCGATTAATTGCGATTTTACGTGCTCATCGTTGATTGGTTAATACCTCACTGTGCGTTACTGAGCAAAATCTTTTGAGCTACTGCGTTCTGTCATCCTAGCACTCTCGAGGGACTTTAACCATCAACTCCGACAGTTCAACTTTTGAATTTAAAAACTACTCGTATTTATTATTTTTGTAACCTCGTTACACTTCTCCGAACTCGTTTGAAAAAAAATATTTTCTTTAAACTGATTACTTTTAAAGAGCCGCCTATTATCCATTATGATTTTAATTTCTGTGCCTATTGTATACTACTATTTCGATTAATGTTTTTGAAATTGGAGATATTTTTGACCACCCTACGCTACCTAAATGTAAAAGACGACTTATATTCCGCCACATATTTTACCTAATACGTCAAAATTAATTAGACTAACTTCAAACATCATTATATACCAATCACATACATAGTATTACTTCCAGTTGACACTGGAAGAGAAAACTTCCACTCAGCCTATTACTTTTAAAACGTCGAAATCATTCGACAAACATCCTAACTCCGAAAATAAACTGGTAGCATGCGCAGGTGGCCTAAATCTGATATTACTTAACTGACAGCATCACGAATGAACTTTATCAAAAGTTCTCGCTTGCTGCAGGCATACCCTTTGACGTTTATCTGTTTCTAATTAAAACTGAAATCTGGAGTTGAATTGGAAGTCTGGGCAATTTAATGAGGTTAATTCCATTAAATTACCGCAGTAGGAGTACGCTTATCAGCTCTTGCTAGTATTGAAAGTGCTGTAAATGCTTTTTTGTGTATATCACCCGAATCTGTGCGTCTGTATATGGACAATAGGCAGACTTACCGACCGAAGAACATCTGATTTCTTTATATCTTAACCTATCTCTACGTGATCTGTTTACTATTGTACTAAGCATTATAATATAATTTATATTTATTAATTAATATAATTTATATTATTTCCTACCTAACGGCAAAATTTTAGTGCAAACCGTGTTGCTCATTGTGTTTTCATATCTCTTTCAGATTTTGTTTGTGTACATAGCTGGATAAAATAGAATGCACGACAACTACACGACGAAACTGTTGTTTTGATAACTCTTATGCTAAGCTGCTAGTGATTAGTAATTCTTCCCGTGACTATAAACCGTACATCCAGCATAATCATACGAGCCATAGCCTGATCATCATCTGGGCTCTTCCAGACTCCCACTGCTATCCATGGTACTGACCTTTCTTCGTCCGCTGTGGACTCCAGGATGGTTCTAAACGTGGCTTTACTGGCTCTAGAGCGCAGATTTATGCTGTTGTCCCGTCTTTTAGCCGTGAAAGCTTTCCCTAATTGTAGATTTACCGCAAGCGTATTTTGTTTAATTCATCTTTTAGTTCATGAAATGCGAACATTTTATTGTCATAGCTGTTATGTTTTTCGCGTTATGCTTTCATTAAATCTGAACGTTTGTATACCCCGATATTGTTTCCCTCTTCGTCTGCTAATTCGAAACAGTTTGATCCTATTCTCGCTATTACTTTAGCCGGTGAGTATATTTTGCCTAATTTCGCATTAAATTTTTTTAATTTGTTTGATTGGAAGTAATTTTTCTTGAGTATGATTTCGCCTACATTGAATCGGATTACTTTTGGCTTTAAGATTATAGTACTTCTCGTAACGATTGTAAGCTTTTTTTAAATTTTCCTTAACTTTTGTAAATATGGCCTTTAGTTCTTGGTTTAACTCTTTTGGCTCATAGTGAATTTCCTGATTCGCATCTCTTATCAGTTTGTATTCGTCTCCGCTACTTATATAGTTTCGTCCGTAGTTTACGAAGTAGGGTGTAAATTCAGTAGAGTGATGACAAGCTGTCCGTATACCCATTGCGATTTTATGGATATTCGTGTCCCATTCTGTTTGATCTTCCTTCAGGTGTGCTCGTATCGCTGCGTTAATCACTCTATTCACTCTTTCTGTTGGGTTGTTCGATGGATGGTAGTTAGCGTTTCGCCAGTGAGTCACTTTATACCGTTTTAGTAAAGAGGCAAATAAAGCTGATTTGAACTGAGGACCGTTATCCGAAATCAGTATTTCTGGAACACTAAACTGCAAAAATATCATATTTTCTATGAATTTGATTAGTGAAACAGTTTTGGCTTCCCGCATTGGTTGTATAACTACAAATTTTGAGAAAAGGTCGGTAATTACCAAAAGCACCGTATTGCCTTGCTTACTTCTTGGGAGCGGTCCAACGTAGTCCACGGATATAATCTGCCATGGCATGCTCGCTAGTTTCTGCCGACCCATCAAAGGAGTTTTATTTACGTTTGAATGTTGCAGGTTTCGCATGCTGCACAATATCGTTTTATTTCTGTACTCATTCTTGGCCAGTAATATTTCTGCTGCAATTTTTTCAACGTTTTTTCTGATCCTAAGTGAGCTACGCTATGTTCTAATTCTAAGACCGAAATCCTTTCGTGTCTTGGTAAATAGTATTTCCACTCAAATCTCGGGTCCACGCTTCCTATTTCAGGTAGATATTTGAATATTTTACCGTTTTTCACCCTGAAATCTTTGAACTTCTCTGGTTGCTTTTCAATGTCTTTTTTCAGCTTTTCGTAGTCCACATCCACGTTCAAAAGATCTATCGCTTCAATCCGAGACAGTGCGTCCGCGATTACATTAAGTCGTCCTTTTCTATATTCTAGTTCAAAGTCATACTGTTGAAGACGTACAGCCCACCGAACCAGTCTGGCTGGATTCCTTTCGACGCTTACTAAATTTAACCAACGTAGAGATTGAGCATCTGTAATCACTTTAAATACTGAACCTTCTACATACTGACGAAATCGCTCGATAGCTAGAATGACACCCAAACATTCCCGTTCTGTTGCTGAATATTTCTGTTGGGCTGCCGTTAATTTCTTGGAATAAAAAGCAATCGGCTTTCGTATCTCTTCTTGTATTTGCATGCGCAGATGCATCCGATTCAATTATATATTGAATCGCGAAATTCGGATGCGCTAATATTGGCGGTGATGTAAGTATCTCTTTCATTCCATTGAAGGTGTGGTCTGCCTCTTTCGTCCAGATTATTTTAGCATTGTTCTTTTTTAGAAGATCTGTAATTGGTGATAAAATCTCGCTGTAATTTGGAATAAATTGCTTAAAGAATCCAATCATTCCAATAAGGCAACGGATGTCCCTTGCTGTTTTAGGAATTGGATAGCTTAGTATCGGCTCTAATTTATCACTGTCGATTGATAGCCCTTCTTCAGATAAGACGTATCCCAAGTAATGCATGCGTTTCTGGCATATTTTAGATTTTTCCAGGCTGATTGTCAGCTCTCCTGCTGCTAATCTGTTCGCAATAATTTCAATTAGAGAAAATGCTCCTCTAATATATTGGACATGATGATAATGTCGTCCATATAGACAAAGACCCATGGCTGTAAGTCGAATCCGATTACTTTGTGCATGAGTTTAGTTTGAGTCATCGGTGCTCCTTTTAATCCGAAGGGCATCACCTTGAACCGGTACAATTTTCTTCCCGATCGAAAAAATGTGTAGTCGCGGCTGTTTTCTTCTAGTGGGATCTGCCAATAAGCTTTTGACAGATCAATGACCGAAAAAAACTTAGCTTTTTGAATCCTACCAAGTATTCCTTGTATATCTGGTAAAGGGTATGCTTCATTTTTCGTTACCTTGTTAATGCTACGGCAATCTAAGCATACTCTCCATTCCCCAGATTTTTTTTTAACTGGCAGTAAGGGATTGCACCAGTCCGAATTAGATTCCTCGATTACATCAAGTTCTAGCATCCGATCGATTTCTTTGTGAATTTCCTTCTGCATTGCAGGTGATGTTTTATACCTTGGCGGCTTCTTAGGTGTCGCTCCGTCTATCAACTCGATGTTATGTTGTAGTAAACTGGTACGACCCAATTCGCCTCTCGCTTTGAAAAGCTTTAAAACGGTAAGCAGTTTTGCACGCTGTGCGTTCGTTAACTCGTGTTCGGTTTGAATGTCCAGATCTTCCCAATCTACAGGCGGTTCGACCGATGGAATCTCTAACGATTCGTCCTCGTTTTGAACCACATTTAAAAGTCTTTCTCCTGTAGGCTCTATAATTACATTTATCTCTTCATCGCCCTCTGAAAAATACTCCGGAGTCATATTCAAAGCAATTGTGTCTATGTTGACCGGAACTGGTTTCCAAACTGTATTTTCAAAGCCGTGGGTTTTATTGTAAAGTTGTGCTGCTTTATAATTCTTTCGTCACTAATTATGCTTATGGCTGCTCCTGAATCTAATAGTGCTTTCATCTCCGTACCCAAAATATGAATTACGATATGCGGACATTTCTTTATTTTAATTTTTACTTCAACTCGCCCGTTTATGTTACGGGACTCATTATGAACCAAATTATTCAAATTTTTACTGGGAGGATGGTTCACTGAGTGGAAAGCGTCTCCTCCTATGACCTTTCCCGACTTTCGTTTTTTTCATCCACCTGTTTGAATCGATGGTTGTTTGGGCACGTATTGATGACCACGTTAATTTGTCCACAGATGTGACAAAAGATCTTCTTCTGTTTAACACAATCCCTCCAAAAATGACCGAACTGGCGACAATTCCAGCATAAAATGTTATTTTGTCCGGACTCTTCCTGCTCTTTCTCCACACGTCGTTCCTTCCTGGGTTCTTGATGTATTGGTCTTGATCGGTTTTTAGAGAACTCAACTGCATTAATTTCCTCTTCACTGTATTCCGAATCTTCCCCGTTTTCTTTCGCTTTTTCCACGTTGTAAACGTTGAAGGTCCGTCTATTCTGAGCATAGTTCTGATAGCACGCTTTGTCTAAATCGAAACATAAACTTGTTAAAGCTTTGAGTGTAATCTGCTCCATGTTTATAAACGCTAAATGTGGACGGTAGCTATCCTTCATATTGTCCACTACAATATTCCGTTTTTGCGTTTCGTCCATTTGCTTCGATAATTTTTGACATAGTCGCTCAATTTCCGAAACGAACGCAATAAACGTTTCATTTGGTTGTTGTTTTCTCTCCCGTATTTGCTCCCGTATTTGCTTATCCGTCACTTTATCCGTATTCGGCAATCCGAAACGTAGCTTCAGCATATATTTGAAAACTTTCCAAGACGTAAACCTGCTGCTGTAGGTATAGTACCACTCTTCTGCTATGGAGTCAGATTTCATTAGAAAACTTACTTGTCCTAACAGTTCTGCTTCTGTAGTTATGTTGTTGTTTGCTAAAGTCTCTACTCGTTTCAGAAATTCTTCTACTGATGATCCTCTGGGTTCACCACTAAATCTTACCGGCCATTTATCGACCGATATCTTCGAGAATCGCTGTTCTCTGATTCTGTCTGGAGGACGTGAGACATGCTGTTCCCTAGTTCTTCCCGCAAAATCATCAGGCCGCGTTACACTAGGTACCGGTTCTTCCTGCCTTTGTGTTCCGTACTCTAAAAACGGATTTAGTCTTATTGAATTATTTGCTAGATTTCTAAATTGATTATTCTGGATCGCACTTTGGTTAATCGCATTGGTCTCACTATACACGGGTCCCGAAAGGACTGGCTGTCTATCCCTTGTTTCGTTTGATAACTGATGCTGTATTGCGAATTTTTCAAACAATTGGCTCACCATAGTTTCCAATTTACTTGACAAGACCTCTTCCACGACTTTTCCAATGTCTCTCGTCGATAGTATGGATTCGCCTTGTGCTGATGAGTTATCACCCAGCGTTCCTTCTAAATCATCTCGCGGAATTTGTGGAGCGACTTCGCCGGCGCCTTGTTCTTGACTCGCATCACCTACTTTTCCTGGTTGACTCATTTGGTTTGGGGTATATGGAATCTCCGTTATCTGCCCCGCGATTCTGCTCCCATTGGGTGTAAATTCTCTTGCTTCAACATTCCAGGTATTATTTCTATCTTGAGGCATCATCTCTGTTGACCTTGGAATTTGTATCGGTGGAGGGAACTCATATGCTGCGATTCGAGTAATTGATTTATCTAATGGCGCTCGATAAGGAGTTTGTGTACTATACGACATTCTAACCGACCTATTACGGTCTTTTCCTGCTATATTACTTCTATGTATCACATCTGTTTCCTTTCCAAAATGATCGATCAGCATTTCAATTTCGTCTAGAATATCCTCTCTTATTTGAACCTGTAAGGGATCTAACGCTGGTGATCTTTTGGCTCGTAAATATAGATGTTTCAATCTAGTAATTAGTTGCTCATCGTAGGTCACTTCTAATCCCTGTCTTATTAGAATTAACTTCGCTTGAATTAAATTTACTTCTTCTACTATCATTTTCTTTGAAATTAACTCTTTCGGTGATTGTTCTTCTTTGCTTTGCTCTCTGTACAATGTTTGCTGAAGTTCTTCTCTTGCCATACCTGACGAATTCAGGGAACGAATTTTAACCTCATACTCCAATTCATCGGGGGTCAAATGTGTTGGGTTTACCCACATAAACTGCACATTCTCTGTGCTGCGTGCCATTTCGTTCAAATTGAACCACTAGCCTATACCTATTCTACAACGAATTGAACTAGTATTTTAGTATGTATATTTTAAATCTAGGAAATAAAAAAAATAAGATTTAAACCTGCTTAAACATAACCATCAATATCGTACTAATTCCATATTACGCGATTATCTACAAAAAACTAATAATAAGAGGCTCTCGAATTTCATAGTCTAAAATACGACGAATGAATCTAGATTAATGCTAAGACGTTCCAAAAATATTTTAAGCTTTCTTGCAAAACCCGTTTGTTGGGCGCCAAATGTAACGTGCGTGGGAGGGTAACGACGGTCTTTGCTTATGCGCCAGGCAGCAAAGCTGCCGCAAAGCCGCAATGGTTAAATGCCCGATGAAACTCTAGGTGTTTGCTTCCAAACGACAATAGATCTGACCAACCAACTAACGACAGACTATCGAATGAATAGATAGATGGAACGCGTATTATATGGAACGCGAAAATATTAGCAAAGAAACTGAAATATGATTAATTTCCATTTTTAATCGTCCAGATTCGACCTACATGCGTTTGCGCCTGACATCCGACTTATACATAGCACGCTTGCCCTTGCCTAATCATACCACTTTCCAATTCGGCGTTTAACTCACCACGGTAGCACAGTGGTTCATGGAGCTGGCGGGATACGGATGAATGTTGCAATCGATGCGCATTAAAACGTTGGTGGGTGGCCGATGAATCCACCTCATGTTCTGAAGGGGTGTCCGGATAGTGCTGCAAATCCTGGCTGTGGTTTTTATGCTGTCAGAAAGTTTGTAGACTGGTTCATCGACGACTTCGACCGTATCTGCCAAAGTAAATTGATATATACCAGGTATATGACAATGCGAGCTGTCATATACACTTTGCACTAACACATCTACACTAGTTCTGAGATTTCGAGCATTTTGTATGGAAAATTAGTTAATTTTTAAAAAAATCGTTGGATACGCAAGATTTATCTATTTTTTTCTCACAGTTTTTATGTTTATGCTTAGAACACTATTTCTAGTATGTATTTTCATGAATACAATGAAGTGCAACATTCCAAATTGCAAGCGGAAATTTTTTCGTCAAAACGGTATCAAGATGTCTCAAAGAAATGTCGTTATATCGCTTTCCTACAAGTAGTAAAACAAAAAAGATTTTTTTTAAAATGCTCGGACATGATTGTTCAATAAGCAGCATGAGCAACATTGTTATCCGCCCGCGAAATTTCCGTGATTCCGAATGCCCCAACCTAGCACCTTCGTTTGAAGGAAACCTTCAAACGCCGAATTAGTCAATTAGCAAACTAGTCACTTCTTTGTACATCATCATTTACCTGTAACTCTGCTATCTTATATCTCAGCTCACGTGTTACAATTTTTTTGTTCAAGCTTCTAACGTTTTCTATAAAAGTTATTCGGTAAATAACAAGCCTTTTTTTATTTATCGGGAACTTACTTATACTTTTTTTTCTTCTATCACACTTTCACGTGACGAATAATTTTTTTACAGGACTAACTTTGTTTCACTAGCTGGTTTTTCTTTATGTGACCTGACTAGTTTTTTTTACCGACTTCAAAGACGACTCGAATAGAAATGTCTCATAGTACGCTTTTTGCTATCGGATTAGCCGACATCTAATGGCTAGATTAATTGCGATTTTACGTGCCCATCGTTGATTGGTTAATACCTCACTGTGCGTTACTAAGCAAATTACCAAGCAAATCTTTTGAGCTACTGCGTTCTGTCATCCTAGCACTCTCGAGGGACTTTAACCATCAACTCCGACAGTTCAACTTTTGAATTTAAAAACTACTCGTATTTATTATTTTTGTAACCTCGTTACACATTCACCTAGAAATCATTAAAAAATAAATTGTTTTCGCTATCAAATCCATAGCCATTTTGCCTTTGGTTTTAACTACACCATCGTTCTTGAAGTTTTGTATAATTTTCGGCATATTACACATGAAATAATTCTGAATAGACATTGTTCATGGATATCGGGAAAAGGTATTTTTAGTGATTGTTGTGAAAAGAAAGTGTTAATTTAATATCAAAGAATAGTTTCAGTTTGAATAAAACAGTTTACCAGCAATGTTAATCGTACAAGGTTACATTTCAGTTACATTCTAGTAGCACGTAACCTTTAACTTCGTCCTGGTTACGCTGACCAATATTAAATCTATTGTGGTCACCTAGTAACTACGTCGCGTCACCTAGTAACTACAATATTTCTTATGTCGTTATTTCTAAGTTACACTGTAACCTGTTTTCATTTTCATACCAATGTCTGTGCGGAGAAGATTCAAAGTACCATTAATTTAGTTAGTAAACGTGTTTACAAGAGTATTTTACAACCCGTGTAGCAATTGTTAATCTTTACCATTAGTAAAATTCTTGATATCTAGTTTTTGCTTAATCCTTTGTGTTAACAAGAAACAGTGAACAAGTTGTTGCCACCAGGGTTGCCACATGCACAGATTATTCTGTGTTTAACAGATATTTGAAAGAAATCGCCTGTACAGAATCTGTATGCATAGAATACAGATTTTCGCCAAATTACACAGATTAAACAGATTTTTGAGCTTTTACATGAGAGTGAAAGAGACGGAAATAGTCAGCAAAATGACTCTCTATCTCTTTCACTCTCATTGTTTTGCATTGGACAGGTTTTTGCACAGATATTTTTCCTCGTCGTACAGATTGTCAGATTTTTCCAACAAAAAACACAGAATCCCTGTGGCAACCCTGTGGTGTTCAAAACACCGTTATTAAAAAAGAAAATATGTCATTTAAACGGAAAATGCCAGTTGGTTTGTATTGCCATCCTACACCTCTGAGCCAATTTTTAAAAAATCGATCGACGAATTTTTGAGTTACGCCCTTTTGAAGTTTTAAAGGGCAGATTGCTCATATAAAGTAAATAAAAAATCTTCAATGACACTTGACCAAACTTGTGACTTTAGTCATGACCTTGAAATGCGGTCAGGCATATATTAATATTTTTTTTGAAACGATGATTCTACAATTGATGAAGGGACGGTAAGGGAAAGTTATGAAGAAGGATTTTTTCGGGAATGAAGGGGAAGGATAGAAAGGAAGGGGGGGAGTAATAGGTAGCTATGGTTAACAAGTTGTTGTTGTGACTCCTATCTTTTGTCCAAAGCTGGAAGGTGCATGGGTCGAACCAAGCTGTAATCAGAGATTATAACCGGATTTGAACCCACAACACAACACCTGCCAGGGCGTGTCGCTCACTGGTACCCGTGTACCTTTGAACCACAGAGGCGCTGGACAAAAGAAGTCTGCACAACCCCCCTTATTAACCATAGCGCGACATGGGTTGGTCTATTTTTAGACACACAAATTGTGCCTCTTCCTCCACCTACTGTAGAAACCACCGACAGAGAAGTTTTAATCTAACGTCTTTTTACTTTCAGGACGATGACACTATGCAGGCCCTTACGACTTGCAAGGTACTGCGTGTGACGCTGTTCGTCCGACGTTCGTTCGTCCGGAAGAGGAGTTCAAAGCCTCTGTGGTTCAAAGGTGCACGGGTACCAGTTAGGATTGGGCAAAATTCCCGAAAGTATCGATAATTGAATATCAATATCAAATCCGCCGCTTTATCGATACCGTCGATATATCGCTCGTGAAGCATCGATATTAGATTTATCGATACTATTTAAGGCGGCATTCTGGGATTAGGAAATGCTACTCAAAAAAAGGGATTCATAAAAATTAATCAATAAAAACAAGTTGAGCAAAGAGAGTGCCCCCAAAACACGCACGCAACACATCACTCGCTCCAGTACATCTCTATTTCGGACACGTCGCTTTGTACGGAAAACCGCATCACAGCTGTTCACGCCCGACTGAATCGTATGCTGTCCTGGAATCCACAAAAATATGATGGGTTGTACTCCCGACACATCTAGATGACATGCCGAAGAGTAAAAATTTGATCCGTAGTAGCACGGGCCTTCAAAAGCCCACCTGGTACTACCCTACGAACTCTCCAGCCACCGGGGATAGACGACGTAACAAAATCTGTTGGTGGCTTTGACCAGCGTTATGCTGCGGTAATTGCAGCAATCTATCCGATCCCCCTTTCTGTAGATGGGACAAACCACACCCTCAATCCACTCATCCGGCAGCTCTCTCCCAAACCCCTGAAACCATCCAGTGATGTGTCGTTGCTGGCGGTTCTTGGCCATTCCTGCAGAGTTCCGCCGGGAGTTGCTCCTTTCCGGTTCTAGCTCTGCTCGATCTCTGTCCCACCTCTGCCACTTTCACCGCTATTATGGCGCGTAAAAAGCTTGAAAATCTTTATGCCTTCAACGCCCAATACTACTCTATGTGCTCTCTGGTCAGTTTTGAATTGCTGAAAATCGCATATCGTACGCACTTACTATTCAATAAGTGTTAAACATGTAAGTGACATTGTTCAAGGTGTTGCATACGAGTCAATTCCAAGTGGTCGGACACTCAGCACATTGTGCCGTGGCACTTCAAAGATATCAAGCGGCACATCTCCGGTTCAATTTTACATATGAAATGGGAGCACTGCCAGGTGTCAAAATCATCTCGCACGGTTGCCAGATCGTTAAGATTATAACAAATTTAACAAATCTTGCAGTTCGGCACTTGTACCGAAATCGGCACAGTTCGGCTCGTTTCAAGTCGTCTAGCATGAAAACGGCTGTGTCGAGGTCATTTCTAATGAAGTAAATTTGAGAATTAAGCTTAGTAGCTACCTGAAAAGAAAACAGTGCGAGAAAAAATCCTAAAAATTTTGTTTTTTTGAGCATTTTCTGACCTAGTTTTAGTCTATATTTTTTCAGCTGCATATCCCGCTTTATCAGAACAGTATCGGGATGAAATTATCGATTTAGCATAATATCGACGTCGTAAGTATCGATGAAATATATCGAAATATCGGCCTTCGAGTATCGATATCGCGGGTATCGATACGGTATCGCCCAATCCTAGTACCAGTGAGCGACACGCCCTGGCAGGTGTTGTGGGTTCAAATCCGGTTATAATCTCTGATTACAGCTTGGTTCGACCCATGCACCTTCCAGCATTGGACAAAAGACAGGAGTCACAACGACAACTTGTTAACCATAGCTACCTATTACCCTCCCTCCCCTCTTCCTTTCCACCCTTCCCCTTCATTCCCGAAAAAATCCTTCATTACTTTCCTTTACCGTCCCTTCATCAATTGTAGAATCATCGTTTCAAAAAAATATTAATATATGCCTGACCGCATTTCAAGGTCATGACTAAAGTCACGAGTTTGGTCAACCAATAACTTGAATGACACTTTATATTTTATATTTTATACTTTGAATTTTTATTTTTATATTATATCACTTTATTTCACATCATACCGACGACATTCCTATGAACTTACATCAACACTAAATAGTCAATTAGCAACCGTACTCAGATAAAGCTGCCAAATTTGTTATGTGCACGATTGTTTAAGAATGAGTAGATGTGATAAAGCGAAATACATTGCTTTAGTACAAACAGTTTATTAAATGTTTAATATGTTCGGAATAAAGGCTTCTAAAGTAATCTTGTACAGCAGACGCGTAACATGATTTAAGAAACTGCTCTTCAACGCTTAAATGTATTTTAGCCCGTTTTTGTTCCACGCTTGACAAATTTAAGGGGACATAAACGACTAAAAATTTTGAAAAAATTATTATTTTTTCATTTCATATTTTGATTCTGCGGTCTTTTCCGCTTATTTTGATACTAAATTTGTAATGATCCGACCACGGGAAGTGACCGAAAAACGATCATACACATAAGTATTCCAGTACGGCGTGGAACAACCTCGGCGGAATAAAACGCCGCTCCTGAAAAACCATGATTTTAAAACTTTATGTGCCTTTTTCTCAGAAACTACACAACGTATTGGAACAAACTTTTTTTTTGTTTTGTTGGTAGTAGCTTGGCAAAGGCTTGTATAACTTCTCAGTTTCGTAAACAAAACACAGCTTGAGAAAAACAAAAAAGAAGAAAAATAGCTACCTGAAAAAATAAAATTTTGTCTTTTTCTTTTCTTTCTTTTCTTTTTACCTTTGTTATACTATAACAAAGGTTTAGAAATTGGTGGAAAAACACGAATGCGAACCGAGGCCCGGAGGGCCGAGTCACATATACCAATCGATAGGGTTCGACGAACTGAGCAATGTCTGTGTGTGTATGTATGTATGTGTGTGTGCACTTCATTTTCTTTCGCCTGTTTTTCGGAGATGGCTGAACCGATTCATTCGATTTTACTTTTGTTTGAAAAGTACTATTGCCTAGTGTATCACTATTGTGTTGTTTCATGGTCCGACTTTTTGTTTAAAAGTTTTGAGTAAAAATGTGAAAACTACCTGACACGATTTTCTCCGGAACTAGACAACCGATTTCAATGATCTTAGTACCAAATGAAAGCTCTTGCTATAATATAAAAATTGTCAGGAACCTGTTTTGACAAGATAATAATTATCGCCTGTTTCTCAGAGATGGCTAAACCGATTTTTGTGCTATTAGTCTCATTTGAAAGGCAATATAGCCTAATAGATCACTATTGATTTAGACTAATCTCAAGTTTTTTAGTCTTGACCTTGAAATGAGGTCATACATATAAATTAATATTTTTTGAAACGATGGTTCTACAATTGATGAAGGGACGGTAGTGGAAAGAAATGAAAATTTTTGGTGAAGGAGGGGAAGAGCGGAAAGGAAGGGGGGGGGGGGGGGGTATTGGTAGCTATGCTTGACAAGTAGTCATTTTGGCTCCTACCTTTTGTCCAATACTGGAAGGTGCATGAGTCGAACCAAGCTGTAACCTAAGATTACGCTGGACCAGCGCCTCTATGGTTCAAAGGTACAAGTACCAGCGAACCACATGCCCTGGCGGGTGTTGTGGGTTCGAATCCGGTTGTTGCGGTTGGTTGCAAAATTTCATAAGAATTGGTTTCGCCGGTCAACAGATATTAACCCTCGAACACTCGCGCCAACTTTTTAACACGGTTACTCGCGCGCACAATAGCCCAAAACCAAAAAACGTGCGCATTAGAGTTTTTACTGGGAAAACTTGGTTTTAGATTTATCGAACTATTGGAAGAGTTTCTTGAAATTGAAAGCTCTATCGTCTGGTGCAATTTAAATTTTGATTAATCCCCCTTAAAGTGAAATAAAAAAATTATTTTGCTTCAGTTTCAATATAACATATTGACGAGTTCTGCAAAGTTTTGGAGCATATTATTACAAGAAATTTTGCTGAAGACAGCAATCTTCTATCTCTTCAGCGAAGATGGAAAAATTTTATTTATTGTAAATGAATTTGTAAAATCAGTGTTTCTATTATAGCTCTTTTTGTAATTGTTGTATGACTGGTTCATGTATTACAAAGTTGTACAAATAGTAAAAATACACAACTTTGCTGAATATAGTATAGCTCTATGTTTGCTTGTTTAGGAACTGTAGAACTTTGATTATAAAAAATACCCCAATTTTGACCTCGAATTACTTGACTACCAATAAACGGATACATTTTAAACCTTTTACATTTGCTGATAATTCCGCTGCATACAGACCCATTGTTCCATATGAAGAAACGAGAAAAAGTTCCAGTTGAGATCAATTGCGGACTTCACATGCTGCTTGCTTCGTTTGTGTGATGTCGGCTTATGCTGATCTATTTTCCTAACAAATTAAAGTAATAATGCATTGAATAATTCTAACGTTTTGCTCATAACAAGTTTATTGAACAATATACGTTAGTTAACCCATGATTTGTAACTTTATAACAATATGGCATTTAAAAGACCTTTACTACGCAATGTATATGCACTGACGAACTGACACGACACATAGAAGAAAATCCTTTAAAAACTATCGTCCTACACATTTTGCTTGCACACTAGCACCCTCTGTTATGCATGTTGCGGAGTAGCTTGCGTTTGCAGATTTTCATACTGTAGGGTTTTTACATTTGTATGGTTTTATACTGAAAACTCGAAGCAACACTCGCGCGCCGCGGTGTGGCCATGTTGCGAAACATGCTTTTTTGAAAAATGAGTAGTTTTTGATTGGACGATGGAATTAACGCGAGTGTCCCGTCTGTTTGTCTGTGGTATATGTTAAAGAATATTATTTCATTTTACAACTTACTTCTACTTTTACTTGCACTTACTCATATTAGAAACAACTTACTCAGCAATTTCTTGAAAAAAGAATCTATCAAAATTTATAAGTGCTCCTATTTTATTCAAATTTCGTGAACTTATTCAATTTCCAAAAATTTTATGTAAACCAACGCACTATGCATCGTTAACCAAAAGATGAATTATGTTCCGAAGACGTGCCGATTTCTATCTCAAATAGCAAGTAAGACCGTATAACAAAGGTTCCTTTCACCACTAGGTGGATTAAAACAGGTTTTTCTTTTTTCTCTGTGAAAAAGGTACATAAAGTTTGCAAATCGTGGTTTTCCAGGAGAGGCGTTTTATTCCGCCGAAGTTGTTCTACGCCGCAATGGAATGCTTATGTGTTTGATCGTTTTTCGGTCACTTCCCGTGTTCGGATCATTCAAAATTTAGTATCAAAATAAGCGGAAAAGACTGCAGAATCAAAATCGGAAATAAAAAATCATGATTTTTTCAAAATTTTTAGTCGTTCATGTCCCCTTAAACTGGAATATCTACTGGTCTGAGATGTGTTCGTCGACGGCTCCCGATCGACAAGATGTAAGTTCGAATCCGGGTGAGTGAAAAAAGTATAATGGCGCCCTTGATGAATTTTGAGTCAATCAGTGATTTCCTGCTAAGTTTCTCTTTAAATTAAAATAATACGAATATAAAAATGGACATGAAAATAACGAAACCTAAAAAATGAAATAAATACTTTCTACATATTTTTTTCTTTTTTTGATTATCTAAATGTTGAAATACGTACTGAATAAACGTTTTACTATACGTAGCATAACAGCCATTCAAACACATCTTCCACGCCCTAAACGTTCATTAAGCAAAAATTGTTCCTTAGGTAATGCTTGTCGAAAATCCTAATAATCATAAGCTAAAATATCATCTTCCACCTTTGTACAGCGGTTGAACAACAATATATTATACAACATTGTTAAAAACCTTTGACAAGTACTTTTGGATTATTTAATTACACCTTCTGGCTACAAAAGTTTGAGAAGCGTTGCAGATGCATCGGCAAATGCTGCTTAAAATGGTTCTACTTTTGATTAGTTGAACAGTTGTGGCATAATAATTTTATTGACGCTTATTTTTTGAGTTATATGGGTCATTCCACGTCAAGCGCCCGATCGTAGGGTCTGTTAACACACATACACATGTATAAAGCTAGAGCAGGGCCTCGTCACTCCATCAACTTACTCTTATTAACTCAGTTGAATCTGTACTACCAAGCTAGATGTTTGTATATCTACCCTAGAAGCTGAAAATAAACGTTGTTGTTTAGACACTTAAAACAATCATTACTTAAAAATTGTGTCTCCCACCCAAGAAACAATTCTTGATTAAGGAAATGTCACTAAAAGCAATATAATTAAGCTATATATTGATGAAAAATCGATTTATAAAAAATCAAAACATTTGTTCAAGTCTTGTTCGCCCAAAAGTGGAGAATTTATTCAACATCAGCATGCTGCAGTAGTTACATATGGGTCATTCCACGTCAAGTGACTGAGAAAAAGTACAAACTTGTAGCAACCTTCTCGGATTTTCACCAAACTCGTCCAGATTGTTTGTTTTGGGTTAAGAAGCAAAAATCCCAAGTTTGGTGCCGATTGGACTTTCCCTCGATTTTTGGGAACCCCCCTTTTATTAGAAAAAGCATCATTTTCGTGAATTTCGCTTATTTTCTTTTGCTTATATCTTCGTAAATATTCAATTTAGAAAAAAAACTCTGTTCTTCATTTTCATGGGAAATAATCTGAGGAATCCGAAAAAAATACTAGTTTTTTGCGGCAGTGCTGCCAAATACTTTTCGATCTGAAAACTAAATTTGTATTTTTCTCTCAATGAGTACAATTTGATCTCAAAAATTTCAACACCATCATGTTCCTCAGACTTCGGAAACAATTTTACATAAGACAACAATTAAGGAAACAATTTTACATAAGAATCACTCAAAACCACGAGGTGTTCCGTCCCGTTCTCGAGATATAGCGTTTTGAAACAAACAATTCCCAATTTTTCAAGTAAAATCATGAACAAAATAAAATTTCCTAGCAATAAGCAAATAACAAAACAAAACAAAGCAAAATTATTCTGGTTTAATCTAAAGCAACATTGCGCTGTTGTGAAAGCACATAAACAGTATATAATACAACAAAAGTTTATTTTTGAGCGTCTTAGCAGAATACGAAAATTGAATGAACGAAAAGTCAAACAAACAATTCCTAGATTCTCATGCCTTCAACCATGTGAGATGGCTAGCAGCAGAGAAGACACAATGTCAACTATGCAACAATACCATTCACTTGTCCAAAGTAAAATGCAAAAAAATTATCAAAGCCTAATTGCTTTTATTGAAAATCTGTATTGGATTGACGAAATGAGCAGTATATATCATTGTTTAGGTTTCTATATAATTCATATGAAATAAATTAGTTCTTCGCCGGAGTAATACGCATCGTTTAGCATCTTTCGATAAATTCCGTCATGAGCGGGCGCTAAATAATTGTAACCTAAATGTAAAATTCGTGTCGACCGCAGAATGTTGCGAAGAAAAGGAAATATTGAAGGATCGCTTCCTGTCAGCAGCATCTATTCCTGGTATCCGATCTATGCATGCCGCAATTCCTGTTAGTACCAACTCTGTTATAATGACGGTTTCCGAATCAAATTCAGAGACTGCATCTAAAGTATCAAAAAAATAAGCAGAAGGAAATAATTATTTGGAGAAATAAAAATATGTTAATACTGTTAATACTGATGTAAAATATTGATATGGATTTATAGTATAATCAATATATATATAGAATATCTTCAGGTTTTGTTGAAAAATTTTCGGTGAAATTTTCAACAAAACCTGAAGATAGTGAATTTGCGGTGACTTAAAATCAAAGAATATATATAGAATGCCAGTGTCGCTGCAGTGCGCGTGGTAAACATCACACATGTTCAGATAATGTATCTACATTATATATGCAAATGTGGGTGTGCCTGAGATTCATCAAAAGAGGAATCTCATTGTCAAACTTTGACAACCAGTTTAAAATTTCAATTATGGCTGCCAAGTAATGTGATTGGAAACTTCGCTTGCTTCAAATTTCTGAAAAAGTCGGTGCAAAAGGGCGCAGTTGTGGGATTCTATTCATCCGGACGAAAAGAAAAATTTTCTATTCATCCGGACGCACTGATGACAGCACCAACCAGCGCACAGATAAAGAACAGATAGGGTAAAGAACTAGTTTTAAGCAGTCTAAGCGGGTCACTGATTGCTTTACCTTATTACAAGCGATAGGTTGACTAAGTGGGGGATATCAGCATACCAATCTTCTTGCTATCTTTAGTTCTTCAAGCTGTTACCATTGGAAGACACTATTGTTGAGCTAAACTTTTGATTTTTCGCTTTAAAAGTTGGAGCGGCGGAACTAATTTTGAACAGACCGAACCCATTTTCACCCGCAAGGTGCTTTTTTAAGCAATCCTGAAATCTGATTTTTTTTACGTCCCCTTAAAAAATCCCTCGAACTTTTCCCCCTATTCAGTAAGTTCGCGTTCCTATCCGCGACCTACTAATCGGCATCTGATGCGTAATCGGCATAGCGTATCGGCATAGATGCGTAAAATGCCATCTGTCTAAATTGTTTATCGGCGCATACACTCACCGCACCGTTCGGCAAACGGTATTCGTCGTCTCTTTTATTCTCTGGTGTTCTTATGGGAAACTGCGAGTTTGACGTCTCACTCGCTGTTCATAAGGATGGTGGGAATGGAGAACAAAAGAGGTAAACATATAGCAGTACAAACGATCCGACTCAGAACAGTGTTGTCAAAGCAAATAACATTGAAACACATCGTTGCTTTATTAAATCACCGAGAAAATCTTCGAAAATTATTGAAAAAGCTGTCTTTTGTGTTGTTTTTAATAAAGAAAAATTAATTATGAACATACATTTCTCTTGAAAGTATTGAACCACGTTTTCACCATAGGAGGTTTCAGTTAATTTCAAACTTAAAATTCTTATTTCCAGAACCGAAACAGTGTCTTGGCAACACGATAGTTCATCAGCTGCAGCTACTGGTGAACAGGTTCCGTCAATTCAGAATTTGTTTTCAGTTTTGTTAGAAAATAATAAAACTTTCGGCTAGTGACAAAGTCTTAGATAATAGAAGAAAGAGAGTGAATAATATGATATGTGACAATTGAGTGCTTGACTTTTAGAGTGGTTGTAATCAGTGCTGAAAAATGTGATGGATTCGTTAGTAGCGAGGTGGCGATTGCTTTCAGCAGCTGAAAAATGTACGTTTTTGGACAACTATTTTTAATTCATCATATTTCTTGTCGGAAACCCAATAAATTGTGTTTGTGTGAATCAAATGTATGGTTAAGTGATTTGTGAAGATGATCCTATCAAAAGATTTTGAAAATATGAATAAAAAACTGCATTTTCGGCTCATTTATATTCAACTGATTAAAATAGGTGACACTGCTTAACTCATTCCTTACCCTATATAACAATGAGCAACTTTGACAACGAAGTTCCCGATTCACAGACTTGATACAGATTGTTAGCATCATGTTTACCACAATGAGTCCTATAGAAAAACAGCGACACTGGCATTCTATATATATTGATTCTACTGGATTTATGGATTATGTTTTTGTTTATGGATTATGATATGTATTATGTTCCAATACTAGTGAAAACTGTAAAGTTGGCATCACTGTTAGGAAAAACTATATTATATTCTGGAATGAAAGAAAAATCGAAGCTACAAAACAGGGGTGACATTGCCATTCTCGTTTCGAGTGATTTTGGTTTGTTTCGACCATGTTAAACAAATGGGCGAAGCGAACCAAAATCACTCGAAATGAGAATCGCAATGTCACCCCAGTTCGAAAACAGACATTTATGAAACCTTCAAGTAGAAGGTGAAAAGCGTATCTGTTGAATTAAAACTAATAGTGGAATTTTATTGTGAAAATAGATTTGATTTTTCTTTCACTCAACTTTCGTATTCTGCTAAGACGCTCAAAAACAAACTTTTGTTATATTATATATTGTTTATGTGCTTCCACAACTGCCCAATGTTGCATTAGCAGGGATGGTTCGATCACTTTGACTTAATTTTGATTCATTTGAGAGTACCGTCTCAGCCGAGCAAAATTTGACAAAGATATGTATGAGATATTTATAGAACAAGTTATTATCTACAATTTTGCTGAATAAAGTTTTGCTGTATCTTTTGTAGTTACGGCGCTACAATGCTAGTAACTCTTTAGTGACTAAATGAACGTTCATTTAGTTAATAAAGAGGTACTAGCATTGTAGCACCGTAAATACAAAAGATACAGCAAAACTTGATTCAGTAAAAATGTAGGTAAAAACTAGTTCTACAAATGTCCCATACATCACATTGTCAAATTTTGCTCAGCTGAGACGGTACTGTCAAATGAATCAAAATTGAGTCAAAGTGATCGAACCATCCTTGTGCATTAGTTTAAACCAGATTAATTTGGCTTGTTTTGTTATTTGCTTATTGCTAGGAAGTTTCATTTTGTTTACAGTTTTACATGAGAAATTGGAAATTGTTTGTTTCAAAACGCTATATCTCGAGAACGGGACGGAACACCTCGTAGTTTTGAGCGATTCTTATGTAAAAAAGTCTGAGGAATACGATGGTGTTGAAATTTTTGAGATCAAATTGTACTCATTGAGAGAAAAATACTAATTTAGTTTTCAGATCAAAAATAAAAGTATTTGGCAGCACTGCCGCAAAAAACTAGTATTTTTTTCGGATATCTCAGATGATTTCCCATGAAAATGTAGAATAAAGTTTTTTTCTAAATTGAATATTTACGAAGATATAAGCAAAAGAAAATAAGCGGATTTGACGAAAATGATACTTTTTCTAATAAGAGGGGGGTTCCCAAAAATCGAGGGAAAGTCGAATCGGCACCAAACTTGGGATTTTTGCTTCTTGACCCAAAACAAACAATCTGGCCGAGATGAAAATCCGAGAAGGTCGTTTACAGGTGACTCGGGCGCTTGACGTGGAATGACCCATATAGCTCAAAAAATAAGCGTCAATAAAATTATTATGCCACAACTGTTCAACTAATCAAAAGTAGAACCATTTTAAGCAGCATTTGCCGATGCATCTGCAACGCTTCTCAAACTTTTGTAGCCAGAAGCTGTAATTAAATAATCCAAAAGCACTTGTCAAAGGTTTTTAACAATGTTGTATAATATATTGTTGTTCAACCGCTATACAAAGGTGGAAGATGATATCACAGAACAGAAGTGGAAGTTAAAATCAAAACTCGTAACTCCAACCTTTTACAGATACTAGCGAACCTGGCGGTGGAAAGTGGCTTTTTACACGGAAAATTTACTACACAGTTTTCCAACTTTAGACTAGCTGACCCAAAGCAAAGTTGCCAGAACTATTCTATGAAATTCTTGTACGGAAATGGCAAAAAGGTGTTAATAATCTTTATGCTCACGCGACCAAACCAACAAAAACTCAATCATGCATGTATCAATTTAGTTATATAGAAGTGAAGAATTTTCTAGGAATCTCAAAAACAGTGCATTGGTAACAATGATTTACATTCGTCTAACATAAAACTTCACTTTTCGGGCGAGAAACAGATGATGCCGCTACAAAAGTTAAGTTTGCTGCTACGGAAATATCGTATTAATCATTCTTTTACAAGCACACTAGCCGCACACTAGCATAAAAGTGATCCAGATGTGTTGACTTCACCTATTTTTTCGAAAACGTCAAAGTTGCCACCGTGTGATCAAAATTAGGTGTTTTTTCATCTCTCAAACATGCTAATGTAGTTGCCGCTAGCCGCAGGTGATCAATAATAAAAATCAAAATCTATACCAACGCGACTTTTGATTTTACTCCTGTTTTATACGTTACACCAGTTACGCATATCGTTGGAAGTTTAGCATAGAGATTGCTGACAAGAATATTACGCACACATCGCCGCGTATACGTATACGCGATTTGTTTGCATCTGGAGTTTTTTTTTCGTTGCAAAGTGTTTCCCGATGCATAAAAACCACCAATACAGTCGCACATCAACAATTCTTACATAAAATTTGTTTAAGATCACAAGCCGCATGTTGATTTTGATTCTCGTCTCGATGATACATTTTGAAAATTCATAACACTTTTCTTTCTGGCATTCTTGCCAACTCGTCTAAATGCTCCAGTCTCGCCACTAGGGACTGGTGAGGCTGTCAGATTCTACATATGGTCCGTATAGCATTTATCAGTTTTGGTTTTGCTCCCACTTGCTGGTTGGAAGTATTAAACAGGAAGCAATTAAACACTGTATTTTTATTACAATTTTACTATTATTAGCTGTTGTCTCCGTTATGAAATTCAACTAGTCGAACCAACTGAATCTGTCAGTTCGCTCAGTCAAACCAAAACAACAACAAAAGTTGGGTATTTTAATCCCCCTGTGTCTTGTCTAATTTGCCTGGACAGTGGGTAAAGTGATGAAATATGTAGTTATGAATTCTTTTTTTTACGATATTCCTAATTTAAAAAGTTTTTGTATAGTTGTCTTCTGTAAGCTATTTCAATTTATTGCTTCTTATAAATTCAAATGATTTGCTCCCGTTATACAATGCATGTCGTTTGATTCCCCAATTAATTTGTATTATCGGTCCATCTAAACGAAAGCATCATCAAAAACAACCCAAATTTTGAGCTTGCTCTTTTTCATCCATTTTCAATCCGAACTTCATTTTCTTTGCCTCGCTTGAAAGTTATGACCCAAAACTGACACCCAAGGTAAATTTCGGAGTATTTTGTTGACTAATGGCCGCTTCAGCGTCGGCTGCGGAACATCTACCACTTGTCTCCGGGGACATTTTTGTATTTTGAGATAATTCATTTTGCAGCACATCAAATCACATCGGCTTGGCAAAATAACACTAATGGAACTACCCGGTACTTGGGGGCAATTTTGAATTTTAGGATGATTCATCTTGCGGAACGTCAAACCACATCACCTTAGTCTTATGGTATGACTATTGAAAGTATAATAAAGACATTTTGAAGGCAAATGGTCACATAAGCATCGGTTCTGGGAATATCCGGTACCTGGTTCGGCGGATAATTTTTTGTGCCTTCTGTTAGGCTCAAGCTTCATGCGGAACATCGAATCACATCGCTTTGATAAAATGAAATTGATGGAAGTACAATGGTGTCAAATAACCACTCCAGTGTCAGTCGTGGGACCCGGATTTAGTGGCCCATTGATGATTTAAGGGTACATAAGGTATTTAATTTATAATGAACCGTAAAACGGGATGATTCAGCACAAAGCAAAGCAAAGCCATGGGTATAAACTTCGTCTTGAGAATTTGACCCTTCTTTATCGACAGACTTCGCAGCCGGTTATTAGAGTACAGGATAATTACGGGGTTAGTGCAACGATCCTACGATAATTTGCGCAATGCTGTCAATTCTATTTTTAGAACGAGAAATAGTTTTGCAATGCTTTTTCAGTCGCTTAATCAACGTGTTATCAACCTTTATGCAGCCAAAAAATAATCTATGTTTAAATTTTAAAAAGAATAGGACGCGTCATATTTATTTTGCAATGGCGTCGTATGCTATGTTTTAATTTTTGAATAACTTGAATTCGTATATGCAAGCTAATTAAAATTGCATGTCGTCATCTTTCGGGAATTGAACCGCCATCTTCTGATTCATAAGCTCTCACCGTATGATCCGCCCCATCTGCATCTGCAGAACAGACAGTGAAACTATCTTTACACTTGAGACAGTTGATAATGTCGATAAATGACATATATTTTTGCTGCCAGTCTAATTGCGAAACTCTATGATCTGACAGTATATGTGCTGTAAACCGAATGAAAGCTTGGTATTAGTTTGTAAAGCCACTTTAACACCCTGAAGCAGCTTTAAAGTAGTTTGAAAACTGTGAGCCTAATGAAAGCGTCTACTGGTTTATAAAGCAACTTTAACACCTTTACGCAACCGTAAAATGGTTCTACGTTTATGGCTGTTTAGAAGCGGATTGTTTAGCAGAAAAATCTGCTACTAAGCTTGTTTATCTGCTTGTTTATGGAGAAAAGCTGGTTTGGAAAAACTTAAACTAGCTTAAACATCGCTTGGTCAAACACCATTTGAGTGCTTACCCAGGTAACCAATAAGCATTAGTATAAGCAGTAAATCAATCGTTTATTAGCATCCCTGGCGTTTTATACTGCAGGTTGCTGTTTATCAGCTTTTTGACTGCATAACTGTTCTAAATTGGCATCGATAATTCTATTTAGATTCTTCTTGTCGGTAACTAGCTGCAAATAAGCATTGTCAGCACTATAAGAGGGCTAGCAGTAAAGTAGCCGCATATTTTGCCAAAATAGCATTTAAGTAGCATTTAAGGCAACTTAAATGCTTATTGTCTTGCATTTAAATTGCATTGGAAATGCTTATTGGTTACCTGGGTACTTTATGCAGCTTGATAAAACCTTTTTTCACCTCAATTAAGCTCCATTGCAGCTTTGAAAGCAGCTACTCAAGTAACAATTTCAGGCTGATCAAACGCTTTTATAGCTGAATTTATTCTACCTGTGGCTGAACTATGGTTTAGTATTAGAAATAAAAACCTTTTTTCAGCTCTTAAACATGTAAATTTGGTGATTTTATCAAGCTTCGTACTTGCTAATAGCTGCTTTCGAAGCTGCAATGGAGCTTAACAGAGGCTTTTGCGCGTTTTTAAATAACCAATTTGCGCAAAACTGGAAATAAGGCGCACGGAGGTTATATAAAGGGCGATATAATCGCTTAACAAGTGTTTTTTCTGCCTTAAGCGAAATAGGCTGTATAAGTTCTCCAATTTCGGCTGAATAAGTATTGTAGAATTTTTTACATAATTTTTATTCAATGCTAAAATGCTGCTAAAATATTTAATCAGCGCATAAATGTTTCGTGGGAGGGCTGTTTATTAAGATGACAAATCGTTTATTTAGCTAGTATAGAACAATTATTGAGAATATTGACGGGTTGTGGAGAGGTTGAAGATGCGCCTAATCTGCTTGTGACACTATTATGTGAAGCAGCTGATTTACAGCGCATTGGTTGGCTGCTTAATCATTTATAGAATACAGAGGCCTTTGCTTAAATTTATTCAGCGTCTACCACCTGTATTCAGAGTTAAATCAGCTGTGACCAAATCAGTAGCATTTTAATTCAGCTTCGATGTTTGTTGGGGTACCATACAACTATAAGTTTACTTTAATATGTTATCATAGAACAGAAGTGGAAGAGGAAATCCAAACACGTACATGCTACTTTCTACAGATACTAGCGAACCTGGCGATAACGAGTCACTTTTATCCACGAAAACACACGAACGTATACGAATGCACACAAAAGCATGTGAAAGCTGCTGTTTATTTCAGTTTCGCTTAAGGTTGTTCAGATAATCCAATTTACACTTAGTTCTATCCAAAAATATATAAACTTGTTACCTCAGAGCTTTTCATAAAATTTATTGCGGTCGAATCCATTGAATCTAAATTGGTTTGTGTAAAAAGCCAAAGCCATGGATTTATACCGTCTCTAGACATTACCCTCTTTTATCGACAGACTTCGCAGCCGGCTGTTAGAATACAGGAAAATTACGGGGCCAGTGCAACGATCCTACTGACTCTAACTAGCAATCCCCGCCAAGCCGAGATGGCTTGTTAGACCAGCATCGTACCTCGAAGCTAACTAGGCGGTGCTAACTGGTTTTTGTATGTGACATAAAATTGGTTTGTGTGTGTGACGCCTATGCCTGTAAATGCATATGTACATGCGTGTATACATATATACGTAAACATAATGACAAATATATTTTGTTCTTGTCGAACTGAGTCGAATGACAGTCGCCATTATGGCTCGAAGAAGCTGGATACATAAATGCATATCCAGCTTTTTACATGCTATAATGGCGGACGGCGTTCGTAATATTTAGATAGCATTTTTGACATTTTCTAAATACATCGCACGTTTTCTTTCCGCACGTTCCTTTAGTTTTAACGTGAACGTGCGGAAAGAAAACGTGCGATGTAATTACGAAATGTCAAAAACGCTGTCCAAATACAAAGTAAATTGATATATACCAGGTATGTGACCATCGAGGGTTGCATTAGTGTGTGTAGAAAGAAAAAGAAATAGTTCTGAAATATGGTGGAACTTGCATGAAAATTAAAACTAAATTAATTGTAATTAATTAATGCAGCTATATTATTCCAGAGAAATATTTGAATATTTACAATGAAATGTAAGGAATATATTTTTAAGTCATTTGCACTTGTAGCCTTCTTTATTATGCGTAAAAAATTTGAGAACATGGGTGACTAACTATTTCGATGTGCAATTGAAAAATGAATTAATGTTTCTAATACTTCACGATCAATACGGTATACGGTTGCTTAAATTAAAACACGTTCCATCCAACATTTTGCTTGAATGATGCTCTTGAATATCTGCATTTGATGTCTTCTTTTAAAAAATAGTTTTATTCGAATAGATGCTTGTGCTACTGCTTGAAAATCTTAAGTTGAAGTCACTGTTCCAAGATGATACCTTTTTATCATAAATTTACCCTTCTCAACACTACGTAGAAAACCATAAAAAGTAATCTTAGATTGCTACAAAACGGTCTTAGAAGATAATTAACACTTTAAAAGCTTACCAGAAATCAAACGAAAAATATCGCGGGCGGATAACAATGTTGCTCATGCTGCTTATTGAACAATCATGTCCGAGCATTTTAAAAGAAATCTTTTTTGTTTTACTACTTGTAGGAAAGCGATATAATGACATTTCTTTGAGACATCTTGATACCGTTTTGACGAAAAAATTTCCGCTTGCAATTTGAAATGTTGCACTTCATTGTATTCATGAAAATACATACTAGACATAATGTTCTAAGCATAAACATAAAAACTGTGAGAAAAAAAATAGACAAATCTTGCGTATCCAACGATTTTTTTAAAAAATTAACTAATTTTCCATACAAAATGCTCGAAATCTCAGAACTAGTGTAGATGTGTTAGTGCAAAGTGTATATGACAGCTCGCATTGTCATATACCTGGTATATATCAATTTACTTTGGTCCAAATATTACGAACACACTAACACAGATAATACGGTTCGCCATTACGACTCGTAAAAAGCTGGATAAAATTATTGAAAAATATTCTTCTTTACGAAGAAAATGCTCACTTATGTTAAACAAATAATATTTCATTCAGATTTTCAGGTTTATATACCCAACGATAGGATGCGTCTTGAAAACTGCTATCCAAAATAACAGTCAATCAAAATATCAATCAATCCGGCAAGAGCACAACTCCCGTGACTTGTGCTCTATTGTGATAATAGAAACGATATTTAGATAAAATCATGCATTTTCCATTTTGGACTTATGGCCAACATTTTGCATCAAATACTCCTATGTGCGAAGTAAAGCTGAAATATTTAGACGAGTTGAGGAATTTCGTTTAGACGAAATTTTGAATGACAAGTGCACTCAAAACAAGAAGTCGTCAAAGTTCTTACTTATTGGTAGAGTTTTAGACCAGACCGTAGATGCCAGGTTTTGCTCGAACGATTGTTCGAACTTCCACTTCTGTTCTGTGTGCCAGGTTTTGCTCGAACGATTGTTCGAACTTCCACTTCTGTTCTGTGATGATATTTTAGCTTATGATTATTAGGATTTTCGACAAGCATTACCTAAGGAACAATTTTTGCTTAATGAACGTTTAGGGCGTGGAAGATGTGTTTGAATGGCTGTTATGCAACGTATAGTAAAACGTTTATTCAGTACCCCAAGTAACCAGTGAGCACTTAAAGAAGCAGAAATCTAGCTTTTTATTAGCCTATGGTGCACACCATATCGTGCAGCATAGTTCAATATGCCCACAAAAAGCTGCTAGAAAGCCGGTTTTGGCGAAATATCCGGCTACATTAGTGCTTGGAGCTTTACAAAAGTCATAAAACGTAACGCCTGTTGCGTAACGGTAAAACGTCAAACATAAAAAAATGCGAAAAATATATTGTACATCCTTTTTTATCTTCCCTCTCTGTTATGCTTATATGGCGTACTTTGTTGACGTTTCAAGATTGCTTTTTGTTATTTTCTTTTTCGGTTAGAATTGGCCTTGCCAGCGTTGAAAGAGATTTCGTAGGCTGCTCGCACTTACAGGAAATCTCGTGCTGAACTGTCAACGCGTGAGTGTTGACAAAAGCAAAAATACTTCACTTTCTTTTTTTCTCACGCAAAACCCTGAACAATATCAGCAACGCTGGCAAGGCCAATTGAACCGCCAGCCAATCTGTCGATAGGAATAGGAATAGAGGAGTAGGGCAACGCCTTCACTAGTTGATCTGTAAACGGTAGTTACGAGTCAGCTGCCAATAGCTCTACTTAAATTACCGAAATTCTTAACTCGGATGTTTGATTTGCTTATCAAGGCGGAATGGAGGGAAAGATTTTGTTTTTCACATATCTTCCATACGTTGCGCTTTGGGAGAATTACCTACCTTTTATTTTCTTTTTATGTGATGGCATACATGTATAGAAATATTTCTTGCATATTATCCGTATGCATATGCCCTATAGATTCGTGTTGATGTTTATTCAATCGGCGGTGCAGGATTTTGCGCAAGACAAAAAGAGAGGGAAGCATTTTTTCTGTTATCACGCGTACGTTCGCAAGGAGATTTCCTGCAAGTGTGAGCAGTGTTCAAAATCTCTTTTGATGCCGGTAACGGCAATAAAGCTTGCTTAGAGCATCTAATCAGCTTTTCATAGTGCTTCAAGTAAATATTAATTCAGCATTGAGAATGCCATTTTAAAGCTGCTATGCTTTGACAATGCTGAATTATATTTGGCAGCATGTAACTTGCAAATTTAGAGCAGCTTTCAAGCTTAATTCAGTGCTTAGCGGTTACCTGGGACGTATTTCAACATTTAGATAAGCAAAAAAAGAAAAAAATATGTAGAAAGTATTTATTTCATTTTTTAGGTTTCGTTATTTTCATGTCCATTTTTATATTCGTATTATTTTAATTTAAAGAGAAACTTAGCAGGAAATCATTGATTGACTCAAAATTCATCAAGGGCGCCATTATACTTTTTTCACTCACCCGGATTCGAACTTACATCTTGTCGATCGGAAGCCGTCGACGAACACATCTCAGACCAGTAGATATTCCAGTTTAAGGGGACATGAACGACTAAAAATTTTGAAAAAATCATAATTTTTTATTTCCGATTTTGATTCTGCAGTCTTTTCCGCTTATTTTGATACTAAATTTTGAATGATCCGAACACGGGAAGTGACCGAAAAACGATCATACACATAAGCATTCCATTGCGGCGTAGAACAACTTCGGCGGAATAAAACGCCTCTCCTGGAAAACCACGATTTTCAAACTTTATGTACCTTTTTCACAGAGAAAAAAGAAAAACCTGTTTTAATCCACCTAGTGGTGAAAGGAACCTTTGTTATACGGTCTTACTTGCTATTTGAGATAGAAATCGGCACGTCTTCGGAACATAATTCATCTTTTGGTTAACGATGCATAGTGCGTTGGTTTACATAAAATTTTTTGAAAATTGAATAAGTTCACGAAATTTGAATAAAATAAGAGCACTTATAAATTTGATAGATTCTTTTTTCAAGAAATTGCTGAGCAAGTTGTTCCTAATATGAGTAAGTGCAAGTAAAAGTAGAAGTAAGTTTTTTTTTTTTTTTTTTTTTTTTGAGTGGTTTTAACCCAAAGGGTCATTCACCATAGAAGTAAGTTGTAAAATGAAATAATATTCTTTAACATATACATTGCGTAGTAAAGGTCTTTTAAATGCCATATTGTTATAAAGTTACAAATCATGGTTTAACTAACATATATTCTTCAATAAACTTGTTATGAGCAAAACGTTAGGAAAGGTTTGTTAGGAAAATAGATCAGCATAAGCCGACATCACAGAAACGAAGCAAGCAGCATGTGAAGTCCGCAATTGATCTCAACTGGAACTTTTTCTCGTTTCTTCATATGGAACAATGGGTCTGTATGCAGCGGAATTATCAGCAAATGTAAAAGGTTTAAAATGTATCCGTCTATTGGTAGTCAAGTAATTCGAGGTCAAAATTGGGGTATTTTTTATAATCAAAGTTCTACAGTTCCTAAACAAGCAAACATAGAGCTATGCTATATTCAGCAAAGTTGTGTATTTTTACTATTTGTACAACTTTGTAATAGATGAACCAGTCATACAACAATTACAAAAAGAGCTATAATAGAAACACTAATTTTACAAATTCATTCACAATAAATAAAATTTTTCCATCTTCGCTGAAAAGATAGAAGATTACTGTCTTCAGCAAAATTTCTTGTAATAATATGCTCCAAAACTTTGCAGAACTCGTCAATGTGTTATATTGAAACTGAAGCAAAATAATTTTTTTATTTCACTTTAATGGATTAATCAAAATTTAAATTGCACCAGACGATAGAGCTATCAATTTCAAGAAACTCTTCCAATAGTTCGATAAATCTAAAACTGGGAAAACTTGCCCAGTAAAAACTCTAATGCGCATGTTTTTTGGTTTTGGGCTATTGTGCGCGCGAGTAACCGTGTTAAAAAGTTGGCGCGAGTGTTCGAGGGTTACCCAGATAACACAAAATCGTAATAGAAAGTTCACATTAAATCGTTTTCATGTCAATTTCATATTGGAGTTGTATAATGATTAGAGTATGTCAAATCGAAGTGAACAATAAGTTGTTTTGCAGTCGTGCGTGTCTTCATATACAATTCATGACTGTGAATTATAAAGCAGGATAGACAATTGCAATATTTGATTATATCTATATCATATATTCAGGAGTATTTAGTTGAGTGTTATAAAAACTGCGCAAAATAGAATTACAAATAGTTGTCAAAATTTTCGCACGTATATCGCCTCCACTTTGGTACATATATGCTCTTATATGGCGTGAAATATAACTTTTTCGTTCAGATATGATTTCGTATACCTCAGTTGCAATCGAGATATACAAACCAAATGGTTTACTGGGTAATATCTGTTGACCGGCGAAACCAATTCTTATGAAATTTTGCAGATACATTCGCAGTGTTAAAACCTTTCGTTTGACACTAAAATAATTGAAACTTGATAAATTGCCTTAGTTAAAATTATTATTGTTAATTATTGTTAATTTTGATTAATTAATTGTCCATAACTTTCAAATTAAACGTCCAATCAAAAAACAAATCAATAGTGATCTATTAGGCTATATTGCCTTTCAAATGAGACTAATAGCACAAAAATCGGTTTAGCCATCTCTGAGAAACAGGCGATAATTATTATCTTGTCAAAACAGGTTCCTGACAATTTTTATATTATAGCAAGAGCTTTCATTTGGTACTAAGATCATTGAAATCGGTTGTCTAGTTCCGGAGAAAATCGTGTCAGGTAGTTTTCACATTTTTACTCAAAACTTTTAAACAAAAAGTCGGACCATGAAACAACACAATAGTGATACACTAGGCAATAGTACCTTTCAAACAAAAGTAAAATCGAATGAATCGGTTCAGCCATCTCCGAAAAACTGGCGAAAGAAAATGAAGTGCACACACACATACATACATACACACACAGACATTGCTCAGTTCGTCGAACCCTATCGATTGGTATATGTGACTCGGCCCTCCGGGCCTCGGTTCGCATTCGTGTTTTTCCACCAATTTCTAAACCTTTGTTATAGTATAATAGTATAGTTTTTCAGGAGCGGCGTTTTATTCCGCCGAGGTTGTTCCACGCCGTACTGGAATACTTATGTGTATGATCGTTTTTCGGTCACTTCCCGTGGTCGGATCATTACAAATTTAGTATCAAAATAAGCGGAAAAGACCGCAGAATCAAAATATGAAATGAAAAAATAATAATTTTTTCAAAATTTTTAGTCGTTTATGTCCCCTTAAATTTGTCAAGCGTGGAACAAAAACGGGCTAAAATACATTTAAGCGTTGAAGAGCAGTTTCTTAAATCATGTTACGCGTCTGCTGTACAAGATTACTTTAGAAGCCTTTATTCCGAACATATTAAACATTTAATAAACTGTTTGTACTAAAGCAATGTATTTCGCTTTATCACATCTATTCATTCTTAAACAATCGTGCACATAACAAATTTGGCAGCTTTATCTGAGTACGGTTGCTAATTGACTATTTAGTGTTGATGTAAGTTCACAGGAATGTCGTCGGTATGATGTGAAATAAAGTGATATAATCTATACCTATAAAGAAGGATTTCTGTCTGTCTGTCTGTCTGTCTGTCTGTCTGTCTGTCTGTCTGTCTGTCTGTCTGTCTGTCTGTCTGTCTGTCTGTCTGTCTGTCTGTCTGTCTGTCTGTCTGTCTGTCTGTCTGTCTGTCTGTCTGTCTGTCTGTCTGTCTGTCTGTCTGTCTGTCTGTCTGTCTGTCTGTCTGTCTGTCTGTCTGTCTGTCTGTCTGTCTGTCTGTCTGTCTGTCTGTCTGTCTGTCTGTCTGTCTGTCTGTCTGTCTGTCTGTCTGTCTGTCTGTCTGTCTGTCTGTCTGTCTGTCTGTCTGTCTGTCTGTCTGTCTGTCTGTCTGTCTGTCTGTCTGTCTGTCTGTCTGTCTGTCTGTCTGTCTGTCTGTCTGTCTGTCTGTCTGTCTGTCTGTCTGTCTGTCTGTCTGTCTGTCTGTCTGTCTGTCTGTCTGTCTGTCTGTCTGTCTGTCTGTCTGTCTGTCTGTCTGTCTGTCTGTCTGTCTGTCTGTCTGTCTGTCTGTCTGTCTGTCTGTCTGTCTGTCTGTCTGTCTGTCTGTCTGTCTGTCTGTCTGTCTGTCTGTCTGTCTGTCTGTCTGTCTGTCTGTCTGTCTGTCTGTCTGTCTGTCTGTCTGTCTGTCTGTCTGTCTGTCTGTCTGTCTGTCTGTCTGTCTGTCTGTCTGTCTGTCTGTCTGTCTGTCTGTCTGTCTGTCTGTCTGTCTGTCTGTCTGTCTGTCTGTCTGTCTGTCTGTCTGTCTGTCTGTCTGTCTGTCTGTCTGTCTGTCTGTCTGTCTGTCTGTCTGTCTGTCTGTCTGTCTGTCTGTCTGTCTGTCTGTCTGTCTGTCTGTCTGTCTGTCTGTCTGTCTGTCTGTCTGTCTGTCTGTCTGTCTGTCTGTCTGTCTGTCTGTCTGTCTGTCTGTCTGTCTGTCTGTCTGTCTGTCTGTCTGTCTGTCTGTCTGTCTGTCTGTCTGTCTGTCTGTCTGTCTGTCTGTCTGTCTGTCTGTCTGTCTGTCTGTCTGTCTGTCTGTCTGTCTGTCTGTCTGTCTGTCTGTCTGTCTGTCTGTCTGTCTGTCTGTCTGTCTGTCTGTCTGTCTGTCTGTCTGTCTGTCTGTCTGTCTGTCTGTCTGTCTGTCTGTCTGTCTGTCTGTCTGTCTGTCTGTCTGTCTGTCTGTCTGTCTGTCTGTCTGTCTGTCTGTCTGTCTGTCTGTCTGTCTGTCTGTCTGTCTGTCTGTCTGTCTGTCTGTCTGTCTGTCTGTCTGTCTGTCTGTCTGTCTGTCTGTCTGTCTGTCTGTCTGTCTGTCTGTCTGTCTGTCTGTCTGTCTGTCTGTCTGTCTGTCTGTCTGTCTGTCTGTCTGTCTGTCTGTCTGTCTGTCTGTCTGTCTGTCTGTCTGTCTGTCTGTCTGTCTGTCTGTCTGTCTGTCTGTCTGTCTGTCTGTCTGTCTGTCTGTCTGTCTGTCTGTCTGTCTGTCTGTCTGTCTGTCTGTCTGTCTGTCTGTCTGTCTGTCTGTCTGTCTGTCTGTCTGTCTGTCTGTCTGTCTGTCTGTCTGTCTGTCTGTCTGTCTGTCTGTCTGTCTGTCTGTCTGTCTGTCTGTCTGTCTGTCTGTCTGTCTGTCTGTCTGTCTGTCTGTCTGTCTGTCTGTCTGTCTGTCTGTCTGTCTGTCTGTCTGTCTGTCTGTCTGTCTGTCTGTCTGTCTGTCTGTCTGTCTGTCTGTCTGTCTGTCTGTCTGTCTGTCTGTCTGTCTGTCTGTCTGTCTGTCTGTCTGTCTGTCTGTCTGTCTGTCTGTCTGTCTGTCTGTCTGTCTGTCTGTCTGTCTGTCTGTCTGTCTGTCTGTCTGTCTGTCTGTCTGTCTGTCTGTCTGTCTGTCTGTCTGTCTGTCTGTCTGTCTGTCTGTCTGTCTGTCTGTCTGTCTGTCTGTCTGTCTGTCTGTCTGTCTGTCTGTCTGTCTGTCTGTCTGTCTGTCTGTCTGTCTGTCTGTCTGTCTGTCTGTCTGTCTGTCTGTCTGTCTGTCTGTCTGTCTGTCTGTCTGTCTGTCTGTCTGTCTGTCTGTCTGTCTGTCTGTCTGTCTGTCTGTCTGTCTGTCTGTCTGTCTGTCTGTCTGTCTGTCTGTCTGTCTGTCTGTCTGTCTGTCTGTCTGTCTGTCTGTCTGTCTGTCTGTCTGTCTGTCTGTCTGTCTGTCTGTCTGTCTGTCTGTCTGTCTGTCTGTCTGTCTGTCTGTCTGTCTGTCTGTCTGTCTGTCTGTCTGTCTGTCTGTCTGTCTGTCTGTCTGTCTGTCTGTCTGTCTGTCTGTCTGTCTGTCTGTCTGTCTGTCTGTCTGTCTGTCTGTCTGTCTGTCTGTCTGTCTGTCTGTCTGTCTGTCTGTCTGTCTGTCTGTCTGTCTGTCTGTCTGTCTGTCTGTCTGTCTGTCTGTCTGTCTGTCTGTCTGTCTGTCTGTCTGTCTGTCTGTCTGTCTGTCTGTCTGTCTGTCTGTCTGTCTGTCTGTCTGTCTGTCTGTCTGTCTGTCTGTCTGTCTGTCTGTCTGTCTGTCTGTCTGTCTGTCTGTCTGTCTGTCTGTCTGTCTGTCTGTCTGTCTGTCTGTCTGTCTGTCTGTCTGTCTGTCTGTCTGTCTGTCTGTCTGTCTGTCTGTCTGTCTGTCTGTCTGTCTGTCTGTCTGTCTGTCTGTCTGTCTGTCTGTCTGTCTGTCTGTCTGTCTGTCTGTCTGTCTGTCTGTCTGTCTGTCTGTCTGTCTGTCTGTCTGTCTGTCTGTCTGTCTGTCTGTCTGTCTGTCTGTCTGTCTGTCTGTCTGTCTGTCTGTCTGTCTGTCTGTCTGTCTGTCTGTCTGTCTGTCTGTCTGTCTGTCTGTCTGTCTGTCTGTCTGTCTGTCTGTCTGTCTGTCTGTCTGTCTGTCTGTCTGTCTGTCTGTCTGTCTGTCTGTCTGTCTGTCTGTCTGTCTGTCTGTCTGTCTGTCTGTCTGTCTGTCTGTCTGTCTGTCTGTCTGTCTGTCTGTCTGTCTGTCTGTCTGTCTGTCTGTCTGTCTGTCTGTCTGTCTGTCTGTCTGTCTGTCTGTCTGTCTGTCTGTCTGTCTGTCTGTCTGTCTGTCTGTCTGTCTGTCTGTCTGTCTGTCTGTCTGTCTGTCTGTCTGTCTGTCTGTCTGTCTGTCTGTCTGTCTGTCTGTCTGTCTGTCTGTCTGTCTGTCTGTCTGTCTGTCTGTCTGTCTGTCTGTCTGTCTGTCTGTCTGTCTGTCTGTCTGTCTGTCTGTCTGTCTGTCTGTCTGTCTGTCTGTCTGTCTGTCTGTCTGTCTGTCCGTATGTTCCTTATAGAATCGAAAACTACTGAACCAATCGGCATGAAAATATGCATGTAGAGGTTTTTTGGGGCCAGGAAAGGTTTTAGTGATGGTTAGAAACCCCTCCCCCCACTAAGAGGGGGGCTCCCATACTAATGAAACACAAATTTCTGCATAACTCGACAACTAATCAAGCAAATAGAACAAAACTTGGCATGTGGGTGTTTTCGGTGACAAGAATTTATTCTATGGTAAATTGAGACCGCTCCCCTGTTTATAAGGGGAATTATGACTCCTCTCCTTTTTAAAAAGGGGGGCTTCCATACAAATTTCCTCATAACTCGAGAACTGATCAAGCAAATGGAACCAAATTTGGCATGTGAAGGTTTTCGAGGGCAAGAATATTTTATATAGTAAATTAGGACCCCTCCCCACTTTAAGAGGGGGGGCTCCTGTACCATAGAAACACAATTTTCCTCATAACTCGAGAAGTAGTTAAGCAAATGGAACCAAATTTAGCATGTGGGTGTTTTTGGAGACAAAAATTTTTTCTATGATGAATTGGGACCCCTCCCCGTTTTAGGAGGGGGGGGATTTCTATACACATGAAATACAAATTTCCTCATAACTGAAGAACTAATCAAGCAAATGGAACAAAATTTGGCATGTGAAAGTTTTCGAGGGCAAAAATATTTTCTATGGTGAATAAGGACCCCTCCCCACTTTAAGAGGGGGGCTCCTATACAAACGAAATGCAAATTTCCTCATAACTCGAGAACTAATCAAGCAAATGGAACAAAATTTGGCACGTGGGTGTTTTTGGAGACAAACATTTTTCCTATGATGAATTGGGACCCCTCCCACTTTAGGAAGGGGGGCTCCTGTACAAATGAAATGCAAATTTCCTCATAACTCGAGCATCAATCAAGCAAATGGAACCAAATTTGGCATGTGAAAGTTTTCTAGGGCATGAATATTTTCTATGGTGAATTAGAACCCCGCCCCACTTTAAGAGGGGGGGCTCCTATAGAAACGAAATTCAAATTTCCTCATAACTCGAGTGTTAAAGCATATCGTAATTTAGGGACGACCAACTGCACGAATGCATAAAATCAGCTTTCCCGTCTCAATTAATTATTATCAGAACCGAATCGATTAATTACTCAGGTAGCTTTTCTCCTTGCATATCGATCGATAAAAGCCCACTGCACTCAGCAGTCGGCAGCTTAGTAACAAATATATTGCATAGCAGATCACACCGGTGTATCTTTTCGCTACTTCTTTCGGTCAAATATACTTACCTTCAAACTACTCATCGCGAATACTGTTCCCAATAATCCGAAAGACTTGATCTGCGGCTACATAAAATCTGGTCCTTCGAGCCGGATCAAGGGACTATTGAGAAAAGTATTCGCGATTTTCGCGTCGGGTGTGATATTCGCAAAGGTGATAAGTGGCCTGAGGGCCATAGTGAAGCCTAAAAGAACTGTGAGACATTTGTGCAAAAATAAAAAACCTTTCGTAAACTCAAACGAACAAATTGTGATATAACGGTGATATAAAAAAGTACTCTCGTGAACCAAAATTGCAAATATACTCTGCTTGTGATATCGGGCAATAAGTGATAATTCTACCGCATCAGTGATATAGTGCTATCGAAGTTGCCGCTCTTTTGTTCCATTCATCAGCGCTGGTCATTGCTGGATCCATCGGCGCTGGGTGGCTTGGCTTGGCTTGGTTACCGTCTCGTGGCGTGGCTTGGGTTCTGGTTCTACGGATAACGTCTGTAAGTACGCTTTGCTTATTGCATGCATCTCTGAAGTGGTACGGTGCTCATTAGTGTGTCGGCAATAGTTTATTCGCAATTCGGACATAATTAACTGGTTGAAACTAACGAAATTCAGGATTTCATTAAAATTGCTGGCAGACTAAGGCACGTGGTTGTATTCTGATCGATCCCTTTGTCCTGATAAGGATAATTCAAAATGGCGAGTAAAATCAAAAAGCTGACCAAGAAAGAACGATTTTGTATCGATTCTCTGCAGATAATGTCGGATTTGATAAAAAATTATTCAGAGGAGAAGGATAGAGATAATTTGGATTCATGGGTAGAGAGATTGGAATCGATTTTTGCTCAATATGAGGAACTTCGCGTTGAATTAGAATTGTTAGAAGATGAGGGAGAATTTTTAGAACATGGCGATGGTGATGGTCATGATAGAACAATAGCAGCTTCTGGAAAAACACGTGCTGAAGTCGAAATTACTTACCTTACATTGAAGGGTTTTCTCCAATCAGAAATTCGCAAGCGTCACCAATTCGCAACTCAGACTAACGCTCATCCCGTCCCATCGACCCCAATGGCACCTACTAACCAGTTGCGAGTAAGATTACCGGAACTCAAACTCCCACAGTTTGGTGGATGTACGAAAGACTGGCCAACCTTTCGCGATTCGTTTAAATCGCTTATCGATTCTGCTCCGCAACTTAGTAATGTTGATAAATTTTCCTACCTGAATTCGTCCTTAACCAGTGAAGCCAAACGTGTGATAGAAGTGATTGACGTAACCTCCGAAAATTATTTAGTAGCGTGGGAATTGCTGGAAAAACGATACGAAAATAAGTACTTGATCGTTAAATCGTACGTAGAATCATTGTTCAGCGTCGAGCCAATGAAAAAAGAGTGTCACGATTCGCTTAACCGGTTGATCGATGAGTATGAACGGAATCTTTTAATGTTAGAGAAAATGGGGGAACGAACTGATAACTGGAGTACCTTACTAGTTTTTATGCTTAGCTCTCGCCTCGATCCGTCTACTATGCGCCAATGGGAAACGCATCGAAAGTCCAGCAATGTACCCAGTTACGAGGAACTTATCGATTTTCTACGCAGTCATAGTCTGATATTGCAATCTGTCGTTGCTTCCAAAAATCGATCTTCGGAACCTACACGCTTCACTCCCTCTCTTCAACATTCAATAAATAAAATGAAAACTGCTCACCCAGCCGTCTCGCCTCCGCAAAATTCTTGCCCATTCTGCAAACAAATAGCACACTCACCTTATCATTGCGAAAAGTTTCGATCCATGACAGTTGCCCAACGTTTCGAAGCTGCAAAGAAAAATATGCTTTGCATAAACTGCCTATCACGATCACATTTAGTTAAAAACTGCTCTAGTGGAGCTTGTCGCGTATGCAATAAAAGGCACCATACGATGCTACATCAACGCACTAATTCGAATCCACCAAATCAACCACAAAATGCCAACCTTGCATTGCCCGAAGTGCAGCCTCCTCTTTCGTCGTCCGTAGCAAGCAAGCTCTTACAACCCTCACGATCATCTAGTCATTCACAGTCGCTTGAGAACCCAACCCCCACAGTATCAGCCTTTTCAACCAGTCACAATTCAATGCCATCAACCAGCCACCGATGTACGGTACCTACAACCGTATTACTTTCAACTGCCTTAGTGAAAGTGTTCGATTCCAGCGGATCATTCTTGTGGGCTCGTGCCTTGCTCGACTCTGGATCCCAACTAAATTTTGCATCGGAGCAACTCGTTCAAAAACTAAACGCGAAGCGCAAAAAAGATTTTATACCAATCAGCGGCGTTGGCTTGTCGTCTACAATATCCAAATACTCAACTATTATCAAGCTGCAATCGCATGGCACTAGCTTCAGTGCTAGTTGGAACTTTCACATCCTTCCAAAAATAACGATGGAGTTACCTACTCAAACTGTTGACGTGTCCGATTTTGATTGGCCATCAGACATCACACTGGCTGACCCGTCGTTCTTTAAACCCGGTTCTATCGACTTAATTTTCGGCGTTGAGAGTTTCTACGATTTGTTGAGAGAAGGTCAGTTCAAGGGCAGTACTGATAAACCTTGTCTGCAAAATACTGCGTTAGGATGGGTGATTTCGGGCCGTATGAAATGCAATTCAAGGCCAGCAACCAGTATGGCTCATTTTTGCGCTGCACCGTCTATAGAAGAACAATTATCTCGGTTCTGGGAACTCGAGAGCTGTCGAATGGAGAGCACGTTGTCGGAAGAGGAATCGGCTTGTGAGAGTCATTTCGCCAAACATACGACTCGGGATTCTACCGGTCGTTTTGTTGTCGCCTTACCGAAAAGAGACTCGGTAATTGCTAAACTAGGAAATTCGAGAGAGATTGCTACTCGCAGATTTCTTTCGCTCGAACGTCGTTTGTCAGCTAATCCAGCACTGAAAGATGCTTACTCCGACTTCATTCATGAATATATACGTCTCGGCCATATGAGGGAAATCGAGAATTCGGCGAACGATTGGCCTTCGTATTATTTGCCTCATCATTGTGTCGTGCGTCCCGAGAGCGTCACGACAAAATTACGAGTCGTGTTTGACGCATCATGCTCAACAGATTCCGGTGTATCTCTGAACGATGCCTTAATGGTGGGACCGCTCGTACAGGATGATCTTCTGACTATGATTTTAAGATTCCGGGTGCCACAGTTTGCTATCGTTTCGGACATCGAAAAGATGTACAGACAAATATTAGTCTGCGAGTCTGACCAGCCTCTTCAACGGATACTATGGAGAGATTCTCCATCGCAAACCATTCGAGAGTATCAACTATTAACAGTAACTTATGGTACTTCGTCAGCCCCCTATCTCGCCACAAAATGCCTTCAAAGGCTTTCTCGTGACAGCTTGGAAGTGTCTCCACTAGCAGCAGAAGCTATAGGAAAGAATTTTTACATGGACGATTTACTTACTGGAACCGATAGTATCGAGGAAGGGCAAAAACTTTGCCAGCAATTGATGAGCATAACCCGTTCTGCAGGTTTCGAGCTTCGCAAGTGGCCCTCTAATAATTCTGCTGTACTTGAGCCAATCCCGGTCACATTTAGAGATCAACGTACAGTGTTGGAATTAGATTCTTCACATTCGCCAATCAAAACTCTTGGACTTCAGTGGGATACGGCAGCTGATATGTTTTTGTTTGAGCCTCCTAAACAAAATCAACAATTTCCAATCACCAAGCGCGTGGTGCTGTCTAATATAGCACGACTTTTCGATCCACTGGGTCTCGTGGGACCGGTTACTGTTTTAGCTAAGCAGTTCATGCAAGATCTTTGGCGAGATGGAAAGGATTGGGATGATCAATTGAACGAGTCACAAAATCAACAATGGAACGAGTTTAGTGAAGGTCTCCGAGATTTATCGTTAATAAAAATACCACGCTGGGTGGTATCCACGTCAGCGTTAATTGGTTTGGAACTACATGGATTCTGTGATGCCTCCGAGAAGGCATACGGAGCGTGCATCTATATAAGGGCCGTATCATCGACAGGCAGCGTATATGTAAACCTGCTTACCGCCAAATCCAAAGTGGCTCCAGTTAAAAAAGTCACTTGTTTGCCTCGTTTGGAACTATCGGGTGCATTGTTGTTGAGTCACCTCTTTGAAAAAGTGGCCTCAAGTCTAAATCTAACCTATAAATGCTTTTTCTGGACGGATTCGACCATCGTTCTTCACTGGCTGGCTGCCTGTCCGTCACGATGGAAGACCTTTGTGGCTAATCGCATTTCGGAAATCCAACGAATTACAGCCCGAGGAGTATGGGCTCATGTACCAGGTGCCGAAAATCCGGCAGACGTCATATCAAGAGGAATGCATGCTACTCAACTCGCTAACCTAACTTTGTGGTGGAATGGCCCTCCTTGGTTGTCTCAGTCATCTAGATTCTGGCCACCACTAGTACGTCCCAAGCTAGAAGATGTTCCATCAGAATTATTGGAACAAAAGGTAGTGGCACTTTCGATCAACATTGCACCTACAAATGAATTATTTTTGAGTTATTCATCGTTTGGAAAATTAGTCCGTGTAGTCACATGGATCTTGCGTTTCACCAATAATTGCAAAGTAAAAAATCGTTCGAGTCGAACAACAGGATTTCTTTCAACCGCAGAAATAAATTATGCCACTCTAACTCTTGTCAAACTCGCCCAAGCAGAAAGATTTGCCCCAGAACTAGCACAATTATCCTCCAGCGGTCAAGTTAAGCCCAGCTCACGGATTAAAAACCTTATTCCAGTGATAACGGATGGAATATTGCGTGTTGGAGGCCGGTTACGTCATGCCCATGTAGCTTACGATCAGCGGCATCCCTTGATATTGCCAGACAAACATCCACTTACTGAACTTATAGCAAAACACTATCATACAAAACTGCTACATGCTGGTCCACAGCTCATGATAGCAGTAATTCGTGAAAAATATTGGCCACTTCGAATTAGAGATCTTACGAGACAAATATTCCATTCATGCGTCAACTGTTTTCGATGCAAGCCTACGGTGTTGCAGCAATTAATGGGCGAGTTACCCCCCGAACGCGTTACGCCTGCCTTTACTTTTCTTCGCACTGGGGTGGATTATTGTGGACCAGTCCAGTACCGAATTGCACGGAAGGCAGCTCTCGTCAGAGGCTTCATTGCTATATTTGTTTGCCTAGTAACAAAAGCGGTTCATATAGAATGCGTCGCTGATCTTTCGACTAGCTCGTTCATAGCTGCACTTAAAAGATTTGTAGCTCGCAGAGGGAAGCCTGAACTCATCCAGTGTGATAACGCCACTAACTTCAAGGGAGCCAAACGAGAGCTCACCGAACTAGCCCATTTGTTTCAATCGCAGTTGCATCAGGAGATGGTCACTCGCCACTGCAGTGAAGATGGGATTACTTTCAAATTCATCCCACCAAGATCGCCGAATTTTGGAGGACTCTGGGAGGCTGCCGTCAAATCTTTAAAGAAACACCTGCGCTGTACTATTGGCAACGTAATCCTCTACCACGATGAATTTTTGACACTGATAACTCAGATAGAAAGCTGCTTAAACTCTCGCCCACTTACGCAACTCAGCTCCGATCCTAACGATTTAGAGGTACTCACTCCCGGGCATTTTCTTGCCAACCGCGCTCTGACAGCCATCCCAGAGCCAAATCTCGAAAACATCCCACTGAATCACTTAGATAGATGGCAACAAACTCAAGAATATGTTCGTCGAATATGGAAGCAGTGGCAGTCAGAATATCTTTCGGGACTGCAACCTCGTACTCGATGGACGCAACGTCGGAACAACGTGTCGATAGGAACCATGGTGCTGGTAAAAGAGGACAATCTACCACCCCTCAAGTGGAGAGTAGGTAGAGTGGTCAACTGTTTCAAGGGCGACGACGATCATATCCGCGTAGTCACGGTCCGAACGAAGGACGGTGAATTTCGACGAAGCATCTCCAAGATTTGCGTACTACCGATTCAGCAAACTGGTGGGGAAGCCACTGACCAGTAAGAAGGATCCATCCTTCCAACGATCGCAGTGTATTCCACTGCGCAACATGGGAGGCCATCTGGCCTCCCATCCTTGTAAGTCTTTATATGTTAATGAACTCGCAAAAAACTCAATGATTTTTTTTTCCTCCATAATGCGCTGCGACGATGTCATCCTGTGGAACCTTCGCCGAGCGGATGAAGAGCACCCACTGTTACCTGTTGACTGATTCTACGCACCGGAACCCTGAAGGATGACTCCCAATTCGCCTAAGCACTAGCACGCTCAGTAGCTAGATGCCAACGATCATCGTCCGGAATGGACCCGTGGAGGCCGGTAGCCTCCATTCCAGTTAAGTGTTGTTTCTATTCTCATTTATTGATTAAAAAAGCCGCATATGTTTGTTCCAGCATGTTACGGCAGTCTTCGGAGCGACCAACAAGGATAATCGGAGGAACGACAGGCTTTTCCCTTGTGAAATTGGCAGAAATATCCGAACGCATGCATCACATCCAGAAGGCAACCAAGAGTGTGTGGTACCTCACTGAGAAAACCGACGCACGCATAGCGGACAGGAACGACCCTATGAAACCAGAAAATAGAAGCAGACCGAGGAGCAATTAACCGTGGGACATATTCGTAGACATCGTCAAACGCAACTTATGAAACCCGCAAGGCTGAAAATAGTGAACGAAAAAAATATTAGCATATATATAAACCAAGAAGAAACCATAAGAAATTATATTAGAATAAGTTACAGTTTAATTAAGTGAAGGAGACCTGGATTAGTAGCTAGTAGCAACAGAAGGGTTAATGAAGAGATAAAATTGGTTAAAAAGACGCCTTTTTAACGGAGGCCGGTATGTTAAAGCATATCGTAATTTAGGGACGACCAACTGCACGAATGCATAAAATCAGCTTTCCCGTCTCAATTAATTATTATCAGAACCGAATCGATTAATTACTCAGGTAGCTTTTCTCCTTGCATATCGATCGATAAAAGCCCACTGCACTCAGCAGTCGGCAGCTTAGTAACAAATATATTGCATAGCAGATCACACCGGTGTATCTTTTCGCTACTTCTTTCGGTCAAATATACTTACCTTCAAACTACTCATCGCGAATACTGTTCCCAATAATCCGAAAGACTTGATCTGCGGCTACATCGAGAAATAATCAAGTAAATGGAGCCAAATTTGACACGTGGGTGTTTTTGTAGACAAAATTTTTTTCTATGGTGAACTGGGACCCCTCCTCACTTTAGGAGGGGGGGCTCCTACACAAATGAAATACAAATTTCCTCATAACTCGAGAGCTAATCAAGCAAATGAAACCAAATTTGGCATGTGAAAGTTTTCGAGGGCAAGAATATTTTCTATGGTGAATTAGAACCCCTCCCAACTTTAAGAGGGGGGGGGGGCTCCTATACAAACGAAATACAAATTTCCTCATAACTCGAGAACTAATCAAGCAAATGGAACCAAATTTGGCACGTGGGTGTTTTTGGAGACAAACATTTTTTCTATGATGAATTGGGACCCCTACTCACTTTAGGAGGGGGGGCTCCTATACAAATGAAATTTAAATTTCCTCATAACTCGAGAACTAATCAAGCAAATAGAACCAAATTTGGCATGTGGAGGTTTCTGGAGCCAAAAATATTTTCTATGGTGAATTAGGACCCCTCCCAACTTTAAGAGGGGGTGCTTCTACACAAATGAAATACAAATTTCCTCATAATTCGAGAACTAATCAAGCAAATGGAACCATATTTGGCATGTGGGTGTTTTTAGAGGCAAGAATATTTTCTATGGTATATTTTCTATGGATTTCCCCACTTTAAGAGGGGGGGGGGGCTCCTATACAAATGAAAAACAAATTTCCTCATAACTCGAGAACTAATCAAGCAATTGGAACCAAATTTGACATGTAAGTGGTTTTGGACGCAAGATTTTTTTCTATGGTGAATTGAGATCCCTCTCTTCTTTAGAAAACGAGTTATGGCCCATCTCCCCTTTAAGAGGGTGGGCTTCCATACAAATGAAATGCAAATTTCCTCTTATGTCGAGAACTAATCAAGCAAATTGGTTCCATTTGCCAAATTTGGCATGTGGGAGTTTTAGATGGCAGAAATTTTTTCTATGGTGAATTACGACCCCTTCCCCTTTTAAGAGGGGAGCTCCCATACAAATGAAATTCAAATTTCCTTATAACTTGAGAACTAATCAATCAAATGGAACCAAATTTGGCATGTGGGAGATTTTGGAGTCTTGAATTTATTTTACGATAGTCAGAGACCTCTCACCCCTGTGGTAGGGGGATATGGACTCTCATACAAATAAAACAGAAATTTTTGCGAAACTCAAAAACTAATCGAACTCGAGAAATTCGAGACTCTTCCATAAAACATTAGTCAATACAAGACCACAAAAACTATCTATAGTAACACTAGATCATTCAGGACGAGACGGTCGCGAGTGTTGCCGGTGACCCGCCGTCGGAAGCGCCGCCCACTGGGGGCTTGCAAAACTTGAGATTGTGACAAAGATCATCCGAGATTCATGATTTATGTACAACACAGATTAATTTGTGGCAACACGAAGTTTGTCGGGTCAGCTAGTATAAAAATAAAAATTTAAAGTATAAAATATAAAATATAAAGTGTCATTCAAGTTATTGGTGTCAAACCCATCAAACGCCTTTTATTCCACACCTGTTTTACTGGTGCTACTGATACGTTTGTAAGACGATTATTCGACTCCTTTTAGTAATGCTGCTGATTCGTTTGCGCAAGTTTTATTCCACTCTCATCCCACACTTGCTCTCAGTAAATATCTGAGTACGGTTGCTTATTGATTGTTTAGTGTTGATGCAAGTTAAAAGTCCTTCGAAATGTCATCGGCATAAAGTAAAATAAAATGGATCTAATTTCATAATGTTCATAAAGTTATTGGTATTATTAGTTGCCATCAGGCGGTTGTAATTCTGAATCTGCTCTAAGCAATTTTTCCACTCTAATTCCACACTTGCTCTCAGCAATGCTGCTAATTCGTTTACGCAACGTTCATAAAACTCTTTTTCCACACTTGTTCTCTGTAATGCTGCTGATTCATTTGCGCAACGTTCAATCCACTTTGATTCCACACTTGCTCTCAGTAATACTGCTGATTCGCTTGTGCAGCGTTCAATCCACTTTTATTCCACACTGGCTCTCAGTTTGATGTCAGCTGATTTGTTTGCCCGAAGGTCATTCCACTTTTATTCCAGTCTCCTTTTTCACCTGCTCTCAGCATTACTGCTAATTCGTTTGCGCAATGTTCATTAAACTGTTTTTCCACATTCGTTCTCTGTAATGCTGCTGATTCGTTTGTACAACGTTCGTTCTATTTTTGTTCCATTCTTATTCCACACTTGCTCTCTGTAATACTGCTGATATGTTTGCGCAACGTTCATTCCACTTTTGATCCACTCTCATTTTACACTTGCTCTTAATAATGCTGCTGATATGTTTGCGCAAAACTCATTTCACTCTTATTCTACTTTTATTCCACACTTGCTCTCTGTAATGCTGCAGACACGCTTGCGCAACGTTCAATCCAATTTTATTCCACATTTACTCTCTATAATGAATGAACATTCGCTTGCGCAACGTTCATTCCAGTTTTATTCCACGCTCATTCTATACTTGCTCTCAGTAATGCTGCTGATACGTTTGCGCAAAATTCATTCAGCTCTTATTCTACTCTTATTCTACACTTATTCCACACTTGCTCTCTGTAATGGCGCTAATTCGCTTGTGCAACGTTCAGTTCACTTTTATTCCATACTTGCTCTCAATAATACTGCTGATATGTTTGCGCAACGTTCATTCACTCTTATTCCAAATGGTTTCCTTTAAGCAACCGGTATTCCACACCTGCACTTAGCGATGCATCTGTACACCATTTGTTTGACTCTTATTCCACACTTCATAGTAGTGCTTCGAATACTCTCATAAAAGACAGTTTCACAAGTTGATTAGTAGCTAGAAAATTGTTGGATATGACTTTTATACAACATGTACTTCAGCAATTTCGCTTATTCAGCACCGGATGCTACAACACATCAATTATTCCACATCTAGTCTTTTAAGTGCTACCGGTTTGTCCCTTGGGACGTCATTTGAGCTTGTTATTCAACAATGAATTAGATATTGTAAAACAGTTTCTGTTTTAAAAGAAGTGGCTTATCTTCAACTAACTATTAAGAGACTGTTAACTAATCACAAGAGTTTTGTTAAAAATTTTTATTAAACTTTTATTCGATGATTTATTAAAAAATACACAGACTGTGGAAAAAAGCGCTAGTTTTGATGAATGGAACTTTTAACCAGTAAGTTTTTCAACACAAGTGTTGTTCAGCTACCAACGCTTGTGTTAAGCACTTGTTCAATAGGCATGTTTTTTTATGACTTCAAATTGTTTCTTGGGCAGTACCGGACACTTACAAAATAATCCAATTCAGGGCTTATGGTTCTGAAAAATACATGTCAAAATGTTGAAAATCTCTTATTGCTTGCATACCTGTTGACTAAAGATGTTTGAAAAATTGATTTGCATAAAAGTCAATGGTTTTTTTTACGCATTACATTGAAGCCCTTCTGTTTTCTTCGAAAAATTGATCATCAACTGGTTGCTTTCTTTTTTTATAATAAAATAATACTTGTTATAATTCTCAAGATATCGGTTCGGTATAAGTGGTGTTTTCTTTCTTCTCAATCAGTTTTAGTGCAAAATCTTAATTACATTCAAGAATTTGACTGAACCAAGCAAAGCATTTTGCTGCCCGGTATTGGGAGACGGCTCGGTGTACGGTACTGGGTGACGGGAATCACTGAGTACAGTTTATATTTTTTAACGAATTGAATAACTTTGTGGAAAAATGAACTATGGAGCTTGGAAAATATTTAATGAAAGATATTTTATACATGAAAAAAAAAAATTTATGCAAGCGAATAATACTGTGATGTTGATGCGAAAATCAGCTGAAACATAACAATTCGATCGGAATTAGATAAAAACAAACAAATCTCTGTTTTCATGACTGATTCTGACCTATTACACATGATTATTTTTGGTCTTTTTATTGATTTTATCATATCAACTACTAAGGTGCACTATTTGAACTATGAAAGTCAAAAGTGTCCGGAATTGGGAGCTCTCCGGCGCTGGAGGACTTTCCCCTACATATGCCAGAAATGCAGAATACATTAGTCTTTGATATAATGATCTGCTATAGTCCTATGTCACCCTTTCGTACAATCCTTAGGGCTGTATACCTTGTAGTTTTTAGTAAACAATGACGATGTCTGGTCCTGAATCAATCAAGCGGTCGTATTTAAATACGATCATCTTACATTTTTCTGTTAGTGAGCGTTTCAAAAGCACCACCAGCATCCTTGTACGGAAACTGTCGACCATAGAGAGGGAGTAATCTTTTAATATTGCATACAATATACGTAAAAAAGTACAAACATTTTATAGTGAGTGTTATAAAGTTTTATGTGTTCGCCATATTCAACGGTGCGAGACTTCTTGGTAGTAAAACGATCGATATAAAATGTTTAGATTTCTTTTTCGCCTTTTCGCGGTATATTATGTGAAAGTGCGTACACAATACATGCAGAGCTATTTACCCGCGTAAAATTTAACTATAAAAGAGAAAACATAAAACACGCATAGACATTCACGTTTTTATAACATTTAATTCTAAAAAGGCAGTGTGCAAGAAGGGCTATAATTTTTAATTGTCAATAAAACATTTTATATTTACTTCATGGCGCATATGTTAAACCTACGAATAATAAAAAAATATCATTTCGAGCGAAACATAAAATGAAAACTCAGCATTAACTTTCAGCAAAAACATAAAAAGAAAATTCAGCATTAACTTTTGGCTAAATCATTAAATTTTCAATGTAGCTGCTAGTCATGCGAACGCAGCTTCGCATACAACATATCGTACATCACAGATCTCATGCACATCCTTGCTCTATGACAAAACAGTAGCTTGAAAACTACAAAGTAGAAGCATGTGAAGAAAGTTTATGTCTACCAGAGCGCAAAGCTTTTTCAGGAAATGTGTATGTTTATGATTTACTTGATTATAATTTATTTAAAAACTATAAAAAATATCCTGCCAGCAATTTTCCTGCGAAACTGCATCCATGCTACTGTATTTCCAGTTACATACACTCAAAATAATGTTCTCGTCGAAATTACGGGAAAAGTTATGTGAATATTTTCCATCCAACTTATCCCGTACTATTTACGTGAATTCAACGTAGTTTGCATTAGTATGCGTGTATTTATGTGGAAATCAGAGAGATGTTATTGTATTTTCCAATAATATTCAACTGAAAGTCATATAACTCCCTGTAGGGAAATTTACGTGATTTTTCACGTAGAAAGGGCGTGTGGATTATGTTGCGTGTAGATATTCGACTCTTCGTTGGTCATTGCTGTTTTCTCTGGCTGTTGGAAAAAATTTTTAGGAATAGATTAACTTCTCGGATTGTTTCTCGGCTTAATCAGTCTCAAAAATGTCAAAAACGAGTTTGGTCTCTACATTCGACAGTTTCGATGATTTATTTCATCTTTTTCAGAGGAATCTATAAAGTATAACGTAGTGTTGGTTTTCCGTTACTATTAGGTCTTTTTTCTATGTGTTTTGTGTTTGGTTTACGAACAGAAGCTTTATCGTTTTGTCGTTAACTGTGTTAGTGTCTAACATTGGTTGTCTTGCTTGTCTGTTTTATTTTTAAAAATGGTGTCCCTCTAAGCTATGGATATTACTCTGTAATTATTTTAATAATTTGGAACTATTTTTGCGTTAAAATTTTTCTCACTGTAGTTGTTGTGATTTTTTGTAATTCACTGTATTATTGTTCTAAACTGTGTCTGTTCTACTGGCGGTTATCACTCCTAAGCGTTGTACTGCAACGTGTACTGGTTGCTGGATGTACGCTACGTTTTTGTGTTTTCACCTTTCGCTGTCTACTAATTTCCTGACAGTTAGGGTACGGAATGGTATTTTCAGCAGGTTTCTAAATTCAGCCTATTTGCCTTTTCTTTCGCCAAAAAAATACTTTGCCGACATATAATTTTAATATGTTGTAACAATTTTCTCAAGACTGTAAGTAATCTACTATTTTTTATTCATAGAACGTCAAAACCACCTGTTCTTCCACTAGAACTAGGCCATAGACCGAAAAAATAGATGCCATCACTTAATGGCCCGAAAGTACCCTCCCGTGCCCTATATGGCGTCTGTGTATGAAAGTTGTGTCCTGTGTTGGTGTATGTATATGTAATTTATCGTTCGCTGTCATTTTGGCTATGGTTTGCTTTGTTTCGATTGAAATTTCTTATTGGCGATGCCAGCAATGAATGAGATTTCGTAGGCAGCTCGCACTTACTTGAGAAATCAGGAAATTTTTGGAGTTTGACACTTCACGCTTCATCGTGATTGGCCGATTTACGACTCCACCCACACCATGATGAAATTTCTTCATTGCACTAACACCACTTAACAAACATTGCCACACATGTATATATATAGTCCTTCGGTGTCTGTGCGTTTGTTGATGCTATTTTCTCTTGGCTACGTGACATATTTCTATAAACGGGAGTGCATTTGGTTTGTTGAGTCTGTCTATAATTTTTTTCGTTTCTTAGAAATTGAATCGGTGATTTTGTGTAATACTTTGATGTAAAAGTGCTGTCTTTTCTTATAGGGCTTGAATTTGTGGATCTGTGTTGCACCTTGTTGTGCTAGTTTGTACCAGGTGTAGTAGTGTGTCCGGTGGCCACTGATTCCCGTTTTAAGCATGTTTGTTGTCATTCCGATGTAGCAACTAGCAAACATCACAGTTTTGACATGGTATTTTGTATATTAAATTGTTTTGTAAGTCTTTGGGAACTGGGTCTTTGATTTTTGTGTTTTACCTTTGTTATACTATAACAAAGGTTTAAAAATTGGTCGAAAACCATGAAATTGACCCGAAGTCACATATACCAATCGATAGGGTTCGACGATTTGAGCGATGTCTGTGTGTGTGTTTGTATGTATGTAATGATTTTTTCTATCGCCTGTTTCTCAGAGATGGCTGAACGGAATGGTTCGCTATTACTTTTGTATGAAAGGTGTTATTGTTTAGTAGATCACTATTGAGTTGTTTCGTGGTACGACGTTTCGTTTGAAAGTTATAAGCAAAAATGCGAAAAATACGTGACACGGGTTTCTTTGGAACTACATGACCGATTTCAACGATCTTAGTATCAAATGAAAGCCATTATTAAAACTAAATTGTTCAGGAATTGTTAATTGAAAACAAACAAGTAGTTTAAAAGTTATGCTTAAAAAACCTGTTTTGACAAGGTAATAATTATCGCCTGTTTCTTAGAGATGACCAAACCGATTTATGCGCTATTAGTCTCATTTGAAAGATAATATATCCTAATAGATCACTATTGAATGGTTTTTTGATTGGACGCTTAATTTGAAAGTTATGAGCAACCGTATACACCACACCAAAATTAACAAAAATTTATAATGATTTTAACCAAGATAATTTATTAATTTCAAGTATTTTAATATCAAACGAGAGGTTTTGACACTACAAATATATATGCAAAATTTCATAAGAATTAGTTTTACCGGTTAAAAGATATTAACCGTCGAACACTCGCGCCAACTTTCGTAACACAGTTACTCGCGCGCACAATAGCCCCAAACCAAAGAAAACGTGTGCTAGAGTCAAACTGGGCAAACTTGGTTTTAGGTTTATCGAACCTTTGGAAGAGTTTCTTGAAATTGAAAGCTCTATTGTCTGGTGGAATTTAAATTTTGATTAATCCCCCTACAATATAACACATTGATGTGTTCTGCAAAGGTTTGGAGCATATTATTACAAGAAATTTTGCTAAAGACAGTAACCTTCTATCTCTGCAGCGAAGATAGAAATATCTTATTTATTGTGTATGAATTTGTAAAATCAGTTTTTCTATTTTTGCTTTTTTTGTAATTGTTGTATGACTTTTTCATGTTCTACAAAATTGTACAAATAGTAAAAATACACAACTTTGCTGAATATACTATACCTCTATGTTTGCTTGTTTAGGAACTGTAGAACTTTGATTATAAAGAATACCCTAATTTTGACTCCGAATTACTCGACAACCAGCAAACGGATACATTTTACATTTGCTGATAGTTTTGCTGCATAAATTTTCCCAACAATTTAAATTATTAATGCATTGAATAATTATGATATTTTGCTCACAATAAGTTTGTTGAAGAATATACGTTAGTTAAACAACGATTTGTAACTTTATAACAATATGGCGTTGAAAACCCTACACGTGTTGAATAAAATACAACAGCGTGAGTTAATAAAAATTGATGAAAATTATTCAAGAAAACTCTATTGATGTGATTCAAATAGAATGGCATTACAGGAAACTATGCATAGTTCAAAAACCTAGACCTTTACTAGACAATGTATATGCTAAAGGATAAGATTTCCTCTTACAACTTACTTTAATTTGCACTGACGTGTCGATTTCTATCTCAAATAGCAAGTAAGACCGTATAACAAAGGTTCTTTTCATCACTAGGCGGATTAAATCAGGTTTTTTTAGGGAGTAGGGAAATCTGCTATCAGAAACCTGAGAAGACAACTCAGGGAGTAGGGTTTGGTATCCCGACCCCCCTGCTGGGGCGTGAGGATCCAGACCCACTAAAACCCTACTCGAGTCTCCAGCCTCAATCCTCCCTGGCACCACCTTATCGGTATTACTTCAAGGAGGGGCTATTGTGCTTAACGCACACTCTTAGATAACTACTGGACTATGGTAGTTAGGCTGTTTATTCGCCGTTTTGTGGAGTTAGACCATGCCCGCTGCCATGTGGTCATCGAGGCCGATCTTGTGGTACTCCGTATGCCTCTAGTTCCACGTTGGTTGAAGCACTCTACGTCCTCGCTGATGATGGTACCAATAGGCATCATACTCGCTAAGATGCAGATTGCGTCATGTGAAACTGTGCGATACGCACTCGCCACTCTTAAGCACATTAGGCGATAGATGCTTTCCAGCTTGGCTAGATAACTTTTGGTACCTAACGCCGCACAGTGGGACCATTCTGGAAAAAGGCGATCAAAAGTCTTTTCTCGCTTTTCCTGACGTTTTCGAGCTTAGGTGTCTTAGGAGAAGTTTCATAAAAAAGTATTCTGCATCTAATGACATTTTCATATAATTGGATATTAAAGTGATAACAAATTTGAAAAAATTAATTTTTTATAGAAACTAGATAGCATGGTCATGTGTTCGGCAAAGTTGTAGAACTTTGAATTTCATTAAACTTTGCCGAAGATACTAAGTATCTGCATCATATGGTTTGCGAGATATAATTGACTTTCTGTCGTGACCCCCTTAAAATCAGTTTGTTAAACTTCTTGTACACAAAACCTCATCTAACAGGTTCGACATGTTCCACAAACTTTTGGATACTATCAAAATACGTAACTTTCTAGAAGGTGTATATATCATATGTTGCTTTATTTGTTTTAAAAATGGATTTGAAGCATAAATTTTACCGTTTTTACAAGTAATTTTTTCCGTAAATAGGCACCTACTGGCAGCTAAAGTTAGCATCGCTTGAACCACCATAGAATGTAGTATAAGTGTGCCAAATAATTTTGGCCGGGTCTGGCCGGGCATTTTGGTTGTTTCAATTATGAATTACATACATACCATAAGGTCGCCATTCACCGCTCAGCTCCATTTACCGCTCATTTCAAACAAAAAATGCTTATATCTTTTTAAAATGGTTCATTATTGCAAAAACTATTGACAAATAATAATTTTGTATATTTAATGATACGAATTAAACATAAATTTCCACTATATTCATAAAAGCTCATTTCCAAAATAAATAATCTTTATAGCGAGGGACGAAGAACGACATTTTGATCGCGTCTTTATTAAGACCGAGTGCAAATGACTAAGTTCATTATCATCTCAAGCGAACTTGTTGCTTTGGTTATTTAGAAACTATTCTACTAAAAACGTGAAATAAGTCAACAATATTTATATTAACGTTCTATTCTGCTATAAATGCCGCACCCAAAACAAAGGTCAAAACGCGGGTTTTATTTATTTGGTAACAGTAAAAAATATGAGCAGTAAATGGCACCCATATGGGCGGTGAATGGATCATTATATTTCAAGTGAGCGGTAAAAGGGGTTATGAGATTGCATTACTTAAAAAAAAGTCACTATTAATAAATATTTAGAAACCCAGTAAATTTTTCTTGTAAACACAATTGTTTTCTCTATCTTATGACGTAAATTGGGTTTCGATGGACCTGAATTTAGATTTGCTATGGACAAACTAACTTAGAATCGTTTTTAAATGAGCGGTGGATGGCGACCATACGGTATATGCTGGTTTTAGTAAGTTATCAGGGTTTTATCATTCGTACATGTTAACAGTAATGAATCATGATTGTATGTAATTATTGAAATAATCTGATTTCTGAACAGAATATCGACAAACGAAAATGTTTTCAAAAAATTGTTAATGACGTCAGGTCCATTGATTTCAACTTTAAGAAGACCAACAGTAAAAAAATCAATGCAGTTGTTACCAGCAGCATACAAACTTTTACAAAAATCCCAGAACGAAAATAATTCTGCAACAGATAGCGAAACAGACGTGGACGAGGTCTTGTGAAACTATTATGAACATGTACGAATAATAAAACCCTGATAACTTACTAAAACCAGCATATATGTATGTAATTCATAATTGAAATAACCAAAATGCCCGGCAAGACCCGGCCAAAATTTTTTGGCACACTTATACTGTATTCTATGGCGGTTCAAACGATGCTAACTTTAGCTGCCAGTAGGTGCCTATTTGCGGAAAAAAATACTTGTAAAAACGGTGGAATTTATGCTTCAAATCCATTTTTAAAGCAAATAAAGCAACATATGATATATACACCTTCTAGAAAGTTACGTATTTTGATAGTATCCAAAAGTTTGTAGAACATGTCGAACCTGTTAGATGAGGTTTTATGTACAAGAATTTTAAGAAACTGATTTTAAGGGGGTCACAACAGAAAGTCAATTATATCTCACAAACCATATGATGCAGATACTTAGTATCTTCGGCAAAGTTTAATGAAATTCAAAGTTCTACAACTTTGCCGAACACATGACCATGCTATCTAGTTTCTATAAAAAATTAATATTTTCAAATTTGTTATCCCCTTAATATATAATTATATGAACATGTCATTAGATGTAGAATACTTTTTTATGAAACTTCTCCTAAGACACCTAAGCTCGAAAACGTCAGGAAAAGCGAGAAAAGACTTTTGACCGCCTTTTTCCAGAATGGTCCCACTGTGCGCCGATGACCACACCGGCCCGCCATACCTGAGTATGGACTGGACCACGTTGGCTAATAGCCTTCGCTTGCTGCCATATACCGCAGAGCTATTAGACATCACACGAGACAATGCCGAAATAGCTGTGGCATAGTCAACGTGGCTCCCGAACTTGAACTTGTCATCGACCATGACTCCCAGGAGTTTTAAGGACCGCGTTGACGAAATAGTGCTGTCTCCGACGCTGATATTTGCTTGCTGCACCGACTTGCGGTTGTTCACCACGATAACCTCCGTTTTATGATGCGCTAGGTCCAGTTTCCTGGATCGCATCCAATCTTCAACAATGCTTAGAGAGTGGGCAGCCGTCAACTCTACCTCTCTGATAGACTCACCATAGACTTCCAAGGTGGTGTCATCCGCAAAGCCGACAATCACTACCCCTACCGGGAACTTTAGCTTCAACACCTCGTCATACATGACGTTCCGCAGCACCGGGCCAAGTATGGAACCTTGCGGAACCCCTGCGGTGATTGGAACGCACTTCTGACCTTCCTCCGTGTTGTAGCATAGCACACGATTCTGGAAATAATTTTCCAGGATCCTGTACAGCGACACCGGCACTTGGACGTTCCGAAGCGAGTTGGCTATGGAGTCCCAGCTAGCGCTATTAAACGCATTTCTCACGTCGAGCGTGACAACTGCGCAATAGCTGATACCTGTCCTCTTGCGCTGGATCACCACCTCAGCTGTCTTAGTGACAGACAAGATGGCATCCACCGTAGATTTGCCTTTTCGGAAGCCGAATTGGTTCCTTGACAGACCGTTTGTACCCTCAGTGTACTGTACGAGTCTGTTAAGGATAACCCTTTCCAGCACCTTGCCGGCAGTATCCAGCAGACAGATCGGCCTATATGACGAGGGGACACCCGAAGGTTTTCCCGGCTTCGGCAGTAGGGCCAGGTTCTGTCGCTTCCATCTGTCCGGGAAGTGTCCAGCTTCCAGGCATCTACTCATTACTGCCCCGAATAATTCGGGAGCCTCCAGAATAGCCGCTTTGATGGCCATATTCGGAATTCCGTCTGGTCCCGGTGCCTTGCTCACCTTTAGGGATTTAGCGATCTCAATGAGTTCCTCGTTCGTAACCGTTACTTCCTCCCCGACCTCTAAACCGCCGTCACCCACGTTACTTTGGATATTCGGCTGGGAGGCCGACCATCCTACGCTATGGTCTGAGATACTGGAACGTCGGCCGTGGGACGACTCAGCGGACTGAGGCCAGGGCCTTGGCTCGTGGCGCGGAAAGAGGCCCTCTATGATCCGCTCCAGCATCTCTGGCGATCGCTCTGCGGGCGCCATCACGCCCTTGGTCTTTGCCATTGCGACTTGATAATATATCCTAATAGATCACTATTGAATGGTTTTTTGATTGGACGTTTAATTTGAAAGTTATGAGCAGCCGTATACACCACACCAAAATTAACAATAATTTATAATGATTTTAACCAAGATAATTTACCTAATTTCAATTATTTTAATATCAAACGAGAGGTTTTGACACTATGAATATATATGCAAAATTGCATAAGAATTGGTTTTACCGGTTAAAAGATATTAACCCTCGAGTTGGCGCGAGTGCCCACTTTTGTAACACAGTTACTCGCGCGCACAATAGCCCCAAACCAAAGAAAACGTGTCCACTAGAGTTTTGACTAGGAAAACTTGGTTTTATGTTTATCAAACCTTTGGAAGAGTTTCTTGAAATTGAAAGCTCTATCGTCTGGTGCAATTTAAATTTTGATTAATCCCCCTAAAAGTGAAATAAAAAAATTATTTTTCTTCAGTGTGAATATAACACATTGATGTGTTCTGCAAAGTTTTAGAGCATATTATTATAAGAAGCTTTGCTAAAGACAGTAACCTTCTACCTCTGCAGCAAAGATAGAAATATCTTATTTATTGTATATGAATTTGTAAAATCAGTTTTTCTATTTTTGCTCTTTTTGTAATTGTTGTATGACTTTTTCATGAACTACAAAATTGTACAAATAGTAAAAATACAAATTGTACAAATAGTGTTGTATAAAATACAACAGCGTGAGTTAATAAAAATTGATGAAAATTATTCAAGAAAACTCTATTGATGTGATTCAAATAGAATGATATTACAGGAAACTATGCATAGTTCAAAAACCTATGAACTAGACTTTTACTAGACAATGTATATGCTAAAGGATAAGATTTCCACTTACAACTTACTTTTATTTGCACTTACTCAGATTAATAACAACTTACTTATCCTTACTCGGCAATTTCATGAAAAAAGGATCTATCAAAATTTAAAAGTGTTCCTATGTTGTTCAAATTTTGTAAACTTATTCAATTTCCAACAATTTTATGTAAACCAACGCACTACGCAACGTTAACCAATAGATGAATTATGTTCCGAAGACGTGTCGATTTCTATCTCAAATAGCAAGTAAGACCGTATAACAAAGGTTCCTTTCACCACTAGGTGGATTAATTCGGGTTTTTAGTACATGGTCTTGTTCGTCTACAGGGTGCTACACCTTTTATGTCGGTATGAAAACATGGAATAACTTTAAGAAAAAACAACCGATTTCTATTAGTAATGCATTTTAATTTAGTTTGGTTCCTTAAAATTTTCTTGGTTTAGTTTTTGAAAACAATATCAATTAAGTGGCCACCTTTATTAGGAATTACAAACTGACTCCTTTTTTCTGCGCTTTCCATTACCTTTTTGAGCATCTCGGGTGTTATAGCGTCGATTTCTGTACGAATATTTGCCTTGAGCTCGTAAATAGTTTGTGGCTGGTTTTTTTCCATGTTGGGTATTTTTATCACTGCGACCATTTGTTTGATCTATTGTGATATATTCCCCATTTTACTATAGCTATGTTGTCAAGATGACGCACCACTATTAGAAGCGACCGTCATTGTTTGACTAATAGCATTTGTCCAGTCCGGTGATACATTTCGGATGAAGTGCACTACCGTACTGGGAATTTTGCTCCAAATATCAAAGGGTTCTAGCAGCCGTTTGTCGAAGAACCTTAATCTTTTATTAAAAATTGCCGGACATCGGCATAACAGGTGTTCCGAATCTTTTTCTATGCCACATAAGCGACATATATCATCTTGAAGTTTTCTCATAAGCTTCAGATGATAGCGGCTCGGACAATGTCCTGTTATTAGACCAGTGTAGATGCTTAGATCTTTCTTTGAAAGCTCCAGTATTTTGCGAGTCATAGAAATGTTTGGAACCGTTTCGACTGCCTAGCATTGAAAGTGTTATTCCAATTTGATTCCACTTTTGTACATTCCCATGCCTTCAGCTCCATTTTTAAGGCAGAAGCAGATAGGCCGCAAAAGGGCTCAGGTCCTATAAATTGATGAGAAGATCCGAGTCTTGTAAGCGCATCAGCCCTCTCATTTCCATCAATTCCACAGTGACCTGGGACCCAATATAAGTTGACTTGGTTACGGCAAGACAATTTTTGGAGTGATTGAATACATTTCCAGACATGTTTTGATGTGCATGTCGCCGACTTTAAAGCATTTAGTGCTGCTTGACTATCGGATATGATGCATATATTTGAATGTCTATAGTTTCTGCGCAAGCACACAGTAGAACACTCTAGAATTCCTTTAATTTCAGCTTGGAATACAGTTGGTCATCTACCCATAGAAATTGACATGTCTATTCCTGGGCCGGTTACCCCTGCTCCCACTTGGTTGTCCATTTTTGAACCATCTGTGTAAAAAACAGTCGAGCCTTGGCGAAGATCGGGACCACCATCTTCTCAGGAATCACGCCTAGGCTCAAATACACGAAAAATTCGGTCAAAGTTGTATTTTTTCGCCATCCAGTCTTCATTATTGATTAGCAGAGGATTGATACTAATAGTCTTTAGAATACTGAGATGACCTGTAAAATCACCATCAAAGAGGTTCATAGATCTTTTGATCCTCAAAGCACTCTTTTCAGCATCTAATTGTATGAATTGATGTAGTGGAAGCATATAAAGTAAAGTATCCAATGCCTTCGACGGTGTACTGCTCATTGCACCTGTTATTGAGAGAGTGGCTAGCCTTTGAAGTCTTTCTAGCTTTAGATGAGTAGCTTTCTCTTTTGTTTTTGGCCACCAAACCAACGAGGCATAGGTAATCCTGGGTTGTGGCTGGTTGGCGTAAACCTTGCTTTTCAGATAATCCCATAAAAAGAAGTCCGGGGGGGTTGAGTCAGGTGATCTGGGTGGCCAGTCCATATCATCTCTTTTTGACACCAGACTTACCGGAAATTTTCGTTATTAATAATTTCGACTTACCGGAAATTATTCGGGCATTATTCGTACTCATTGAACTATTCGATTAATTCAACTACTCGTGTAGGGAGTATTCGATTAAAAATTATTCGAATATTCCATGTGTTATTCGATTAGTTGAATTAATCGAACGATTAACGGACATCACTAGCCTCGTCAGTCATCAAAATTGTATTCCAAAAATTAGGCTCAGCGTCAACCGTTCGAGCGACTGTTTGGCCGTTCTTTCGGTGTGAAGCGATACATGGTGAAAATTGTACTGAAATGGCGTTTCCAAAACATATCTAATGAAAGAAATCGGTTGGTAAATGTGAAAGTTATACAGCGTTTACATACCGACATAAAACGTGAAGCACCCTGTATAGGAATAGCTAGTGATGTCCGAAATTTTCAATTATTTGATTAGTAGACTAATCTCAAGTTTTCAGTCTTGACCTTGGAATGAGGTCATACATATATTAATATTTTTTTGAAACGATGGTTCTACAATTGATGAAGGGACGGTACGGGAAAGAAATGAAAATTTTTTTTGGTGAAGGAGGGGAAGAGCGGAAAGGAAGGGGGGGGGTGGTATAGGTAGCTATGCTTGACAAGTAGTCATTTTGACTCCTACCTTTTGTCCAATGCTGGAAGGTGCATGAGTCGAACCAAGCTGTAACCTGAGATTATAACCGGATTCGAACCCACAACACCCGCCAGGGCATGTGGTTCGCTGGTACTTGTACCTTTGAACCATAGAGGCGCTGGACAAAAGGAGACCGCAAAATCCACTCCTCAAGCATAGCGACGCGTTTGGTTGGGTTATCGACACATATTGTGCCGCTTCCTGCATCAATTGCAGATTACCACCGAGCGAGAAGTTTTAATCTAACTACTGTTTACTTTCAGGACGACGACACTATGTCGGCCCTTACGACTTGAAAGGCTTGAAAAGCATAGCGACGCGTTTGGTTGGGTTATCGACACATATTGTGCCGCTTCCTGCATCAATTGCAGATTACCACCGAGCGAGAAGTTTTAATCTAACTACTGTTTACTTTCAGGACGACGACACTATGCCGGCCCTTACGACTTGAAACGCTTTCAAGTCGTAAGGGCCGGCATAGTGTCGTCGTCCTGAAAGTAAACAGTAGTTAGATTAAAACTTCTCGCTCGGTGGTAATCTGCAATTGATGCAGGAAGCGGCACAATATGTGTCGATAACCCAACCAAACGCGTCGCTATGCTTGAGGAGTGGATTTTGCGGTCTCCTTTTGTCCAGCGCCTCTATGGTTCAAAGGTACAAGTACCAGCGAACCACATGCCCTGGCGGGTGTTGTGGGTTCGAATCCGGTTCCTTTCCGCTCTTCCCCTCCTTCACCAAAAAAAATTTTCATTTCTTTCCCGTACCGTCCCTTCATCAATTGTAGAACCATCGTTTCAAAAAAATTATTTGATTACCGATTAATCGGTTAGCGTTGTATGCACTTATCGATTAGTTCAGTATTCGTGCTAGTAGTATTCGATTATAAATATTCGAATATTTCGTTTAATAATTCGATTAATTGGACGATAATGAACGATTAATGGGGATTATTCGTATTTTTACCTCCTTCGAACTATTCGATTAATGAACTACTCTTAAAAACTAACTAAACTAAACTAAAAATGAACTAACTTAAAAAAAATGAACTAACATAAAACAAAATCAGAGGGGTTGTGTGCAAGACACAACCGCATATATAGGTGACGCAGGACTACGTAAGTCTCTTTATAGTGATAGTAGCATGTATTCATGCATGTAATCATTCGATTCTTCATGTATACATGCTATATGCAACATATATACATACTATGTTGTATGTAACATTTATCAAAGTAGTAACATTGCATACGTTCGATTCTCAAAAGATTTCAGAGTTATTTCTATGTGCATTTGAAAACAATTTAACAAATTCAAGGACACAAACTATTGCTTTCCTGCTACCTTACTGAAATTAAAGTTTGTTTTTATTACCAATTCAATCCTATTTTATCAACAGCACATCTTTTCACCACACTAATGAAACGACAAGCATGCGTATTCATACAAAGTCATATTATAACCGAACACTACAGCTGTAGCATATTTTTCCAACACAGATATCAAATTCGCCTAGGTTTAATCGTCTCGCAGTAAAGAATTTGCGATTTGTTGAGACAACGAGCTTGTGTCATTTTTTCTGGCACACTTCTCTAACACAGACATCAAATTGGACTGGGTTTGATCGCGTTCGTAAGAAATCTGTTGGCACGAGGGGGCTTTGTCACTCTTTCTGGCGTACTTCCCAAGCAAGGACATCAAAATTGTCTAGGTTTAATCGCGTTGTTAAGAAATCTTGTTAAAATGAGGAAACTTTGTCACTTGTTTTGGCTTACTTCCCAAGCACAGATATCAAATTGGTATAGGTTTAGATCATCGTTAAGAATCTTCCAACAAATCACGAAGCGAGAATTCTGGTAAAACATAGGTTCATTATTTTCAATTTTTCAATAGTTCACTATCAAGAATCTATACTTTTCCATACTTGGGTCAATTCTTAGAGGATTTTCCGATCGATTGGTGTAAGAATATTGAAAATCGATCGGAAAACCGCTGAGCTATTAGCGCTCAAAACCTTTCATTTTTCGTGACGCTCGCATTTTTCGATTTTTTGGAATGACACCCTATCTCAAAACTTGCCGTAAGACGTAGTCCTACGTCAAAATAAAAAAAAACTACTCGTGCCGGCAGTATTCTATTATTCCATGCCCAATCGATTACACGATTAATCGAGCGATTACCGGACCTCACTAGGAATAGCCATGAGTAGGTCATCCACATACTTTTTTATGAACGGTGGCTTGAATGATAGTGATTTTGTAACTGTATCTAGAAGAGTTTCCATGACTAATTCGGCTAGGGTTGATGAGAGGGGGTTACCCATCACGGTTCCGAAAATTTAATGGTAGTGTTGTTCGTTATATTTGAAATAGCTTGAATTGATGCAGAATTGTACTATTTCGATAAACAGATCCAGGTTTATATTTGTGTTGGCTTTGATTTTTTCCCATTTGTAGATTATGTTTTGTGTTACCAGCGTTTTTGGGATTGAGCGTTTTTGGGATTGTAGGCTGAAGCTGTCATATTGGGGACTACTGGTCTTAGCGGCAGATTTGGTTTGTGTGCTTTCGGTTGTCCGTATATTCTGTGGCAGGTGGCATTGTAGGTCGTTAGGTGTGTTGCTGTTTGTTTTTCGATGAGGTTCAGGTTCAGGTAGACGTTTTACGAATTCGTTGTTTATCCTTTGAAATCTTGATGTCAGGTCGCGTGGTACTGGTAGATATGTTTTTCTGTCGTCGAGCATATTGAGCATTTTCTGTTTGTAGTTTTCCTCTGTTATCAGAACCGTTTTATTGCATTTGTCGGATTGTATTGCTGGATATCCGGGTTATCATGGAAGAATTTTCTTGTTGTTTTTGTGGCTTTTTTCGCAGAATCTTGAGAGTTCGTCTTTTTCCTTTTTATTATTATTGTTGTGTAGTTTTGGACTGTATTTGCAATGGCGCATCTTGTTTCATCTTGTATTATGGTGTCTGGATTGGTCTTTAGGACATTTTCAATATCTGCTGGCATATGGTAGAACGGTATTTCTGTGTTATTGTTGATGGCAGTGCCAATTTTGAGCCTAGACAAAGCAGTGTTTTGGTTTCGGGTGGTAGTGGTTTTTGGGTACTGTTATGTATGGCATTTTGTTTGCAGTTGGGGACATTGCTTTTGGTTGTTTGAGCAGTGCGGTTTAGGATACGGTCGAATTGAGCGAATTGAGACAACCAATGTTAGACACTAACACAGTTAACGACAAAACGATAAATCTTCTGTAAGTAAACCAAACATGAAACACATAGAAAAAAGATCTTATGGTAACGGAAAACCAACACTACGTTATACTTTATAGATTCCTCTGAAAAAGATGAAATAAATCATCGAAACTGTCGGATGTAGACCAACTTCGTTTTTGACATTTTTGAGACTGATAAAGCCGAGAAAAAAATCCGAGAATTAAATCCCAATAGTCAACAAACATATAGGGAATAGATTAACGTCAGTCTTTAATCGGTATCTTCACGGACAGCCAAGCAGCACTACTGGCACTCAAATCCGCCAAATGTGTGTCCAAATTAGGGAGTGCAGCACATCATTGAGGGAGATCTCCTGTCAAAACAAAGTTTTATTGCTTTGGGTGCCGGTCACTGCGGAATCGAGGGCAATAAATTTGCTGACAACTTAGCAAGATAAGGATCGGTTCAGCAATTTATTGGCCCTGAACCGTTTTTGGGCACCTCGACATGCGCCGTGAAAGGCGAATTGATGACATGAGAAAAGCTAGAAATAGTATCCCGTTGGAATCAAACACAGGGTTGTAGACAAGCTAAACAGTTTATCTACCCAAACCCTGCCGTTGCCAAAAAACTACTAAAAAACACTCGTTTCTACTAGCTGTTATACATAATTATTAATTACAACTTAAAAGTCCCGAGTAGCTTTGCATATCACCTACGTTTTTTTTTGGAGATGGGGTACCGAGTAGAGATGCCAATACCGAGGGGGTATTTCGAAAACCGGTTTTTCGGTATTGATAAATTCAACCAACCTCGTATTGATAAATTCAATACCGGTAAAACTGGTAAAAAACCGGTAAAAGCCAATACTTGACAAATACATTAAAAAATTGTAAAATTTTTAGAAAATTTTTCCATTAATCAATGCTACTGAATATTTTGGAACAGCTAAGTGACTAGCTCTCTTAGAAAGAAATAAGTATGGAAAGAGTGTTTATCGTGTCAACTCTAAAACGAGTCAGACTATACTGGGAAACTGCATACAATTTGAGTAATACCAAAATATGTGGTCTTGTGGTCCAAATTGACAGCTTATTTTTCTACTAATTTTATTAAGCCCTGTTCATGCTGAAATATACGAAACATGCTGTGATACGTGGTGCCAGGTAATTGCAATATTTACTGGTTTTTTGAATTATTTTGAGTGTCATAGAGCATTAGTGAATTTTGAGACACGTATTTTAAAACGGAGGATAAATAATAGATCAGGAACTGAACATGGTCGGAAAAAACTGCATATCCATGCATGCATGGTTTTATGCAATGTTTGATGGTGATTTCAGAAAATAGTCATCCTGTCTATCCGTTGAGGATTGCCAACAACGGGTCAATAAACGAACTCCTTTTCCGTGATATGCTACGACATTTTTTAAAGCACTCCGTAATTTTTCACTGAAGACTTTCTGAAGAGCTACAATGTGTATCGCACATTTTTACTGTTGCGCAATATTCTTAATTGTATTTTTGTTGAAGTCACTATCATAGATATTTAGATAAATATTTTCCGTTTGTTAAAATTATATAATTGAGCTGTTATTTTCAGAACCTCGAGTCTTTGAATTGAATTCGCCCTATACGTTAACAATCTGAACGGCAATGGAAGCTTATTGAGTTATTTTTTCATTAAATTTACCATGTAAAAAAATACCGAAAATACCGGTTTTTGATCGCGTAAATACTGATATTTCGGTATTGAAAAACAGCACGGTAATACCGGTAAAACCGGTTTCAGTAAAACCGGTAAAGCATCTCTAGTACCGAGAAAGCACCTAATTCCGCTCACCTAAGGCATGATTCATTTTTGAGTCCTCACTGAAAAATAAAGTTGTGACATTTATTTACATGGTGTGTGTCTTTAGCAAGTATTTTCAATTATATTTCATGGAAAAATATAAAAATGCCAAAATTATTTACCGAAAGTTACAAAAAATGCGTCAAAGTGTAATGTATCAGTGCACCTAATTCTGATCATCAATTTTAACGGGTGATTCTAATTCCGATCACAGGTGTATCTAATTCCGATCACATCATGATGAGCTGTTAAAGTATAGAACTACTGTCAACTTGTACCAAATGGATCGGAAATGTTTTGTGTTTATATAGTCTGACGACAATCCCCATACCAGTCATCTTCTGCCTGCGTTAATGATCATAATTAACATTAGATTAATATTCATAAAATTTGTATACTCGAGAGCTCGACAAGCGAATTATGAAACTTTCTCCTTTCTGTTTTCTTCATTCAACTGTTACAATTACAATAAAATTGGGCCACATTCGACGTTTTCATAAAGTTTTGAACATAGATAATAGTGAAAATCAAATCAAAAAGGTTGTGTACCAGACACATTCCAGCGTTACGGGACACCTTCCTGTTTCACTAATTTCTTGGCAAATACTTTGTAAAATAGTTGATTAACAAGGACATTATCTTCCACTTGAATGCCAGGGATTTGATGGAATAGCAACTGATTTGCATAGCAAGGATGGTGTCCCGTAACACTGGAATGTGTCACCAGACATGACCCTGTTGCGCAGTAACGGACGGTTTATTTGCGCTGTTGTATTTTGTACAACACCTGTGAACCGTTGACTTTATCTCGGTATATCTCGGGAAACTAGCAATAAATAAAATTACTGTTTTCAGTAAGGTTGATCCGCAGACAAAGATCTTTCAAATGGTGGAAAAAGTTCCATAAGTTTTTCACCAAGTGGCATTAGTATTAGAGAGAATTCTGTTACGTTTTAGCATGCCTACAAATCGGAGTTGACGCGAGTAACGAAAGGTAAAGGATTGTGTTCTTACATGTGAGAAATTCATAATTTCAACTGTTCAGCAAATTTAAATAGTGGACCTGAAAAGGTCCGTTTGTTAATCTCGAATTCTCAAATTTCTAACTCGTTGTGTCCATTGTCTACTTTCGTCCATCAGATAGGTTATTGGTGTGTGAATTAATGGTGGGAATACTGTTTATGGGACAAACGCTACTGGTAGGATCTGTAATCAAGATAGACTTTTATGTTTATGATGTTATGAGTCGCAAGCTAGCTGCTTGCCGATGTGTCTCCAACGAAAGCCGGTGAGCGACTGATGACGCTCACCGAGGCAAAGGCAAACAATGTTTCAAATACAACCTTTAAAATTATGCCACGGATGTGACTCGAAAACTGACTGTCCGATGCGTCGCAAGCTATCGGATGACGCGCACCGAGGCAAAGGCAAACAATGTTTCAAATACAACCTTTAAAATTATGCCACGGATGTGACTCGAAAACTGACTGTCCGATGAGTCGCAAGCTAACTGCTTGCCGATGTGTTTCCAACGAAAGCTGGTGACCGAAGAAGGTAAGGAAAGGCTTAACCTATAGCTCATCTCGTATATATTTCTGTCATCCGTGCTAGGGCAAAAAAATGCAAATAATGAAGTATTGAATATTCGACTCTTGTTTTCTCAATTATTAAACGTCCGTTAGGGAAACATGTAATCTACTGTGTTGTAATGGATTTTTTAAAAAATTTCCAATCGATTGATACCAATAACTCTAGAATTTAGAATTTTGACGGATGACTGAGTTATAAGCGTGCAAACTATAACCACTTTTCGTTACATGTTCCCTTTTCGTTTTTCTAAAGTGCACCCCAATATAGAAATCAAAGAAGTAGTCCTACTTCAAAAGTTATGTGGTTTCGAACAATGATATTCTTATTGCCGTAGAATTACGTCTTACCGCAGGGTGTCAATAACTTATTTGCACCGGACGGATAGCTCTTGGCGGACTTTTTAAACATAAAATGGTTGCAATCGGTGATTAACGATATTTCGTCAACTTCTAAAGCATTAACATTAAATTTTTTTATATCGAAAAAGGGTCTCGATTTTGGCAACATAGGTGACACGCATTTACACGGGAAACTGTCAACGGTTACATCTACCGGCGACTAGACACATTTACACATTCCAGGCAAATCCTTTAATATGCTATAAATACAAAAATGCCACAGCGACCTATAACAAACGCTATAACAAACGCTTCCGTCATTTTTGAAGCCTAGTTTCAGGAGTTTATACAACACGTGACTATATGTAAAATTTGCTGGTTGCGTTTAATGCTTGGCTGGGCAAACTTGGTGCGTTTTGGCAACGGGTTTTGGCGTTTTGCCTCACATAATGATTTTGACTCCTACTACAAATCATCAAAAATAACAAAAAATAGCGGTTCTTGTTAGGAAATTTCATCAGGAGATAGTGTAAAAAAGATCCCAAAGTCTTTTAGAAGTTGAAAAACGTGGAACAAACGCACCGTTGCTCTGCAAAATGATGTTTTGCTTAAGCGGTGCATTCTGCACCACTTTACCCTACTTGTTATTATAGAATACCCGAGAAGGTAATATTTTTCCATGCTGCTATGATCTTAGCAAATTTGATCGTGCGCTTAGCACTTCGACTAAGAAAATACATTATAATGGCGTGTTTTGCTACTGCCTGTCACATTTATTTTTTTTAAAGTGCATAGTGCCCCAAAGGCAGCCAGTTTTCAACAACTCACACATTAACATATAGCACAATAAATGAGCATGCTCATTTACTACAGATTCTGGTTCAATTTTCTAAAAATTGACTATTTAGGTTGAGTGATCGGAATTATAAATGTCTCACCTTTGCAAGCAACAGGAAAAGGTTCTGGCTTAGCAGACTAACTTGCCTTGGCCTTAGCCAACTGACCAGTATCATTATCGCCTTTAGCGTAGCTACACTGAGAATATAATTTTGTATTGTTTTTGAAAAAACATTCGTAATGCTATATTCGTAGCTGGTACAAATAATTTCAACCATTTAAAAACATTCGTAGGCTTATTGTCTACCGCAAATGTTGTTATTACGAATGGTTCGTATTTTTTACGAGAGCGCATTCGTAGCTGTCTAGCATCAAAACCCATTTGATGTGCAGTTGTTGTCTGGCATCATTATCGACGAAAACGGGATGCGAATATTGTATGAAGAGAAAATAGACTTGTGCAATTATGACCTTCTTGGTATGCAGTACCTGCGGTTCTGTGGTTTGCGGCGTCGTCGGCTGTTCGTAAAGAAGTATGACAATCGAGCTCAGTTCGATTCCCGATAAAATCAGCTTTTTTCAGAGATAATAAAGATTTCGCTATTTTTCGATAGGTGTCGGTAACAGAGCATACTGACACCTATCGGCAAATAGTGAAATCTAGTACTATTTTTATCGACAGCCTTTTCGTGCATTCGTAAATTTCTACGAACCATTTTGTAAAATGCAATAATTCGTACGAATGTAGCTTTGTTAATATGTACAAAACATTCAGGATTGATTTTACGAATCTACTTCGTGGTAGAAAACAACGAAAGAATTCGTAAAGCAAACGCTCGTTTTCGTACTATAAACCAAGTTTTATTATCAGTGTACTCTTTCTTCTACACAATTTCCTCCATTTAGACACGCACCTAGCGAGACGTGAACCGATTAGGAAGCATCTAACGCCATGACTCATGCCCCGTCACAGCCACCCTCGTAGGTTTTAATGCGTATCTGCCTAAAATATTACGTTAAATGACCTACTTTTATCAAATTTAAACATTCTCTCTTGAACGTCGTCAGGTTTGTTTCTGCCTTTAGTGTTCCAGGTAAATTATTAAAGGCTTTAAAACCTTTAAAGAACAACGAATTTCGCGTTGATGCCATTGTGTATCTTGGCAGACGAATATCAGGCGTCCCCCTTGTGTTATACGAATGTCTGAGCCATATCTCACGTTTTCCGTTAGGTAGTTTGGAGTAAGATCGTTCTTTATCTTGAAAACTAACACAAGTGTACAGTACAAAACTCTCTGCTCAACAGACAACCACTGCATACACTGTCTCATTGCAAGTATCGATGTTAACCTATCACAGCCAAGAATGAGATGCATTACCTTGTTTTGAATCAGTTGCATTCTTCTTTTTTGCTGTTTGTTTGCCAAAAATAGAATTGACGCGCAATATTCAAAATGTGGGGCCACTATTGCTTTATATAACATAATCTTCTTTTCTGTAGTTAGATTGCTATGAACTCGACAAAGTACCCCGAATTTCTGTGCCGCCTTTTTTACCTATATGTTCATTGAAGTTCAATTTTTCGTCCACCATTACGCCGAGATATTTCATTACCTTTACGCGTTCTATGTCTTCTCCGTCAATACGAAGTGATTCCTCGCGTCCATTCCTTTGTTTGTTAGTGATCAACATGTATTTTGTTTTCTTTATATTTAACATTAACTTCTTTTCTTTGAGCCACTCAACTATTTTACTAATGTCTGTTCTTATCAAGGTGTATGCTTCTTGGATGTTGTCTGCAGTAACGAACATCACTGTATCATCCGCAAACAGGTTCACGTCTGCAACGGTTATCGTCTCTTTTATGTCGTTTACATACAATATAAACAGTAATGGTCCTAGCACACTGCCTTGCGGAACACCAAGTTTAACGTCGACTGGCTCGGACACCACTCCATTGTATATTGTCATTTGGTGTTTAGATGTTAAGTAACTTTCAAACCAGCTGAGAACCGTACCTTCTAATCCAATTTTCCTTAGCACTCTTATCAGTTTCGTTCTATCAATGGTTCCAAATGCTCGCTTCAGATCCAAGAACACAGCCAAAATAACCTTTTTGTCCTGTATTGCTTGTTTCCATTTATATTGCAATATATTAAGTGATGTTTCGCACGAGTGCTTCTTTCGAAAGCCGGATTGTTCGTTAAGCAGTATTTCATTTTCGTCCAGAAATTCATCTAATTGTTTCTTCACGACTACTTCCAATACCTTCTCGTATAATGGTAACATGTTTATCGGTCGTCGATCTGCGGGATTTTTCGAATTAGAAACTTTCGGAAGCGGTACAATTAGTGATGTTTTCCACGCACTAGGAAACTCCCCTTGTGCTAGCGATTTATTTACTATTGACAGTAGTGGGTTTTTTATAACTTCAAAAGCATCCCACATTACGCGTGTGTTCACGTTTTTCACGCCGCCACACACTTTCAGGTAATCAACAATCTTTATCAGTTTAGCCATCGAAACCTGATGAAATACTCTCCAATGCCGGTTGGTCTGTCTGTTGTCATCGCATCTAGTAGCACTCGGTACTGGAATACTGTCATGCAATTCGATCACGCTATTCACGAAGTATCTATTTAGTTTATTTGCAATAATTTCGTTTGATAAGTTTGGCTCATTGATATCAAAGACAACATTTGGATAGCTACTAGAGGTTTAATTAGCTTCTTCAAAGTTTTCCATAACTTTTTCGAGTCGCCTCGACAGGATTCAATCTCATTTTGTATGATTCTTCCCTTGGATTGCTTTATAGCCGGTACATACCGGTTTCTCATTCGCTTATATTCGTTCCAATGTCGTAACTGTCCAGTCATTCTAGACTTCACTAAGGCTGGTGAATGGCTATAACAGTGTAACCTAACCACTTTCAGTTATAGCAACTCTTATCCCTACCTCCTCGTGGTGCCAGCTGGTAATACAACCAAGTCCCGGGAAAAACCAGAAACTCCCCTCTGGTTGGACCCGTGGTTGTAAACAGACAGGGAGAGAGGGACACCTAGACCTTAAACTTCTGGTCTACAAGGTGTCTGAACGGTCCGTTGGGACCCATTGGGGCCGATGCCAGTAAGGTTTCAACTTCGGTAAACTGGCGGCTATGTCATTGGACATGATTCGGACACGATATACAACACGACTTAGGGGTGGCATTTGCGACGAGCTCCCCTAGTAAAGTCACGTGATAGCGACTTGAAACGGCGAGGTGGCAAACGGTGCATGTGTCTCCGTCCCATAAAACCTGGCAGGCCTTCAAGTACGTTCCAAATCTATCGACCGGTGACCACCGGGCTTTTTCCTGATTTACGCCGATCTGGCTCTGAGGTGCAGTTGCCCATAAGGCGCTGCCCCAACCCTCGCATGGTTCTCCCTGTTCCATAGATCGCCATGGGATCATTAAAGCGACTACTTCAAATGGGTTTGGATAGCGGCTTGAAGTGGGACCCTTTAGAATCAAAATGAGTCTTTTAAACAAATTTACAGCAAGTGCAGATACGGTGGAAAACACTTTCGCGAGGGGAGGCATCCAACGTTCTCCACCAAGGGTGGAGAAGGATGCAACCCGAAGTGCTAGTGTGGGCGGCAAGGGCAGCGGTACGCCTGCCACGCCAGACACAGCGATGAACGGCCCATCGCTAATCAAGGCGATGGGAAAGAATAGGGAGGAACTACCCAAAGTGGTAGCCGCGTCACAGTAGCTCGATTTAATCATCGAGTTCACGTCAGGTCGCGGCAATTTCTCCAAGGACTTGAAGCAGAGCTTGCTCATGCTTCGGAGAACCTTGTGTGCTGCGACCAAAGTGCACAACGACCTCGTGGCGCATGTAGGAGAGGTGAAGACCGTGAAGGCGTCGCAGTCGGTACAAACGGATGCCTGCTCGTTGACGACGTGTCGCAACGTGGCCTTGGAAGCCACGGAGAGCGCTACCAACAGCGGTAAGGCATCTGCTAAGCGTCTGAGACAGTCCCCGGGGGATGGCACCCCTGGTGGACCAAAAAAACGCCTGATCGGTAAAAGTCCTCAGGCTAGCGAGTTGGTGGAGCCAACCGACCAAGCAGCGGGAAACACCAAGACGGGCGGATCGAGGTCACGGCTAAGAGAAAGAAAAGAGGAAGCTCCACCAAAAAGAAAGCTTCACCTAAACCGACATGGAAGCGAGCGAAGAAGGGCGACGCTCTTATCCTGAAAACCGACGGGTCGAAATACTCGGAGGTTCTGAAGGCCATGAGAGGAGATGCCCTACTCAAGGACCTGGGCGCGGACGTGCGGAGCATCCGCCGCTCACGCACGGGCGAAATGATCCTTGAGTTGGAGAAGGACGCCACCAAGAAGAGTTCCGCATACAAGTCGATAGCGGAAGAAGTGCTCGGGGAGGGAGTGCAGGTACGTGCTCTCACACCAGAAATGACTCTCCAGCTTAAAAACCTGGATGAGATCACCGATATGTGTGAGATCGTACAGGCCCTCAAAGAGCAAAGTGGAGTGGTGGCGGCAACCGAGGCGGTTCGTCTGCGCAAGGGTCCTGTCGGGACCCAGGTAGCCACCATACGACTTCCGCTGGCGGACGGAAACGAAGCCCTGAAAGCTGCTAGGCTAAAAGTGGGGTGGTCGGTATGCCCACTAAGCGTGCTGAAGCAATCGAAGGCTTGCTTCCGATGCTTCGAGCACGGGCATAAGGGCTGGAACTGCAAAGGGCCAGATAGGAGCCAATTATGCAGGAGATGTGGCAGTGTTGGCCATAAAGCAAGGGACTGCGCGAAGCCTCCCCAGTGCTTGACCTGTACCGGTAAAAGGGACGCAAAGCACGTAACGGGAGGTCCAAGGTGCCCGGCTGGTGTGCCGGCGACCAAGCCACGATCATAGTGCAAGTGACATAACTCAACCTGAACCACTACAGCACGGCTCAGCAGCTGTTACACCAAGCAGTTTCCGAGTCGGCAACGGACGTTGCCATCATCTCGGACCCATATCGCGTCCCTGCCGGAAACGGCAACTGGGTGTCGGATGGGTCCGGGACGGCGGCTATATGGACGACAAGCAGGTTCCCGGTTCAAGAGGTTGTGTCAACCGCAGACGAGGGATTTGCGGTTGGCAAAGTGGGTGGAGTGTTCTACTGCAGCTGTTATGCTCCGCCAAGATGGTCTATCGAGTAGTTTACGCGGATGGTAGACCGAGTATCAGTTGCGCTGACTGGTCTAAGGTCGGTGGTTGTGGCGGGAGACTTTAACGCTTGGGCGGTAGAGTGGGGAAGTCGTCGCACGAAGCATAGGGGTCGGATTCTGCTTGAGGCTCTGGCAAAGCTCAACGTAGATTTGGCCAACGTCGGCACCACAAGTACCTTCAGTAGGAACGGTGCGGAGTCTATCACCGACGTGACATTCGGCAGTCCTGGTCTGATAGGAGACTGGAGGGTAGACAATGGCTACATTCACAGTGACCATCAGGCGGTCCGCTATGGTGTCGGTCAGATAACGAGGCGGCAGGTGGCGAGTAGAGCCAACACTCCAACCACCCGTGGATGGAATGTGGATGGAAAACATCATACTTCGATCCCGAAGTATTTGTGGAAGCGATCCGGAGAGAGTGCGGTGATCGCGGTATGCCCGATCCGAACGCTGATCATTTGGTTGAGGTACTGTCGCGATCGTGTGACGCTACCATGTCTAGGAAAGGTCGACCTAGGTATGACAGGTCACCGGCTTACTGGTGGACAGATGAAATTGCGGAACACCGCGGAGCCTGCTTTCGTGCGAGGAGAATTATGCAAAGAGCTCGTTGGGACGAAGGCAGGGTTGAATGTTGGTAGCACTTGTTGCTGCACGCGCAGCGCTTATGAGTGGGATAAAAGCTAGTAAACGAGCCTGCTTTGAAAGGTTATGTGCTAGTGCCAATGCGAATCCGTGGGGTGATGCCTACAGGGTCGTAATGGCAAAGACCAAGGGCGTGATGGCGCCCGCAGAGCAATCGCCAGAGATGCTGGAGCGGATCATCGAGGGCCTCTTTCCGCGCCACGAGCCAAGGCCCTGGCCCCAGCCCGCTGAGTCGTCCCACGACCGACGTTCCAGTATCTCAGACCATCGCGAAGGATGGTCGGCCTCCCAGCCGAACATCCAAAGTAACGTGATCGACGGCGGTTTGGAGGTCGGGGAGGAAGTGACGGTTACGAACGAGGAGCTCATCGAGATCGCCAAATCCCTAAAGGTGAGCAAGGCACCGGGGCCAGACGGTATCCCGAATATGGTCATTAAAGCGGCTATTAATGCGTATCGCACAGTTTCACATGAAGCAATCTGCGTCTTAACGGGTATGATGCCTATTGGTATCATCATCAGCGAGGACGTAGAGTGCTTCAACCAACGTGGAACTAGAGGCATACGGAGTACCACAAGATCGGCCTCGATGATCACATGGCAGCGGGCATGGTCTAATTCCACAAAAGGCCGGTAGACACACCGACTTATCCCGGAACCATCCGGGTGGGTCAACAGGCGCCACGGCGAAGTCAACTTCCACCTGACGCAAATTCTGTCAGGGCATGGTTGTTTTAGACAGTATCTGCACAAGTTTGGGCAGGCGGAGTCCCCCGCGTGTCCCGAATGCGTGGACGTTGAGGAAACTGCAGAACATGCTTTCTTCATATGCCCTCCTTTCGCGGGCGTGAGAAGCAGCATGATGGCAGTGAGCGGACAGGACACTACTCCGGATAACTTAGTCCAAATGATGTGTTCTAGCTCGGATGTCTGGGGAGCGGTCAATGCGGCTGCTACCCAGATCGTACTTGAGCTACAAAACCGCTGGAAAGCCGATCAACGGCGAATAAACAGCCTAACTACCATAGTCCAGTAGTTATCTAAGAGTGTGCGTTAAGCACAATAGCCCCTCCCTGAAGTAATGCCGATAAGGTGGTGCCAGGGAGGACTGAGGCTGGAGACTCGAGTAGGGTTTTAGTGGGTCTGGATCCTCACGCCCCAGCAGGGGGGTCGGGATACCAAACCCCACTCCCTGAGTTGTCTTCTCAGGTGTCTGATAGCAGATTTCCCTACTCGTTAAACAAAACCAAAAAAAATTAATAAAAAAGACTTCACTGAGGCCTAGTCGCAATCGGTTTTCAATTTGGCTAGTTCAGCTGTATACTACTCACATTGATTAGATACGATTACTTCCTTTTCTCGAATCATGCTTGCCACACTTTGTTCAAGAGAATCGCTAAGGTGACTAGCTGTATGGTTCATATCCGAAATCCCTTCGAAATTTTCCAACCGTCTTCGTAAATCATAATGTAGTTCTCCTTTAGAGTAGTTTTTCCACGATGTTACCTTTAGTTTGGCCGGGGACTCAATTTCGCTTTGAATATGCATTCGGACCACCCCAATAGTTTCATGATCAGACATATAGAGACGCATATTTTTTCTAGTGACAAAATTTACTATTTGGTTTAGCGCTACTGATTCTATAACATGTTTAAATTCTCGTCTATCATTATCCTTCAGCCAATCAATGTTAAAATCTCCGACTAATATCATTTGCTTTGATTCATCAATAATTTTGGGCAACCAAGTATGTTCAAAACAATTTAAAAACGATGCATCTCCAGCATTTGGTGAGTGATAGACACCTGCATAAATACCTGCCATTTCTCCTCAAAGTACATTAATACTTAAAAACCAATTTCCAGATTCTGATTCATTGGAAATTACTTTCCACATTAGTCGTTTACTAACGTAAAATGATAGTCCACCCGTATGGCTGGAGTGTGATAGACAGTTTATCATATCATATCCACTTATCTCAAGCTGTGATATATCGTGATTTTGTGTCAAATGAGTTTCGGATAAGATGACGATTTTTGGATTACGCTGTTGAACTATCAATCTCAATTCATCAATATGACTGCAAATCGCAACATTTGCATATGTCACTTCGATACCTGATTGCTATATACTGTAGTCTATGCCATAGACTCTATGGTTTTCTTCTTTTTATTCTTAAGACTTTCATAAACAGGACATTTTTCACTCCATGCCGCATGATTAATAGTAGCAGGATTTATTTCTTTATTTTCTGTACAATCTGCCCCTTTGTGATTATAGCCGCAGCATTTATAACATCTCAACACATCTAACCCATCGAATTTTCGACAGCTATCCCAATTACACAATAATTTTCCTTGTGCCATAATTTTATGATACGTTACTGCATCCACTTCGAAAATCGCATCGTACTTTTGACGGTTTCCTTTTGTCACGGCATAGCATTTGCGTGGAATTAGGAGTTGATCGCAATTATGTGCGGTCACGGTATTTACTATAGCTTCAATCTTTTCTTTAGTCGGTCTGATTCCTGTGGCGTGACCTAAATAGTAAACCGACGGTGCGAAAAACACGCATTTTTAAAAGTTTAGTTTGACATTATGCTGGTTTAATCGACTCATATCGAGTTTAAATATTTCACGAGGTTTCTGCTCATTCTTACCTCCGATTTTAATATCATCAATGAATGATTTGACTTTGGGAATTCCCTGCAGTATCTGGTCAAGGACGGACTGGAATAGACTAGGCGCACTTTTAAGCCCAAAAGGCAAACGAGTTAAGCGACATAACCCCTTGAAAGTATTGACCGTGAGGTATTCCTTAGAAGACTCGCTTACTTTAAGCTGAAGATAACCTCTTGACAAATCTTATACGCAAAAGCACGTTGACCCTGCCAGACTGGCAAATAAGTCATCGGTACGTGGTAGTGGATAGTGCTCCGTATATGACACATTCCAACGTTACGAGACACCCCGAGCAACCGTTTTTTCGAAGCAAAATCGTCCATATTTTACCAACACTTTGACAAATATCTTCCAAAATAGGTGTTTTAAGCTGCTATTTAGTAGTACTTTCTCAATACGAGGGCGAAATGTTTGTTATAATAAGCATCATTGAATAGTAGCTGGATACTTTTCGTTACGGGACACCATCGCAGAAAATGCGTACCTGTTCTGAACATGATACAAACATGTGCAAAACTCTGCTCTGTTTGAAGTTTTTCAAGGTCGACCTGTTCCGAAGATTTTTAGCTGATGGCAGCCTGAAACTCAAAATGAAAAAGTGTATTCAGATTTTGTGTTTAGTTTTGAGGATATAATAAAAATCATTTCGTTACGGGACACCATGCGCTGTTAGGCAAACTGTATTCTGCAAATGGTGTCCCGTAACGAAAAAAGTAAACTGCATTATATGGTGCATTTTCTCTAGATTTCTGTTCAGGCAGTCATATTTTCAATCTGGTCTATATTTACTACATTCCGTCACAATAGTGTACTGATTTGGTGTATTATAGGCTGGTAATAGGGCATACGTAACGAAGTATATGTAAGGTAAAGTTTACCTCCAGGTAAATAGAGATGCCCATGTGAGAACTTTACTGAAGTATTATGAAATGCTTGCCTAATCATAGGATTTGGACATGTTAGTTATTGAAATGTAGGGACTGTGTATTAATTATGTAACGGATTTTTCCAATTTTTGGATTGGTCGCCCCCTCCCCCTATGTAAGATTTTGCACGATTTTGGCCAAAACAACAAAAAATTCAAAAAATTGATTCAAAAGAGATTAAAAGGGTAAAAACCCGAATTAATCCACCTAGCGGCGTGACTTAGCCTTTCTACTGCCACAATAATCATTATTTAATTTCTCAGGAATATAGATGTTAAGTTGACTATATTCCGTTCTGTATTCCTCAAAATCCTTATTTGCCAGTAAAATTCACAACATATTGCGTACAATAATTATATTTTCTTTCCTTGGGTGCAGAAATACTTGTAAGTGTCATTTATGTTACTTGATGAACACCTTATTTAGTTTTATAATATTTACGTGATTTATAGAAATTTACAGATTTATAGGTTTATGTAAATACAAAAGATAATATTTGCAGACTTGAACGAATATATATAGGAAATTATAAATTAACCCTCTAACGGGTCTACAAACGGCCTTAACTTTCGGGTTTCAGAGCCACATACGAAACTTGTTTTCAATTGACAATATGAAATATGTGTTCATAGCAGATTTTTTGATATTTTGATATTAATACCATGCGTTCTTATTAGTATCTTTGAAAAACAAGAGTTCAGAAAAATTATTATTATATTTCGCTTTTGAAGAAAAAGGATACCGTGCTGCATCACTATCCAGACACTTAAGCAGGTCATATTTTTAATATGCTTCGTAAAAAATAATTTCGTAACGTAAGGATAAATGCTTTGTATCATAATCAAATATATAGCTTAAACTTACAATAACACTTAAATTTTTTAATAAAAGCTCAGTAAAATACATTAAAATAAAAGAAACAAAAAGCTATGTCTTGTTCATAAATCCGGACACCTCACATCTCAATGAATCAAAATCCGGACACTTTTGAATCGTTTTCCGGACAGGCAATATTTTGTCTAAGAAATTTCGAAACGAAACGAACTACCGTCTTCTGCTCTAATTGCAGACATTATAAATAGAGTCGAAAGTGCGGTCCAATACCAGGATCTTCCGTCTTAATCAGCTATCCGTCACGATATCGCAGAGTGTGTTGTGCGTGCCAAAAATAAGCAAGTGAAAACTAACCGTGTCAAAGCTGATACCGCCAATATTATCAAACAGCTTAAAGGACGTAACGTGACTTATTCCCGCGCTGATAAAGGTAATGCAATTGTGATCATGGATAAACACGATTACGACTCGCGCGTACTCGACATGATAAATGAAGGTCCGTACGAAGAGTGTAAATTCAAAAATGGAAAACCCAAAGATCCCCTCAACATTATGATAGACGAGGCTAACGTTGTTCGACAAAAAGTGGCACGGCTAATGGGGGATGAAAAGCTTGAGCGACGTCTTTACGTACCAAACCCGAAGGTCGCCTCACTATACTGCCTACCCAAAATCCATAAGAATCCACTGCCTATGCGTCAAATTTCGTCAAACATCTGTACACCAACCGAGAAAATGGCGGCTTGGCTGGTAGATGAGATCAAACGATATCCTGTGACTCACGGCAAGAGTGTAAAAAACTCGATAGAACTTGTAGATCAGATTAATGACCTCGAGATACGACGCAGTGAGATCATGGTGTCATTCGATGTTGCTTCTCTGTTCACTAGTATACCCGTTGAAGACGCCTTAGAAAGCTTACGTGCACATTTAGAACGAAAACAAGTCCCCTCGAACCACATTGCGGCATATCTTTCTGTGGCACAGTTGTGTATGAAGCAGAACTTGCCCATGTTTCGCGGGAAGTTTTACAAACAAAACTTTAGCCTTAGCATGGGAAGTAAGCTTTCACCGTTATTAGCTGAAGTATTTATGAGCGATTTTGAGACCGAGGTACAAAAAGACAAAATGTTCCCCCTGGTTTAGAAGCGGTACGTCGACGATGTGTTTGCATTGGTGATGGAACGCTATTTGTCACAAACGCTCAACCTACTGAACTCGAAACACGACTCGATCAGATTTACGGTTGAAAAAGAACAAGACAGTACACTCCCGTTTTTAGATCTTCGCATCTCAATAAAAGAAGACAAAACTTCGAAATTTGGCATCTACCGTAAACCAACTTCAACAGACCGTTTCATAATATCCGACTCCAACCATTTTGGAGCCCAAAAGCAAGCAGCATTCCACTCGATGGCCCACCGCCTTTTCAATATACCGTTGGAAAAAGAAGAGTTGGATGCGGAAAGGGAGAAAATACACAAAATCGCCGAACAGAATGGATATGACAGCAACTTTGTGAACAAAATCCTGCGGAAACATGAACGGAAAAGACACCGACAGAATACAACAACTCTTCAACCAGACAGCGACGAGAAAGTTAGGATCAGCCTACCGTTTTATCCAATTATTACAAACTCGATCAAAAACATCCTTCACCAACATGGATTTGCGACAGCCTTCAAAAGCAGCTGCACTCTACGGGAAATGTTGTGCAACCTCAAAGACAAAATCCCGCTTGAGGAACAATCTGGAATATATCAAATTCCATGCCAAGATTGCCCCGCTATCTACATTGGACAAACACGTCGCAAATTCAAAATTAGACTGAGGGAACATAGGAAGGCCGTGGAGCACAGTCGATCATGTGACTCTAGTGTAGCAGCGCACAGTGAAGAATTACGGCATAAAATAAATTGGGAGAGTGCGAAATTAATCAAAACCATTAAGAAGGTTACACTGCTAAATGCATGGGAATCAATGTGTATCGCCAATGCAGAGAAACCTCTTATGAATGGAGATGATCCACCAATAATTTCCCCTCTCTTTGGATTGGCAAAAAAGTGAGAACTAGTTAACAATTTCTCCCACTCTTCGACGTGGATACAACCAGATAAACAATACGTAACCAGTCGTCCTGATGATAGGCTTAGAATGCCTGAAACCGGTCGAGGCGTAGGTAAAAATAATTTCTGTTAATATTGTTTTTATCCTTAAATGTTGTAAGAGTGATACGTGTTTGTGTCTTGTTCACCAATTTTATTATAAATAAATAGTCTTCTATACATATTTCACCTTTAATTCCACTATTGTGCCATTAAAGATACGATGTTAGTCAAGTACGGCACTGAAGAAATTACCTACGTAGTCAGGAAACGAAAGTGATTAGGTACTTTTCATTGAACGCTTTAAAGTATTTAAGGCATGTATTTGATAAGTAAAAAGATGTATTTTGTAAAGAACAGATCAATAAGAAGTTATTTCATTTATTTAGATCTAATAGTTTTCATAATCATAATCATAGATGGTTTGATCTTAATCTCAGGTTGCTAAAATCATCTGATGCACTCACGGCCAGGGGATCTGTGTTAAAACTCTTCAGAATTCCCAAGACATTTTACGGCTACCTTGAATCGTTATTTTTGCGGTGACCAGATATCCTTCCTCTACATTTGCAACAATGAATGTAATCCAACATGATTTTCTCATCCTCATTTGAACACGCATCCTGAATGTTCCTTCGATCACTAACATATCTCGAATTCACCTTATCTTCATGCGTAGTTTTTGGAATTCCTAATATGTTTATAGTTCCATGAATCGAGACTCCTCCTCGTACCACAGCTTTTGTCTGGTTAAACGCGTCGTCTTGCATTTTCTAAGAAAAACATTAAGTAGTTTACCATGAATAGTGAAGTATGTCCGGATTTAAAAACATGGTTTTGAATCCGGACAGCCTAATTATTCATTAAAATATAATTTATTCCAACACTTTAATGAATAACACTGTCACAATTAATAAAAACTAACCTTCTTTGTTGATGCTAAGCCTAAAAAGTTGGTTTCTTTGTAATAATTTGTCCCCAAAACCTTAAAGTTTGAAAGCACTACTTTTCAGTACTCTGAAAAAATCGCAGAAAACAGACACTGTTTGACACCAACGTTATGTTTGGATTTATTTCGTTATTTCGCGCAGCCTACTTAACCACCGATTATGTTTAAATGATCTTAGTTATATTTGCAAAGTTATTTACTTAGCCACACCTCATAAACTGCATATTTTATTGCTTAATAAGATAAATTAACCGTTATGTGTGCGACAAAAAAAACACCTTTAGCAGGGCGACAAGGGTACCCGGGTACCCAAAATTGATATTGTTATAACATCAACAATTTTAAACCGATTTTTATGAAATAGGTGTCATTTGATTCGTTAATTAATCTAGTTTTGAATTACTTGGCCATTTGGCCATTAAAAGACATACGGGGCCCGAAAATCCGGAATTCCGGCAGAGTGTCCGCTGTGAGGTAGAGAACTGATTGTATTGCAGGAAAATTAGTCATGCGGATATAAAAAATCCAAAAATTCATACAATGAACTATTTCATATAATGAGATGAATCAGGTTGGCCATTCCGGAGTAGGTTCCTGTGGGGTCATGGGTGGCCAGTCTAGGATTGGAGGTAAAACCAGGCAATATGAGTATCAAAGTTCTTGGAATTAGTTCGGTAGGTGATATTTTTTACATTTCGAGATATTTTGATTGGTTATTTCGAAAATGGTTTCTACGGGGTCACAGATGATACCGCAGAATTCAAGATAATGCATTTTCAGAACAGTTTAAAACGTAGAACCATCCGTTATACATTTGGAACCAGTTCCGAAATTATTAATCAGTACTAAACTGGCCATATCGGTTCAAAACGTCTAATAGATCCGCTAAACCAATTCTAATATTGGATTAGGCACCCAACTGGCCATCTGTAACCGTACAGTAACCCAATTCTGGAATGGCCAATGCAATCTAAAGTCACCAATTTATATAATTAGATGAAAAAAGAGTCCACAATGTCAAGTTCAAAGCTAATAGCTTTGCCGAAAGCTGATATTCTTTCAAAACAAACGGCGTCCCACGTTTTACCGGACGTTGCACCGGAATTACCAATTCCCGGGAACTACATGTCATTTGATGGCCAAATGCTTTATCTAATCAAAACTAGATAAATGTACGAATCAAATGCCACTGGTTTCATCCAAATCGGTTCAAGATAGCCAAAGTTATGAACATAGCAAATCACGGGTACCCGGGTACCCTTGTCGCCCTCCTACGTAATAAAAAAATTCAAGTGCCTCTCATGGCTAATCCCCTTTATGGATATGCACCAAAAATACCTCAATTACTTAAGATCAACGAGTTTTACGATGTCGCAAAATTTCAATGACGTATGTTTTAAACTGAATGAGTTATAACTATTTTAAAACTGAAAAGGTACCCGGGTACCCTGTTGCACACATAACGGTTAATGATGGTGTCCGGATATTGGTACCGTCCGGATTTTGATGCAGCATGGTATCTACAACAAAATGATTGATCTCAAAATTTTACTATTAGTTTGCTTGGCTTCACTTTTGCAATATATCTGAATTAGAAAAAAATAACGGAATAGAGCTTGAGATATGTAAAAGTGAAATGGAACTATTTCTTAGCTGGCGCTCCTTCAGATAATTATTTTTGCATAAAAATCAAAACTTAATCTTCTTTCGAATGTACTTTCATGAATAGATAGTCATTAGCTTGATCGCATCGTTTTTACAATGTATCCCGTTAGAGGGTCAGGAAAACAAGATAAGGTCGAATAGTGCAAAAGCTGCGCCATAAACATGCTTGAGAATGGGAAATATGATCGATATGATTTCCAGTGCTTGTCAATTCGATTTATTTATTAAAATATGATACATGGCATAAGATTTCTGTCTTTTAAAGTGTCACCAACGAAAACAAACCGTGCAAAATTACTACCGTACAATGTTTTCCTCCTATTTTTCATATAAAATTTCTAAGTTCTAGTATCTATTGATTGGAAAGAGCATCTATTGATGCGCCAAAATTGTTTGAAGTTTATTTGGAAAAATCAACTCACTAGTATTTTTAATCACATACACCACTATACCTACATATACTTAAATTAACTGCTTTTGAACTCATGTTTATGTTTATGTTTATTGAATATAATCATCCGATCTAATTGATCTTAATGATCTTAGGGTGGGGAAAAGCCGTCTTGATATTCTCAAGAGGCATTGTTACGACAAGCAATCGCAGCATCCCTACCCAATCGTTACTACATCAGTTGACTGTAACCGTAACGTAAGCGACGCGGCGATCCCGTGTGCTGTCGAGTAGTGATATCGGCCTATTCTTTATCAGACCGGCAAAAGTGATAGTTGTGCGTAGCTAATTCTTCGATATACAAAGAGACCGCATTTTTTACATTTATAAACTCATTACCTTTGATTAAATTTCGTAAGTTGGTGGTAGACAAGTTGTAAAATTTAGGTAATTGTGATATCCTAGCAGATATTTGCATAAAACTATGTTAATGATTGTATTTATTTATATTAACAGCTTGTATTAAAAGCGGCCGAGACACGTGCATAAAGAGGCCTGTTAAAGTGATCCGTTTAACAATACCTTAACAGAAAACGATGTAAGTAAAAATCTAAAATCTTACTACAAGCGTAAATGAAGATACTTATGCTAAAATTTCTTATAAAATATAGTTTAAAATAGTACGGCTGGGCTGTATCGAGATTGATTCCTAACCTTACAATTAGCATCGAACACCAAGATTGTAAGTCATATAAAACGTGTTTTTCTCTATGAATAGTTGATTAATAGTTGTATAATTTGCAGCTTACTTACTTACTTAATTGGCCTAACGTCTTATGACAAGGCCTGCGCAGTATAATTTCTCCATCTGTTTCGGCCCATGGCAACTGATCTCCAGTTCCGCGGGCACCCAGTGCTCGCCAGATCTCGCTCCACCTGGTCTTGCCACCTCGCTCGCTGTGCCCCTCTTCGTCTTGTTCCTACCGGATTTGATGCGAAAACCATTTTTGCAGGATAGTTGTCCGGCATTCTACCAACATGTCCTGCCCAACGAATCCGTCCAGCTTTAACCACTTTCTGAATACTTGGTTCGCCGTAGAGACGCGCGAGCTCGTGGTTCATTCTTCGCCTCCATACACCGTTCTCTTGCACTCCGCCAAAGATGGTTCTTAGCACCCGCCGTTCGAAAACTCCGAGTGCTCGTAGGTCCTCTTCTAGCAATGTCCACGTTTCGTGCCCGTAGAGGACAACCGGTCTAATTAGCGTTTTGTACAGTGTGCACTTTGTACGGGGGCTCAGATTGTTCGACCGCAAGTGTTTGTGGAGTCCGTAGTAGGCCCGACTTCCGCTGATAATACGTCTTTTAATCTCACGGCTGGTATTGTTGTCCTCTGTTGCCAGCGAGCCAAGGTATACGAACTCGTCGACTACCTCGAACTCATCCCCGTCGATTACCACGGTGCTGCCCAAGCGAGCCCTGTCGCGCTCGGTCCCGCCCGCCAGCATATACTTCGTTTTAGACGTATTTATCTGCAATCCAATCTTCTCTGCTTCGCGTTTCAGTCTGGTGTACTGATCTTCCACCGCCTCAAATGTTCTGCCGACAGCATCCACGTCGTCAGCAAAGCAGATAAATTGACTGGATTTATTGAAAATCGTGCCCCGCATTTCGATCGCCGCTCGCCTTATAACACCTTCAAGCGCAATGTTGAATAGCAGGCAGGAAAGACCATCTCCTTGTCGAAGTCCCCTGCGAGATTCGAATGAGTCCGACAATCCACCCGAGATTCTCACACAGCACTGGATCCCATCCATCGTAGCCATGATAAGTCTAGTAAGCTTACCCGGAAAGCCGTTTTCGTCCAAAATTTTCCATAGCTCTTGTCGGTTTACGCTATCATATGCGGCTTTGAAATCGATGAACAGGTGGTGCGTGGGGACTCGGAACTCGCGGCACTTCTGGAGGATCCGCCGCAGGGTGAAGATTTGGTCCGTTGTAGACCGACCCTCCATGAAGCCGGCCTGGTAACTTCCCACAAATCTATTGGCTATTGGCGATAGTCGATGAAAGAGGACTTGGGACAGCACTTTGTAGGCGGCATTCAGGATAGTGATGGCTCGGTAGTTCTCACAATCCAGCTTATCACCTTTCTTGTAGATAGGGCAGATAACCCCGTCTTTCCACTCCTCCGGTAGTCGTTCCGTATCCCAAATCTTGACAATCAATTGATGCAGACAGCCGGCCAACTTGTCCGGGCCCATTTTAATAAGTTCCGCTCCAATGCCATCCTTTCCCGCTGCTTTGTTGTTCTTCAGCCGCTGGATGGCTTCTTTAACTTCCCTTATCGATGGGGGTGGCACATCAGTCAAGATACCTCCATCTTTATCTCTGCACATTTCGGCCCGCGGTACGAAGCCTTTGCGAGATCCGTTGAGTTTCTGATAGAACTTCCGTTTGTCGTGAAAGCGGTACAGCTGTTCGAGTTCTTCGCACTCCTTCTCCTCTTGGTGGCGCTTCTTTTCCTTGAAGAGTCGGGTGTGCTGCCTCCGCTTCTGTTTGTATCGCTCCACATTTTGACGGGTGGCTCTACGCAGCATTTGTACCCGCGCTGCGTTCTTCTCATCCAATATCTGCTGGCATTCCTCGTCAAACCATTCGTTACGTCGATTCGGTGCCACACTGCCTAGGACGTTCTCCGCTACGCTGTTAATGGCTGTTTTCACGGCATTCCAACAGTCTTCAAGAGGGGCTTCATCCAGCTCTCCCTCTTCCGGCAGCGCGGTTTCGAGAGATAACGCGTAGTTTTCGGCGACCTCTGGTTGCTTCAGTCGCGCTAGATTATACCGTGGCGGGCGGCGGTATCGTATGTTGTTCACAACAGATAGTTTTTGACGTATCCTTACCATCACTAGGTAGTGATCCGAATCAATGTTAGCGCCCGGAAAGGTTCTGACGTCGATAATGTCTGAAAAGTGCCGACCATCTATCAGAACGTGGTCGATTTGTGATTCTGTCTGGTTGGGTGATCTCCAGGTGTACCGATGGTAGAGGTTATGCTGGAAGAAGGTACTACGTATGGCCATGTTCTTGGAGGCGGCGAAGTCGACAAGTCTTAGGCCGTTTTCGTTCGTTTGCGGGTGAGCGCTGAACCGTCCAATCACCGGTTTGAATTCCTCCTCCTGACCAACCTGAGCATTACAGTCCCCGATGATAATTTTGACATCATGTCTTGGGCAGCGGTCGTATTCACGCTCCAACTGCGCGTAGAATTCGTCTTTGTCATCATCGGTACTTCCGAGGTGAGGGCTGTGCACGTTAATTATGCTTATATTGAAGAATCGGCCCTTGATTCTTAATCTGCACATTCGGGGGTTGATCGGCCACCACCCGATCACCCGCTTCTGCATCTCGCCCATCACTATAAAAGCTGTGCCCAGCTCGTGTGTATTGCCGCAGCTCTGGTAGATGGTATGACCATCTCTATACGTACGTACCATCGTTCCTTTCCAGCATACCTCCTGCAGCGCTACGATATCGAACTTGCGGCTCTTCACTTCTTTAGAAAGCACGTGGGTACTTCCGAGGAAATTTAGAGACCGACAGTTCCATGTTCCTAATTTCCAATCGTTAGTGCGTTTTCGTCGCCTGGGTCTTTGCCGATTGTTCCGATTAGAGTTATTATTATTACTTACGGAGTCCATTGCTTTGGTTTTTTTAGTGGTTCAGGCTTGTAAAGCCCGCAACCATCCCCACAGTATCGCTGGAGGGCCAACGTAGCTCGAAGGAGCCCTCCCCCCTGTCAGCATACGACCTTGGTTTCCACCGGGGTTGGTTACCCGATCTCCACCCGAGGTTGCTCGTATCCCGGCTGGTACCACGATGAGGTTGGGGTAGGAGTTGCTAGGTAAGAGGCTGTGAACCACTGTGGGGTCTATTTTATGCCCAGTGCACAAGGCACCGATGGTACGCATTACCAAGCCATTTACCAGCCATTGCAATTTGCAGCTTAAAGCGTAAATAAATATTTTCTGCTATAAAGACTTGGTCATTCGAACAGGCATAAAAACCCCACCATCTTTTAGGCACATACATACATATATCAAACTATGAAAAATTACAAATAATGTAGTAGTCATAAACAATTAAATTAAAACGTCCTACACATAATACACCACTAGTTAAAAATTTTTATCGTCTTCAGCTTGTTTTTGAAGGAAGCAGTAGTTTCGTGAAAGTCGAATAGTTCGATGACCTCATCAAATGTTCGTTGGAGCCTGGTTACTGGTTCGTTATTACCGTATTGACTACTGTGGAATGGTAAATGGATTAGGCTACGTTGACGTAACGGCCGTTCAAGCGTGTTGAACTGGAAACGTGACAGCAGGGCGGGGCAGTCAACTTCGCCTTTCAGAATTTTGGCGGCAAATGTGGCATGGGCAATTTTCCGACGTGTAAGCAGTGTGTTTAAATTGATCAGTTGACACTGATCAGCATACGAGGGCAGGTTATTGGCATCTCTCCAAGGTAATCGTTGTACAGCAAACCGAACGAATCGCTTTTGTATTTGTTCTATACGGTCGTTCCAGTACTCCTGATATGGGCCCCAAACAATGCAAGCAGTTTCTAGGAGAGGTCTTACCAAAGCGCAGTACAACGATCGAAAGCACAGTGGATCACTGAACTCGTTACAAACTTTTTTGATAAACCCAAGCTGGCAGTTTGCTTTCTGTATGATGATCGATCGATGCGTATCAAAAGTCAATTTATTATCCAACGTAACGCCTAGGTCTTTTACTTCATGAACTCTTGCCAAACAACTACCTTCGATGTAATAGTCGTGAAGTATTGGATTTTTACAACGCGTAAATGATACAACACAGCATTTCTCGACACTTATGATAATACGGTTCCACTTGCACCACACAACAAAACGATGAAGAATTTTCTGAAGCTCACGGCAATCTTCAGTGTTTCTAATAACCAAGAAAATTTTCAGATCGTCAGCATACAGCAAGCGGCTTCCATCGGGAAGCAGAAAACAAACATCATTCACGTATAATAAAAATATCAAAGGACCAAGGTTACTGCCTTGCGGAACTCCAGATAAGTTCGTGAAGGCCCGGGATTTAACACTCCCGAGCTTAACTCGAAGCGTTCGATCAAACAGGTAAGATCGCAGCCATCGTGTGAGGCATGTGATGGCTCCGAGCTCTGAGATTTTGGCCAAGAACAAATCGCGGTCGATTCTATCGAATGCTGCTTTTAAATCCGTGTAGATAGTGTCAATTTGTTGGTGGTTCTCCATGGCGTTAAGGCATTTTGAGGTAAACTGTAGTAGATTGGTGTTAACCGAACGGCTAGCGTAGAAACCGTGCTGATCGACCGAGATATATCGCTTACACTTAAAGAACAGGTAGTCATAGGCAATCAGCTCTAACAATTTGGAAGCACCACATAGTGACGTAATTTCTCGATAATTTGCCATGTTTCGCTTTTCGCCTTTTTTGAAAACAGGGAACATGAAAGACTGTTTCCAAAGAGTTGGAAAAACTCCACTGGACACCGACTTGTTAAAAATCACGGAGAGCGGTTTTGACAACTCGGAACAATACTTTTTCAAAATTACATATGGTATGCAATCTGGGCCTGCTGCAAACGACGATTTGAGCTTCTTCATGGATGCCACGACAATGTCCTCTGTTATAATAAAAATTCCTAAATCCACGTAGCTGCTGCTATTGCATTGCTATTGCTATTGCAGTTTCCAGTTGAGAGGGAGGTACAGCTGAATCAAACACACTTTCGAAATGAGTGGCGAAGAGATTGACTATGTCCACCGGAGTGGACGCAACAGTATCACGCAAATACATGGATAAAGGATAACCGTAGCTTTTACGTTTTGAGTTCACGAAATTCCAGAACGATTTTGGGCTTTTCCGTAGGTTTTCTTCCACCCGTGCCACGTATCTATGATAGCAAACTTTGTTATATTGTTGATATCTCCTACTAGCATCAACAAAGCTACATTGGTTACTATGATTTCGAGTGCGTTGATATTTGCGTAAAGCTGAGTTTTTCCTTCGTTTAAGTAAATTCAGTCTTGAATTTCCCCATAGAGGTTTGGCAGGAGCACTACGTTTAGGGACGTTTTCCATAAGCCAATTTCTGATCACCGAAGTAAAAGCCACACGGATCAGGAAGGCCAGGGGTGCCTTTGCAGGTCTGCGAAACATTTGGCGCTCAAACCAGATCACTCTACGTACGAAAACCCGAATCTTTAATTCAAACGTTAAATCCGTACTGCTGTATGCCTGGGAAACGTGGTGCGTCTCAGCGGAGATAACGCAAAAACTGCAGGTATTCATTAACCGGTGCCTGCGATATATTATTCGTGCCTGGTGGCCTGATAATTGGATATCCAATGAGGAACTCCATCGTCGGTGTCATCAACGATAGCCACAGAAATTCGTGAGCGTAGGTGGAAGTGGATCGGACACACCTTGAGGAAAGGAGCGAACGAGGTTTGCAGAGCAGCACTCCAGGGGCGGACTGGCCCACCGGGCAACCGGGCAAATGCCCGGTGGGCCCCAGTAAAAATTTCGTTGTTACACAAAATGAGATTTTCCAAAATTTTTATTTCAGTTAAACTCTTTCTACGACTCACAAATGTTCAATTCCTGGGGCCCCATGATTCATGAAATCAACCGATTTGATGATTGAAAATTCAGCTTCAAATGGGACTGTTGGGGCCTCGAACTTTAAACCAAAATTTCTATTTCAATTAAACTTTTTCTATGACTCACGAATGTTCGATTGCTGGGGCCCCATGATTTATGAAATCAACCGATTTGATGATTGAAAATTCAGCTTCAAATGGGACTGTTGGGGCCTCGAACTTTAAACCAAAATTTCTATTTCAATTAAACTTTTTCTATGACTCACGAATGTTCGATTGCTGGGGACCCATGATTTATGAAATCAACCGATTTGATGATTGAAAATTCAGCTTCAAATGGGACTGTTGGGGCCTCGAACTTTAAACCAAAATTTCTCTTTCAGTTTAACTTTTTCTATGACTCACGAATGTTCGATTGCTGGGGCCCCATGATTTATGAAATCAACCGATTTGATGATTGAAAATTCAGCTTCAAATGGGACTGTTGGGGCCCCGAACTTTAAACCAAAATTTCTCTTTCAATTTAACTTTTTCTATGACTCACGAATGTTTGATTGCTGGGCCCCATGATTTATGAAATCATTTAAGTTGAGCTGTTGGGGTCCAAGCTCCGAAAATATTACCCGCTTCAATTCTGAGTATTTAAAAGTAGAATTAGTATTTCATCCGCAGTTATTTGACTACTTATAAATATTGAACTGTAGGCTTAAGCTCCATACTCAGTTTACTTCAGTGGCGATGTCTTCTCTGAAGTCTACGGTCTCTTCTTGATTCTATGATTAAAATAATTTTGGTTACTCTTTCGTCGGGCATTCTAGACACGTGACAATCCCAGCGCAGACTGTCACACTGTACTATCTTCATTATAACAGCATATTTACATTCTTAATACAGCTCGTGGTTCATGCATCTGCGCTACACGCCATTTTGGATTTTGCTAAACTTTACGCTAAAACCCCAAGCATTCGTCGATCAGCTACTTTTAGCGTCCATGATTCATGTCCGTAAAGGGCCACCGAGAGGATTAGTGTTCTCTAGAGCGTCTGTTTTACGCGAATTTTCAAGCTACGGGACTTCAGCTACAAAATGTAATGCCTGCGTAAAGGCCAATTCGCAGCTGTAATTAGTCGTTTTATTTTGCGACTTACATCGTTGTCACATGTCACGAGCATACCAAAATATATATATTCAGTTCCTCTTCGACACCAACACCATTTGGATTTCCACGCCATGTACTTCGTTTTGGCGGTGTTAATGGTAAGTCCCAATTTCTTAATAAATGACCTAAAGGCTTCTTTCGCTGCTCTACTTTTGATTTTGGTATATCGACGTCATCCGCAAAATCAATAAGCACGTGAGGTCTCATCTGCTATTCTGACTCATAATTTTTACTCATCCAGCATCACACGAATCAACGTAACTAGTCCTGTGAGAAAACCATGTCCTAGCGTTAACTGTCACAGCTCATTTCGTTTGACTGAATCGTATGCCGCCTTGAAATCCATAAAAATATTATGAGTCTGCAAGTTGTACTCCCGGAACTCGTCAGTTACTAGACGCATGGTAAATATCTGATCCATCGTGAAGCGACCCTCATGAAAACCAGCTTGATACTCGCCAACGATGAACTCAGCTAACGGACTCAGTCTAAAACACAGAATAGGGAAAGCACCTTATAGGTAAAATTGAGTAACGTAATGCCTCGATAGTTTTTACTCTCATGTCGATGTCCGTTTTTAAAATTATGGGAAATGAGGCCAATTAACCTTTCCTCCGATATTTATTTTCCTCCCATATTCTGTTCCTGACAATGAGGTGGTGAATTGTTTCGTACAGCTGCTCGCTCCCCGTTTTTAGAAGTTCAGCCAGGATACCATCCTTTACAGCAACCTTACCGTTTTTCAGCTCACTGATTGCTCTTTTGACCTCCTCCTGTGTTGGTGGCTCCACAGTTTGGCCTTCGCTCAAAATTCTTATCCTGTAGCTGCTGATCTTCGTGTTAACTTCTCTATTCAACAGCGTCTGGAAATACTCTTCCACCTGGCTGCTACCGTCGTTTGGTCAGTAAGCAGGTTGTCAGCGCTATCATTGCACATCACAGGCATGGCAAAATTCTTGCACCTGACCGTTTTGTGGAAACTCCGTGTGTCGTTGCTGACGAACCTCTCCTCTGGACTGGCGAGCACGAGCTCTTCGTACTGGCGTTTTTAGACGGTGGGTTCTTTTTTCCGCAGCTCTACCAGGATGAACCAAAAAGATTCTCGCAGAGTCTCGGGCATTCCTCACATTGAAATCGTGTGAAGAAATTCTACAGAGGATTCGCACAAAATACCTTGCTTATAGAAGCAGGATACTTATAGGAGAATCCAAGAGTTGAATCCCAGGGATAGCTATAACTCAGCACGGGAATCGCCTGCACTATGAACTGTTCTGTTTTACGTGTAGACGCAGTAAGCTACTCATATATATTGAACTATTGACATCATATCATTTATCACGCAAATCAAATCAAATGATCACGCTGCGGCAGATCCTCCAAAAAGTCCATGAATAGAGAATTCAACGCACAATTATTTCATTGATTTCAAGTTTGCTTATGATACCATCGACCGTAAAATCATGGCCATTCTAACCTCGCAGGGGACTTTATCAACGTGATGGTTCCTCATGTGGGCTGTTCAACATGCCGTTACAGGATGTTATGCAACACACAGGCACATCCTTCAGCAAATCTAGTTAGTTCGTCTGTTTTCCCAATGAAATGGATATTGTCGATAGAACAGCATCTGGGGTGGTGGCTGAACAAACTAAAACTCAAAGCAGCGAAGATTGGGTTGAAGAAAAATGCGTCAAAACTAAAGTACCGTGAACCGCTAATATGACGCACATGCTAAAAGCTGGTAACTCGGTCCTAATAACGACTGAGTTTGTTTTGTTTCGAGCATCGAGCCGCTATACTGCCCGTTCTTCCGATACTCGACACTCGACAGTGCCTGAGTCGAGTCGAGTTGCACGACATGACTTACAAAATCATTATCATTATCATTATGTATATTTATATCATCTGACACACGGTCTACATGAACAAAGCTTAACAATTAACATAGATCAGTCGAAATTAATAAAAATTATAAACACGATTCTTAAAACAGTTACTAGTAATACAAAAGTCAAACAAATGATACACGTCATTAAATATACTACACATTGCTCTAATTGGCTCATTTTGACCGTAAGTCGTCCTGTGGAATGCCAGGCGGAGAAAGTTATTAGACCGTAGAGACCTCGAAGCTGCGTTTATATTTACTTGCATCAGAATATTCGGTGCGTCTATTTCTCCATAAAGTAATTTTGCAATAAATACGGCACGCATGCAGTCTCTTCTTCTCCACAAGGTATCCATACTTAATAGTTTACAACGACTTTCATACGATGGGAGTTCAAGCGGGTTCGTCCACGGAAGGAACCGCAATGCAGACCTGATGAACCTTCTTTGCACAGCTTCAATCCTCATGGACCACGCTGCGATATAAGGGCTCCAAACCACTGCAGCTGTTTCAAGGGTAGACCGCACTAATGAGTAGTAGAGAGATCTCAAACAGTAAGGGTTATGGAAATCCTTTCCTATCCGCATAATGAATCCCAGGTTTTTGTTCGCTTTTGCGATAATGTGGTTATAGTGGCACTGGAAACTCCGTTCGGCGTCCAACAAAACTCCAAGGTCCTTCACCACTGTTTCTCGCTGAATTGGCTGGTAATTAATAGTGTAGCAGTAGTCCAAAGGTGATTTTTTTCTGGTAAACGTAATCACTATACACTTTGCTACGCTGATAGTAAGTCTGTTGCACGAACACCATTCAAAAAACAAATCAACCAACTGCTGAAGTCGCTTGCAGTCCTCCTTCGACCGTGCCACGAAAAAGATTTTCAAATCGTCTGCATACATAATCCGACATCCGGGCGGTAGCGCTAAGCAGACATCATTGAAGAAAAGCGAGAATAACAGTGGTCCCAAATTGCTACCTTGCGGCACACCAGAGCTTATCAGGAACTCCTGAGATCTGAAGTTTCCCAGTTTTACCGATAGGAAGCGGTTGGAGAGAAACGATGCTAGCCAACGCGTGAATGAAACGGAGGCTCCTAGACGTTTCAACTTCGCTAGAAGTAGACGATGGTTGACGCGATCAAACGCAGCTTTAATATCGGTGTAGACAGTATCCACCTGGGCTCCGTTTTCGATATGCTGGATACAGAATGAAGTGAATTCGACCAAGTTTGTATTGATGGAGCGACCAGGATAGAACCCATGCTGATCAGGTGAAATATAGCATGTAACGTTACGCTGTAATGCTTCACTAATGAGTAATTCAAACACTTTAGATCCTGCACATAGTGAAGTGATTCCACGGTAATTTGCAACATCACTTTTGCTTCCTTTTTTATACACAGGAAAAACGAAAGACTTTTTCCAAATTGCTGAGAACGTTTCCTCGCCTAGAGATCGATTGAATATTTTGCGGAGTGGATGCACGAGTGTGCCTGCACATTTTTTAATACGAGAGCGGGAATACCATCCGGCCCGGGATTTGCAGACGACTTCAATTTATCTAAAGCGTTCATGACATCGTTCACGGAGAAATTATCGATGTTGATATTGCAGAGGTTCTCAGGAACAAGCTTAATAGCCTCATCAATCTCTTCAACTGATACATCACTATCGCTGAAAACACTCGAGAACTGTTGAGCAAATAAGCCGCAGGTATCTTCAAGTCTGCTTGAAGATTGTTCACCAAGAAACATTTTAGCAGGAAGACCATTCTCCTTGCGTTTCTCATTCACAAACGACCAAAACTGTTTGGGGTTCCGTTTCAACTCGTATTGCTTTCGCTTAACGTAAATCGAGTACAGTTGACGGTTATAGTTTCTGTACCGGGAGCTTGCGGTAGTGAAACCTAGCTTGGTGTTTACATTTCGAGAGCGGGAGTACCTCTTCAATGCAGCTGCTCTTTTGCGCTTGAGGACGCGGAGACGGTGGTTTGACCATGGAGGTTTACACTTCGGTTTAGGTTTGGGAACATATGCATAAAACAGCGAAGTCACAGTTTGGATGAACAAATGCACTGCTTCATTTATGCCACCTACGTCAAGGAGTGACCAGTCAGTTCTTTGCAGGGCGAGATTCAATCCAGGGAAATCAGCACGATGAAAATCGAAGTCTCTTCCATCTGCTAAATCACTAAATTTGACAAGCGAAGGACACCGCAAATTAACAAGTAACGGAGGATGATGTTCGTCGGCGTTTGTGAGGGGTTCAGCAGCCTCAGTTATGTCGCAGTAGCCGATTGTGTTGCCATTAGCAAAAACAAGATCAAGTGTTCGGTTATATATGTTGGAAATGGAATTTATTTGCTCCATATTCAGCACTGCCATTCCATCCACTAATGCTGAGCTAGCAGTAGTAAACGTCGAGTGTACAGGATCAGCATACAATTGTCCACTAACAGAACATTTCCAAGACAGGCCCGGTTGATTGAAGTCGCCAAAGACAAGGTGAAAATCGTGAGGTTGTAGGTTTTCCGATACAGTTAATGCAGAATTGATATGCTTTTCAATTGCAGTAACGGAGCTTGAGATATCAGGAGGAAGGTAGACGACACCAAGGCAAATAGTTCGACAGCCTCCGGCAATATTAACCCACATTTGTTCTAACTCACATTCCACTTCTAAAGATGTTCTTGAAGAGTTGATGCGGTTAGAGACGGCAATCAGTACACCACCACCTCTCTTTTTCCCAGTGCTGTCGGGATCTCGATCGTTGCGATAGACATTATAGCTGGTTCCAAATAGCTGAGGTGAACAAATTTGCTCATTCAGCCAAGTTTCCGTGAGGATAACAACATCGTATTCCGTGTCGTAAACCGAGATAAAGAAGTCGTCAATTTTTGTGCGAAGACCTCTGATGTTTTGGTAGAATATACTCATTCCAGTGGTGTCAGCGTTCTGCAATACGGGGGTACATGAGTGCGGTGTAGCATCAAATGCTTCGGTAGAACATATACTAAGTGTTTTACCTGACAAAGCAGGGTACGCATCTGCTTTAGCATTCCTACAGTTTGGCGAGTGATCTCCAATTGGTCCTTCAGAAATCGTCGATGTTGATTGCTATGTCGAGTAGTCAATCCTCTCTCGGGCGCGTTTCAAACTCTTCATGTTTAGCGGGCAATCAGTGCTCCAAGCGGCATGGCAGATATCCACTTGATTTTCATCAAGAACGTTTCGTCTTCTATTCCATTGGTCACAATTAACGCACTTTACAAAATCGGCCGAACATTCCTTGGCTTCGTGGGGTCCAGCACACTTGGGACAGCATAGTGGTTTACTACACGTAGATGCTTTATGGCCGTATTCTGAGCAGTTGTAACACCGGAAGGCTGTTATGGCTTCAACGACCTTACAGAATTCCTAATCGATGAGAACACGTTTCGCTTTTATCAGCATGTCAAAAGTACACGGATCAGCTTCCAGAATTACAGACACGGGAACAGAGGAATTATTCGCATTTTTTGTAAATCGCACAAGTTTTAAAACTGCAGAATCGGGTATTTTGTTCTGTTTTCGCAGTTTGTCGAGAAATTCAGCTTCATTCAGGCCATCACATAATCCCGAAATTTTCACACGCGGCTTTAATGCTTTTTGCATTTCAATCCCGTACTTATCAGTAAGTTTCTCGCTAGCAATACATCGCATTCTCTCCGCATCTTCAGAAGTGTTACATCTAACGATTACCTCACCATTATCATGACAACGTACATCTTTAACTGCAAACAAAGCAGGGTCCAGTGTCTGGCGAATATCTTCCTTGGTAGTCACGGCCGTTTGCACTACTTTAGGTTTAAAGAACACGGTTTGCTCAATTCGCTTTGCGACGTTCGATTTTTTTCTTGGGGAATTGTCTATGTTAATCGTTTGCACATTATCATTCGATATTTCTTCGCTAGGTGAGATCTTCCTACGTTTACCCGATCTTAGTAGACCACCTTCATTCACTTGGGAAATGCCCAGCGGTATATTTTTATTTTGGCCAGTGGCAACATCAGGGTTTTTACGCTTACCATTTAACGCAGCGACACTAGCGTAAGTAGCATTCATTGTTTTCGGTTGGGAAATGTCAGCAGAAGGAACAGCAGCTAAAATTGCTTCATTGCTTGCCTTAATGACAACTGGCAAACATTGCGACATGAATCCTTTTTGAAATTCAACCAGCTGATTTTTCACGATTTCATCAATTCGATTTTCACTAGAAATAGAGCCCATATTCATTCGATTTACTGTCCTTGTAACGCTGATGTCTTTTGAGTAGATTTTTTTTTTGTGTTAATTTACTATCATGAGAATATTGCAAACTGGGGCCCCTAATATAATAGGTCCGGTGGGCCCTTTGGCTCCCAGTCCGCCCCTGCAGCACTCGACTGGAATCCACAAGGACAGCGTAGAAGAGGCAGACCCAGAGGCTCATGGCGACGGAGCTTAGCCAACGACATCCGGGCTGTAGACGAGAACCTGTCCTGGCGACAGGTAAAAGCCATGGCGGGTAACCGTCAGCAGTGGAGATCTCTGATTTCATCCCTTTGTTCTGCCGGACCGGCGGACATGGACACATAAGTAAGTAAGTAAGAAGTAAATTGTTCGACGGAACTGTTAACGTCAGCTGCATTCGTGACGACTGACCAATTAGTGGTACGCAAAAATGCGCGAAGATCGTCAAAATTGATTTTTCTGAAATCAATGCTCTCTTGATCATTTAATGACGTACATTGTGAAGTGTGTGCAAAAGATTCTCTTCGCCTTTTGCTTTTCTTGTACAATTGTGAGTAACAGCAAGTGAAGAAAATGACAATTGAAATCTGATATCAAAGAAATGGTTCGGTTTTGGCATGGTTCGATTTTGGCAACAAAAGTATCCGTTTTTGGCAACACAAAATATTTTACTTCCAAAAGTATGCTTAAATATCAGTCAGTTTCCGCATTACTTTAAATAACAAAAACAATTTTGGCCTAAGTGTGTTCATGCAAAAAAGTTTGCGGTTATAGAATGTTTCGAACAATAATATTTTTATTGCCGTAGGACTACGTCTTACCGTAGGTCGCAAAAAACTTACTTGCACCGCACGGATAGCTTTTGACGGATTTTGTGAACATACAATGGTTGCAATCGTTGATTAATAACATTTAGTCAATTTCTAATGCATTTACATTCAATTTAGTCATATCAAAAAAGGATCTCGATTTTGGCACGGTTTCGATTTTGGCAACATAGGTGACACGCATTTCTCGCCAAATTCGAAATCCTACTGTATTTAATATTTATTTGCGACAGATATGTAGTTCGCCTACAACGTGCAGGCTTCATCAGTGTCTTATTTCGAAGCGTATACGTATCTGTCGCGAATAAATATTAAATAGTGGAATTTAGTCGGAAAAAGTTTTTTCTTTTCTTTAATTTCAGATTTCGTATTCCACATTCCACTAAGAGGCTTCAAAAACTTCAGACAATTGACATGTTTCTCACTTTTCTTGAATTTCAATGCAAATTTCAAAATTGCAAATTGTCATCACATACACACGACACATATACATACATACATACATACATACATACATCACACACATTGAATACAATCAATATTTCATTGATATGTTTTGCTTTTACACGTTTTAACGGTTTAATATACTGTGCTTAAGTGTTAAAGTTTGAGTAACTTTTAAATGAACCGTCCGATTTTCAATAACTCGGTTTCGTTTGATAGATCTCAACAGTAATTTTCAAATAATAATAAATTGTGTGATGTTTTACATTGAATTAATGCTTATATGTTACAAAAATATGTTTTAAGTACTATTTTTTCACATTTCTTTATGTAACTTTTAAACTACAAGCCCAATCGTCATGAAATTTGGGAGTTCAGGTTTTTAGAGACTCCCCTTTCATATGCAATCAAATCGGTTGCATCGATTGGTTCAAATCGGTTAAGGGACCTATGAGATAATGAAGTCCCATATTTTTCGTATTTTTATACACAACTTTTGAACTAAAAGTCCGATCAGTATGAAATTCAATAGCGATCTATGGGACACCAAGACCTTTCATTTGACACTAAGAACATTAAAATCGGTCCAACCATCTCCGAGAAAAGTGAGCGAGATTGAAAGCGTCACACACACACACACACACACACACACACACACACACACACACACACACACACACACACACACACACACACACACACACACACACACACACACACACACACACACACACACACACACACACACACACACACACACACACACACACACACACACACACACACACACACACACACACACACACACACACACACACACACACACACACACACACACACACACACACACACACACACACACACACACACACACACACACACACACACACACACACACACACACACACACACACACACACACACACACACACACACACACACACACACACACACACACACACACACACACACACACACACACACACACACACACACACACACACACACACACACACACACACACACACACACACACACACACACACACACACACACACACACACACACACACACACACACACACACACACACACACACACACACACACACACACACACACACACACACACACACACACAAAATGCTCAGTTTTCGAAATTGAGTCGAATGGTATATGACAGTCGGCCCGCAGGACTCCATTCCATTTCCGGTTTTCCGAGTGATTTCTATACCTTTATACGTATATGATAATGTGAAAAATCAGATAAGTACTTATCGTGACTAATGATTGAAGTACATGCACCACAATCGACTTCAAAACACTGCTCTCGCCCGTCGACCTGTAGTGCCATCATCAAGGGTGGGTTGATTCCGGTGATCGGTTGGTCATTTAACGTGTTGACTCGACTGTATTCGTCGCAGGTATTCACCGGAGAGTAGCTCTGTTGTTCCACCATATTGACAAAATATTTGGCCCCCAACTGCTGTTCCTGAGTTTCGGTTTCGACGTCTTCTTCCGTTACTAGACTATTGACTATTGTTGATGATGCCCACAACAAATCGATCACATAGTGCTTCTTCTTTGAAGGCACCGAACTGGCAATTCTCGGCGTTTTTAAAGTGACAACGAAATCGCCAATGGACCGGATTCTTGACTGGACTTATTGAACCGGTTTCGTTCGGCGATCTTATTGATTTTCTGACCATAGTGCTCCTTTAAAACTTTTACGAGTTCCTCATACGTCTTATCACCTACTTTAGTAGGTGTAACTAACGACTTAAGTTTTTTTGTAGCAGTATGTAGTTTCCAATCATCGACACCAGACAAGGCACTTGTTTGTTGTCCGTAATACCATTTAGGACACAGAAATGATTCAGCCTCTCCTCATAGAGGGCAAAATCCTTCCCAGGAACGAAAAACTCGATTTGTCCAAGCATACCGATACGCTGAGCTTCCGATGGTTCTATAGATCTGCATGATATCGGTAGAGACGGTGGAATTGTAGACAAAGATGGCGGTTCCAAAATTAATTTCGCTGTTTTGATTAGCTTGGCGTCTTTTTGAGACATAACCATGGCGGCTCACAGTGTCGATACGGGAGGAAACAATGGCGTCACATTAACTCATTCCTGCATTATACTAATAGATTTGGGCAATCCGAAATACGTTTTTGAGCATAATTTTCGTGGTTGCAACACTTTTGTGCCACGACAACAAAACCATACATAAGTCGCTTTCTTATGACTGGACTTCTTATGACTTATAGTGGACGAAATAAAAGACTGCACGTACGTCTTAACAAATATATTATTACTATGTAGTGATAAAACGTGACCGTATCATAGTGGATCTAATAGCAACTGCCTCCAATGAGGATTATAGGATTGTTCTACAGCAGTACGGATCACTCAGTGCATTTGAGTATCTCTAGAGTAAGAGAGACGTGCATATGAATCGTTTCTACTAGCTGTTATACATAATTGCTAATTACAACTATATAACAGTTTCCTTCTTACACCTTATCAGGTATGGTGCCTAGATCCCAAAACGGTCATTGGCTTTATTAATCATGTAGTACCGAATTGCGCCGCAGGATTACAGCTATCCAGCCCAACGGTATGAGTGGTTCGTAAACTGTGTACAACAATAGAGACCTGCCACAAACGACGATCATTAAGACTGTCGCAGTGGCCTTTTAATCCAATGCCCTTCTGACATATAAAAAACCCGATTTAATCCACCTAGTGGTGAAAGGAACCTTTGTTATACGGTCTTACTTGGTATTTGAGATAGAAATCGATACGTTTTCGGAACATAATTCATCTATTGGTTAACGTTGCGTAATGCGTTGGTTTACATAAAATTTTTGAAAATTGAATAAGTTTACAAATTTTGAACAAAATAGGAACACTTTTAAATTTTGATAGATCCTATTTTCATGTAATTCCTGAGTAAGGATAAGTAAGTTGTTATTAATTTGAGTAAGTGTAAATAAAAGTAAGTTGTAAGAGGAAATCTTATTCTTTAACATATACATTGCCTAGTAAAGGTCTAGTTTATAGGTTTTTGAACTATGCATAATTTCCTGTAATGCCATTCTATTTGATTCACATCAATAGAGTTTACTTGAATAATTTTAACCAATTTTTATTAACCTTCGGTTACTCACGCTGTTGTATTTTGTACAACACGTGTAGGTTTTTCAACGCCATATTGTTATAAAGTTACAAATCGTTGTTTAACTAACGAATATTCTTCAATAAACTTATTCTGAGCAAAATGTCATAATTATTCAATGCATTAATAATTTAAATTGTTGGAAAAATAGATCAGCATAAACCGTCATCACAGAAACGAAATAATCAGCATGCGAGGTGTACCGCAATTGACCCCAAGTGGAATTTTCTTTCGTTTCTTCATATGGAAAAATGGTGTCTGTATGCAGCAAAACTAGCCAATGTAAAATGTTTAAAATGTATCCGTCTGCTGGTAGTCGAGTAATTCGTAATCAAAATTAAGGTATTTTTTATAATCAAAGTTCTACAGTTCCTAAACAAGCAAACATAGAGGTATACTATATTCAGCAAAGTTGTGTATTTTTATCATTTGTACAATTTTGTAATACAAGAAAAAGTCATACAACAATTACAAAAAGAGCAAAAATATAAAAACTGAGTTTACAAATTCATATACAATAAATAAGATTTTTCTATCTTAGCTGCAGAGATGGAAGGTTACTGTCTCTAGCAAAATTTCTTGTAATAATATGCTCTATAACTTTGCAGAGCACATCAATGTGTTATATTGACACTGAAGAAAAATAATTTTTTTTATTTCACTATTAGGGGGATTAATCAAAATTTAGATTCCACCAGACGATACAGCTTTTAATTTCAAGAAACTATTCTAAAGGTTCGATAAACCTAAAACCAAGTTTTCCCAGTCAAACCTCTAGTGCGCACGTTTTCTTTGGTTTGGGATTATAGTGCGCGCGAGTAACTGTGTTGCAAAAGTTGGCGCGAGTGTTCGAGGGGTAATATCTTTTGACCGGTACAACCAATTCTTATGAAATTTTGCATATATATTCGTATTATCAAAACCTCTCGTTTGATATTAAAATATTTCAAATTAGTTAAATTATCTTGGTTAAAATCATTATAAATTATTGTTAATTTTGGTGTGGTGTCTCGATTGCTCATAACTTTCAAATTAAACGTTCAATCAAAAAACCATTCAATAGTGATCTATTAGGATATATTATCTTTCAAATGAGGCTAATAGCGCATAAATCGGTTTGGCCATCTCTAAGAAACAGGCGATAATTATTTCCTTGTCAAAACAGGTTTTTTAAGCATAACTTTTAAACTACTTGTTTGTTTTCAATTAAAAATTTCTGAATAATTTAGCTTTAATAAGGGCTTTCATTTGATACTAAGATCGTTGAAATCGGTCATGTAGTTCTAGAGAAACCCGTGTCACGTATTTTTCACATTTTTGCTTATAACTTTTAAACGAAACGTCGTGTCACGAAGCAACTCAATAGTGATCTACTAGACAATAATACCTTTCAAACAAAAGTAATAGCGAACGGTTCGGTTCAGCCATCTTTGAGAAACAGGCGATAGAAAAAATCATTACATACATACACACACACACACACACACACACACAGACATTGCTCAAATCGTCGAACCCTATCGATTGGTATATGTGACTTGGCCCTCCGGGCCTCGGATCAATTTCGTGTTTTTCGACCAATTTTTAAACCTTTGTTATAGTATAACAAAGGTAAAAACGTCATTCTTTTGTTTTTACCTTTGTTATACTATAACAAAGGTTTAGGAATTGGTCGAAAAACACGAAATTGATCCGAGGCCCGGAGGGCCGAGCCACATATACCAATCGACAGGGTTCGACGAACTGAGCAATGTCTGTGTGTGTGTGTGTGTGTGTGTGTGTGTATGTGTGTATGTATGTGCGGGGCGCAACTTTTCTATCGCCTGTTTCTCGAAGATGGCTGAACGGATTTGTTCGCTATTACTTTTGTTTGAAAGGTATTATTGCCTAGTACTATTCACTATATCACTATTGAATTGTTTCATGGTCCGACTTTTCGTTTGAAAGTTATAAGCAAAAATGTGAAAATTACGTGACACGATTTTCTCTGGAACCAATTGACCGATTTCAACGATCTTAGTATCAAATTAAAGCTCTTGTTAAGGCTAAATTTTTCGGATAAATTTTATTGAAAACAAACGAGTAGTTTAAAAGTTATGCTTAAAAAACCTGTTTTGACAAGGTAATAATTATCGCCTGTTTCTTAGAGATGGCTAAACCGATTCAGGCGCTTTTAGTCTCATTTGAAAGGTAACATAGCCTAATAGATCACTATTGATTTGTTTTTTGATTGGACGTTTAATTTGAAAGTTATGAGCAATTGAAAACAACACATTAAAATTTACAATAATTTATAACGATTTCAGCTAAGATAGTTTATCTAGTTTGAATTATTTTGGCATCAAATTAGAGATTTTATTGCTGCAAATATATCTGCAAAATTTCAGAAGAATCGGTTTTGCCGATCAAAAGATATTAACCCTCCAACACTCGCGCCAACTTTTGTAATACGGTTATTCGCGCGCACAATGGCCCAAAGCCAAAAAGACATGCGCACTAGAGTTTTGACTGAGAAAACTTGGTTTTAGGTTTATGAAACCTTCGGAAGAATTTCTTGAAATTGAAAGTTCTATCATCTGGTGCAATTTAAATTTTGATTAATCCCCCTAAAACTGAAATAAAAAAAATATTTTTCTTCAGTTTCAATATAACACATTGATGTGTTCTGCAAAGTTTTAGAACATATTATTACAAGAAATTTTGTTGAACACAGTAACCTTCTATCTATTCAGCGAAGATAGAAAAATCTTATTTATTGTTTATGAATTTGTAAAATCAGTATTTTATATTTTAGCTCTTTTTGTAATTGTTGTATGACTTCATGACTTCATGTATTATAAAATTGTAAAATAGTAAAAATACACAACTTTGCTGAATATAGTGTACCTCTATGTTTGTTTGTTTAGGTACTGTAGAACTTTTATTATAAAAAATACCCTAAATTTGACTCCAAATTACTCGACTACCAACAGATAAATTTTAAACATTTTACATTTGCTGATAGTTTTGCTGCATACAGACACCATTTTTCCATATGAAGAAACGAGAGAAAATTCCAGTTGGGATCAATTGCGGTACACTTCACATGCTGATTGCTTCGTTTCTGTGATGTCAGTTTATGCTGATCTATTTTCCCAACAATTTAAAGCATTAATGCATTGAATAATTATGACATTTTCCTCATAACAAGTTTATTGAAGAATATACGTTAGTTAAACAGCGATTTGTAACTTTATAACAATATGGCATTCAAAAACCTACACGTGTTGTACAAAATGCAACAGCGTGAGTAACCGAAGGTTAATAAAAATTGATGAAATTTATTTAAGAAAACTTTATTAATGTCAATCAAAAAGAATGGCATTACAGGAATTTATGCATAGTTCTAAAACCTACAAACTAGACCTATACTAGGCAATGTATATGTTAAATAATAATATTTCCTCTTACAACTTGCTTTTACTTGCACTTACTCAAATTAGTAACAACCAACTTACCCTTACTCAGTAATTTCATGAAAAAAGGATCTATCAAAATTTATAAGTGGTCATATTTTGTTCAAATTTTGTAAACGTATTCAATTTCCAACAATTTTATGAAAACCAACGAACTACGTAACGTTAACCAATAGATGAATTATGTTCCGAAGACGTGTCGATTTCTATCTCAAATAGCAAGTAAGACCGTATAACAAAGGTTCCTTTCACCACTAGGTGGATTAAATCGGGTTTTTCGAATCACAAGAAGAGATGCAAACGTTCCGTTTCAAATTATTGAGCAAGTAAAGATATTTAATTCGTCATAAAAAACATTGTACTCAGTGATTCCCATCACCCATTGCCGGACACCGACCCGTCCGCCAATACCGGACAGCAAAATGCTTTACTTGGTTCAGTCAAATTTTCCAATAAAATTAAGATTTTGCAAAAGAGATTGAAAAGAAAGAAAACATAACTTATACCGAAACAGTTTATCTTAAGAATGAAAAAAAAAACCCAATTTAATCCACCTAGTGGTGAAAGGAACCTTTGTTATACGGTCTTAGTTGCTATTTGAGATAGAAACCGACACGTCTTCGGAGTATAATCCATCTATTGGTTAACGTTGCGTAGTGCGTTGGTTTACATAAAATTTTTGAAAATTGAATACGTTTACAAAATTTGAACAAAATATGACCACTTATAAATTTTGATAGATCCTTTTTTCATGAAATTGCTGAATAAGGATAAGTAAGTTGTTAATAATTTGAGTAAGTGCAAGTAAAAGTAGGTTGTAAGAGCAAATATTATTCTTTAACATATACATTGCGTAGTAAAGGTCTAGTTTATAGATTTTTGAACTATGCATAATTTCCTGTAATGCCTATTTGATTCACACCAATAAAGTTTTCTAGAATAAATTTCATCAATTTTTATTAACCTTCCGTTACTCACGCTGTTGTATTTTGTATAACACGTGTAGGTTTTTGAACGCCATATTGTTATAAAGTTACAAATCGTTGTGTAACTAACGTATATTCTTCAATAAACTTGTTATGAGCCAAATGTCAAAATTATTCAATGCATTAATACTTTAAATTGTTGGGAAAATTGATCAGCATAAACTGACATCACAGAAATGAAGCAATCAGCATATGAGGTGTACCGGAATTGGCCTGGAATTTTCTCTCGTTTCTTCATATGGAAAAATGGTGTCTGTATGCAGCAAAACTATCAGCAAATGTAAAATGTTTAAAATGTATCCGTCTGCTGGTAGTCGAGTAATTCGGAGTCAAAATTAAGGCATTTCTTCTAATCAAAGTTCTACAGTACCTAAACAAACAAACATAGAGGTATACTATGTTCAGTGTATTTTTACTATTTGCACAATTTTGTAATACATGAAAAAGTCATACAACAATTACAAAAAGAGCTAAAATAGAAAATACTGATTTTACAAATTCATATTCAATAAATAAGATTTTTCTATCTTCGCTGAAGAGATAGAGGGTTACTGTCTTCAGCAAAATTTCTTGTAATAATATGCTCTATAACTTTGCAGAACACATCAATGTGTTATATTGAAACTGAAGAAAAATAATTTTTTTATTTCACTTTTAGGGGGATTAATCAAAATTTAAATTGCACCAGACGATCGAATTTTCAATTTCAAGAAATTCCTCCAAAGGTTCCATAAACCTAAAACCAAGTTTTCCCAGTCAAAACTCTAGTGCGCATGTCTTTTTGGCTTTGGGCCATTGTGCGCGCGAGTAACCGTATTACAAAAGTTGGCGCGAGTGTTGGAGGGTTAATATCTTTTGATCGGCAAAACCAATTCTTCTGAAATTTTGCAGATATATTTGCAACATTAAAATCTCTAATTTGATGTAAAAATAATTCAAACTAGATAAATCATCTTAGATGAAATGGTTATAAATTATTGTAAATTTTTATGTGTTGTATTCAATTGCTCATAACTTTCAAATTAAACGTCCAATCGAAAAACAAATCAATAGTGATCTATTAGGCTATGTTACCTTTCAAATGAGACTAATAGCGCATAAGTCGGTTTACCCATCTCTAAGAAACAGGCGATAATTATTACCTTGTCAAAACAGGTTTTTTAAAGATAACTTTTAAACTACTTGTTTGTTTTCAATAAAATTTACCCGAAAAATTTAGCGTTAACAAGAGCTTTCATTCAATACCAAGATCGTTGAAATCAGTCATTTGGTTCCGGAGAAAATCGTGTCACGTAATTTTCACGTTTTTACTTATAACTTTTAAACGAAATGTCGGACCTCGAAACAATTCAATAGTGATATACTAGGCAATAATACCTTTCAAACAAAAGTAATTGCGAACAAATCGGTTAAGCCATCTCCGAGAAACAGGCGATAGAAAAGTTGCGCCCCGCACATACATACACACATACACACACACACACACACAGACATTGCTCAGTTCGTCGAACCCTGTCGATTGGTATATGTGGCTCGGCCCTCCGGGCCTCGGATCAATTTCGTGTTTTTCGACCAATTCCTAAACCTTTGTTATAGTATAACAAAGGTAAAAACAAGAAAACCAGTTGATGATCAGTTTTTCGAAGACAACAGAAGAGCTTTGATGTAGTATATAAAACACTATTGTATTTTATTCAAGAAAACTCATCTTTAGTCGACAAGTATGCAAGTAATAAGAGATTTTAAACATTTTGACATGTCTTTTGCTGAAATAATAACCCTGAATTGGTTGAATTTTGAATTTTATGATTTCTGTAAAGTGTCAATTTTTGAATAACACACACAATTATGGGTCATTTTAACTTTATCTGCTGATTAATGCGTGAATATTATTATTATTATTATTATTTATTCAAGATAATGAGTAACGTGAGACTACTGTCTCTTTTAACTGTTACATTTGAGTTTATACAAAATAGTGCATCACTGAAGCTATCTATCTCGAAATTAGTACTTATCAAATTAACTAATTTAAGTACTCTAAACATTTCCTCTTAAATACTAATTTTGAATTTTCTAACGTAAGATTATTTGGTAATGAATTCCAAATCGAAATGCCTCTCACGAAGAAAGAGCAACCGTACCTGGAAGTGAAGTGTCGTGGAATTACATATTTTCTAGAACGAGAACTTCTCGAAATAATCAATTTTTCGTGTAAATAGCCTGGAAGTTTTGTTCTCGCAAGATTGAATATAAACAAACATCCTCGCATAGGTGCGAATTGATTGAATGGACAGCCTATCAGACGATATTGAAGGTGGGAGACTCTGGAGAACCTATTTAAATCGAATACGTATCGTACACATGCATTTAATGCTATTTGTAGTCGGGATTGCGCGTACACTGGTGCTTCCAAAAGGAGGAAATCACAAGCAATGAAGTGAGGTAATATCAGACTTTTAAAGAGTCTTAGTTTAGTGTCGGTATTAAGGAAATTAGTAGTGATGTACAACGTACGAAGGCTTGCATACACTTTTCCGCACTGCTTAAATATAAATTTATCGAAATTAAAATTGGATTGGATAGTTATGCCAAGACTCACACTTTCGTCAACAAATTGTATTAACGAGTCATTTAACTCTAATGTGGGTTTTAAACTGCTATTGGACTGATTGTTATTTATGAACAAAGCATTAGTTTTATTGGCATTTAACACAAGTTTGTTTCTATTGGACCACATATGTATTCTCATTGATTTTTCTGGATATAACCGTGGCAGAATTATCTAGACAGTCGAAGTACAGTTGAACGTCGTCCGCAAAGATGTGAATTTGGCAAAATTTCAGCACTTCAGGAAGATCGTTTATATATAAAGAGAATAAAATTGGGCCCAAAATCGAACCCTGGGGTACTCCTGATGATATGGGAAGAAAGCTAGAATAAACACCATTATTAAAGACTGTCTGAGTTCGACCGGTTAAGTACGATCGTACTAATTCTGTTGCATGGTTAGAAAAATCAAAGTTTTGAGCCAGCTTATTGCACAAAATTTTGTGAGAAATCGTGTCGACTTTTGAAAAATCAAGAAGTATTAGGACAACTGGTCGTCCCTTATCTAAGATTAATCCTATGTCGTCAAAAACCTTTAGCATTGCAGTTTTTGTGCTATGATGCGGACGATACCCAGACTGAAATGAACTCAACAAACTATTCTGATCAATATAGTTGCAAATTTGATTTTTGACCAACCGTTCGAATATCTTAGACAAGGCACTAAGAATACTTATTGGACGCAAATTTTGAATATTGCCTAAATTAGTTTTTTTCTTGATCGGTAGTATTTTGGATTTCTTCCATTCAGCAGGAAAGATGCTAGTAGTTATGATTGAGTTAAATAAATGAGTTATGGGTTTTCTCACAAGTGGACTAATCTCTTTCAAAAATTTAATTAGAAGAAAATCAAGGCCAATTGCATTGGAGCTCATATGATATAATGCTACTGTGACATCAACTTCATTTACTGGGTTAAAATAAAAAGATCCGTGATTTATAGTGGGCGGATTGCAGTTACTTTCATCAGTGCTCGAGCTTTCGGAAAAATTACTGATAAAATTTTGGTTTATTTCGTTTGAGTCAAAAGGCATAGAAGAAGATTTCTTAGATTGACAAAAACCCAAGGATTTCAGTCTTTTCCATAGCTCTTTAGAGGGAAGGTTAGTGTTAATCCGACGTTCACAATACGCTTGCTTAGCTCGACGTATTAGTAAAGTTACTTTGTTTCGAAGAGTCTTAAATACTTCGTAATCATTAGGATTTTTATTATTTTTCCACTTTTTATACATCAGGTCTCGATCAATGATAGATTTACTAATGGAATTGTTAAACCAGGGATTACTACCTTCTTTCGGGATGAATGAACGAATTGGAACATAATTATCGTGCAAATGTTTAATTTTTGAATTGAAGAAGGAAAGCAAATTGTTGGGATCATTTGATTGATAATAACTTGTCCAGTCGAAAGAATAAAAATCTTGAAGCAGACCGTCCACATCCATAGAGCGATAGTCGCAATATTTAATCTGTTTTGGAGAGGGAAGCATTTCAAAATCAAGTGACGCGAAAATCAGATCATGATTCGAAAACACAGGAACGTCAATCTGATTGAAGCGCAGTAGACGTGACCTACAGTTAAATAACATAAGATCTAGTTGAGACGAGCCATTATTGTGGAAAAATGTAGGTTCACAACCCAAACTATACATATTATGGATAGATAACATTGATTTAAATCTAGTTGTCCTAGTTGAATTATCTAGTAAATTTGTGTTAAAATCGCCTACTAAGAGTATATTCTCGAATTTTGTTCCATAATTTGATAACAGTCTATCAATTGTGTCAAAACAATCGACATCAGGAGGATTATAGACCGCGGCGAGAAAAATCTTTTCGTCGCCCAATACGATCTCGACTCCTACATACTCAGTATAAGGCGATGCGGGTTCATATGAAGCAACATTAATAATACTATACCTCAGATCACTTTTTAAGTATATCATGATACCACCACCTAGTCGTCCCTTTCTATCTTGCTTGATAATGTTATACCCGTCGATTTTTAAAACAGAATCATCAATACGATCATTGAGCCAAGTCTCATTGACACAGACGATATCGACTGCAGCTAGTTTCATTATTTGCCTTAATTCATCCATTTTACAAAGCTTGCGAGCACAAATACTCTGACTGTTGACACTACACACCGAAAGTTTTCCTTTATGAAGCGCACACTTCAAAACAGTCCCCGGTAAACTTAAATTCGTGGAGACATTATCGTTGGAACAACTAGCCATAAGGATTGGAAATGACCTTAGCAAATAAGAGGAAATGATAGAGCGCACGCACTTTAATTATACATTTCATTACAATCTTCATAACAGTATCATTCATATCATCCATTTATCGACGCGTCTTTCGAATTAATACAACAAATCACATCGTAACACTCCGATGTAAACTGATACGAGATGGGCAGCAACAACAGCATCCACAACATCATCGGTGGCAACAACAGTATCCATAGGCATCACAGCAGCAGTAGCAACATAATATGACTTATAGGAAGGAACCATGGGATTAAAGGATACGGATACAAAGGAGTAAACAAAAGCAAAGTGGGACGGGTTATTACAAAGCATATAGATCGTTATCCGACAAAATGGGTTTCTCCTGGCTATTTACGTCTTTTTTAACATGAACGATCCCGAATTTCGTGTAGACACCAACCAACTGTCCACGTTTTTTCATCTGTAGAGCCTTAGACCGAAGTTCCCTCGCTGCTATTCCAAGATTTTCATTCACAAAGACTCGCTTGTTTGTTGTGAATCCAATGTCCGTAAGCGACAGTTTACGAGAACGTAAATATCGAGCGTAAAATTCATTCCGCTGCACAGTTATTGCGAACTGAATTAAAATCATATACATGATCCCGTTGGAAGGAGTGCCTTTTGCAAGTCGTCTGATGTCAACATGTGGGATATCATTATCAGTATATCCCAGAGAGCGGCACCACATAGCGAAATATTTCATCAGATTCTCTCCTGAGCTAAATGGAACTCCGCTAACGACGAGATCATTAGCACGCATACCTCTATCGACCGCCGCCAGACACTCAGCTTTACTGTCTGCGATAGAACCAACGAGTTGAGTAGTAGTTTTATTGCTTTTCTGACGAATTTGTTGGAATTCTTTCGCGATGTCTGAACTGAGCTTATCTATTTGCGTTTGTAGGGAGTCTTCTAGTCGTCTGATTTCATCGACCGTTGTCCTCTGGTAGGTACGTAGCAAATTGCGCTTTCATCATTGTGGCCAGTTCCGTAACACTCATATCATCAACAGTCAGACTGGAAACTTTTGTAGATGAGTTACTGCGAAGCCGACGATCATCTGTCATGATGAAGCGACGTATGACAAACTGTTCGAATGTGGTTCTTTTGTCTTCACTTATGGCTTTCCCAGTCAAAAACGGCTACGAAATATTGTTTCTTAATTTCGGAGGAAATTGCCTCGAATGAACAGAAAAACACTAGGGATATGGCGAAGCTGCGTCTTGGATTCACGGTTCACACCAAATTATGATTTGTTTTTGGATAATAACTATTTAGCGATTCGCGCCGGCACAGTATAGCTTACGTGCACACCATTCTACAGTGGTGCCAGAATTATACTAATTGATTGATAAAATTATTATTCATAAGTAGCACTAATAATTTGATCATTAGGTAATAGTTAAACGTGAATTAGTAGCTAAAACTTAAATGACCCACAATTGTGTGAGACTCATGATTGTGGACTGACTGTACATGTAGTGTATTTTTATTAGAAAATAGTCTTCTATATTACTCTTCCAGTGAATAAAAACTGAAGTAATGCTAAGTGTTAACTTAATATACACAGAACGAAAAAATGAATCTCACATTCGACGTAAATTGAAATCCGATACATTTTTCCATTAAAAACCTGATTAAACCCACCTAGTGGTGAAAGGAACCTTTGTTATACGGTCTTACTTGCTATTTGAGATAGAAATCGACACGTCTTCGGAAAATAATTCATCTATAGGTTAAGATTGCGTGGTGCGTTTGTTTACATCAAATTTTTGGAAACTGAATAAGTTTGCAAACTTAGAACGAAATAGAAGTACCGTAAAACGGGGTAACATTGATCAGTTCAGGAAAGTTGGCAGTGGTGGTTTATTTCACTTATTTATGCGAATGTTCCATTTGATCAATGTTACCCCGGTAATCAATGTTAGCCCATTTTACGGCACTTATAAATTTTGATAGTTCCTTTTCTTATGAAATTGCTGAGTAAGTTGTTACTAATGTGCGTAAGTGCAAGTAAAAGTAAGTTGTAAGAAAAAATATTATTCTTTAACATATCAATCGCGTAGTATAGGTCTAGTTTATGGGTTTTTGAACTATGCATAATTTCCTGTCATGCCATTCTATCTGATTCACATTAATAAACTTTTTTTGAATAAATTTCATCAATTTGTATTAACCTTCGGTTACTCACGCTGTTGTATATTGTACAACATGTGCAGGTTTCAAGCCATATTGTTATAAAGTTACAAATCGTTGTTTAACTAACTTATATTCTTCAACAAACTTGTTATGAGCGAAATGTCAGAATTATTCAATGCATTAATACTTTAAATTGTTAGGAAAACAGATCAGCATAAACCGACATCACAGAAAAGAAGCAAGCAGCATGTGAGGTGTACCGCAATTGGCTTCAACTGGAATTTTCTCTCGTTTCTTCATATGGAAAAATGGTGTCTGTATGCAGCAAAACTATCAGCAAATGTAAAATGTTTAAAATGTATCCATCTGTTGGTAGTCGAGTAATTCGGGGTCAAAAGCAGGGTATCTTTTATAATCAAAGTTCTACAGTTCCTAAACTTTACATAGAGGTATACTATATTCAGCAAAGTTGTGTATTTTTACTGTTTGTACAACTTTGTAATAAACGAAAAAGTCATATAACAATTACAAAAAGAGCTAAAATAGACAAACTGATTTTACAAATGCATATACAATAAATAAGATTTCTCTATCTTCACTGAAGATATAGAAGGTTACTGTCTTCAGCAAAATTCCTTGTAATAATATGCTCTAAAACTTTGCAGAACATATCAATATGTTATATTGAAACTGAAGAAAAACAATTTTTTTAATTTCAGTTTTAGGGGGATTAATCAAAATTTAAATTCTATCAGACGATAGAGCATTCATTTTCAAGAAACTCTCCCAAAGTTTCTCCTAGTCAAAACTCTAGTACGTACGTTTTCTTTGGTTTGGGCTATTGTGCGCGCGAGTAACCGTGTTACAGAAGTTGGCACGAGTGTTCGAGGGTTAATATCTTTTGACCGGTAAAACCAATTCTTATGAAATTTTTTATATATATTCGTAGTGTCAAAACCTCTCGTTTGATATAAAAATAATTGAAATTAGGTAAATTATCTTGGTTAAAATCATTATAAATAATTGTTAATTTTGGAGTGGTGTATACGATTGCTCATAACTTTCAAATTAAACGTCCAATCGAAAAACCATTCAATAGTGAACTATCCGGTTACATTACCTGCCAAATGAAACTAATAGCGCATAAATCGGTTTGGCCATCTCTGAGGAACAGGCGATCATTCGAATCTTGTCAAAACTGGTTTTTTTGGGGCTAACTTTTAGACCACTTGTTTGTTTTCATTAAAACGTGGCACAAAGTTTAGCAATAGTAAGAGCTTTCATTTGGTACTAAGATCGTTGAAATTGGTTGTGTGGTTCCGGAAAAAATCGTGTCGCGTAGTTTTCACATTTTTGCATATAACTTTTAAATGAAAAGTCGGACCACGAAACAAGCGAATAACAATATGTAACAATATGTATGTAAATTCAAGAAAAGTGAGAAACATGTCAAAAGTCAGAAGTTTTTGAAGCCTCTTAGTGGAATACGAACTCTGAAATAAAAGAAAAGAAAAAAACTTTTACCGACTAAATTCCACTATTTAATATTTATTCGCGACAGATACGTATACGCTTTGAAATAAGAGACTGATGAAGCCTGCACGTCGTAGGCGAACTACGTATCTGTTGCAAATAAATATTAAATAGCGGGATTCAATTGCAAAGTTTTTTCTTTTCTTTGATTTTAGATTTTAATTGTCATTTTCTTCACTTGCTGTTACTCACAATTGTACACGAAAAGCAAAAAGCGGAGAAAAGCAGTTAATTTAAGTATATAAGTATAGTGGTGTATAGGATCAAAATACTAGTGAGTTGATTTTTCCAAATAAATTTATACAAATTTCAAGCAAATTTTGCGCATCAATATATGCTCTTTTCAGATACTAGAGCTTAGAAATGTTATATGAAAAATAGGAAGTGAACGTTGCACGGTAATAACTTTGTAAGATTTGTTTTCGTTAGTGACATTTTAAAGGACAGATGTCTTATGTCATATATCATGTTTTAATAAATAAATCAAAAATGACAAGCACTGGAAATCATATCGATCATATTTCTCATTCTCAAGCATGTTTATGGTGCAGCTTTTGCACTATTTTTCGACCTCATCTTGTTTTCCTAACCCTCTAACATTGTAAAAACGATACGATCAAGCTAATCAAGACTATCTTTTCATGAAAGTACATTCAAAAGAAGCTTAAGTTTTGATTTTCATCCAAAAAGAATTATCTGAAAGAGGGCCAGCTAAGAAAAAGTTCAATTTCTCTTTTTCATATCTAATGCTCTATTCAGTTATTTTGTCTAATTCAGATATATTGAAAAATTGAAGCCAAGCAAACTAATAGTAAAATTTTGAGATTAATCATTTTGTTGTCGATATCCTTTTTCTTCAAAAGCGAAGTATAATAATAATTTTTCTTGTTTTTCAAAGATGCTAACTTTTGAACGCATGGTATTAATATCAAAATATCAAAAAAAATCTACCCTTTGGGCTAAAACCACTCAAAAAAAAAATACCGCCATCCGGGGTGACATTGGGCCATGGGGGTGAGATTGTGCCAAAAACCAAAAATGTTTATTTGTGAAAATTTATTATATCTGTAGAAACTGGTGACTTAAATTCAAAATGATGATGAACATAACATATTTATTCATAACTTAGAATGGAACACAGATAATATTAGCAAACTATTTAGCCTAAACAGGGTTTTAAAGTTCGCGATCAAAATACGCGGAAATAACGCTTGTAAAAAATGTCCCGCATAAACCAACCCAAACAAGAAATCGCATCAACTTGCTATCTTGAAGGTATATAAACTAATCATTTACAATGTTTTGAAAGGTTATTATGCGTTGGATAAGTTTTGATTACGAAAATAATATTTTTCGAAACTTTGTACTTTTCGAACTTCACGGGGGTGAGATTGTGCCAAGCCATAATGATCGATCCAATTTGTAGATTTCACATACACAGCCAAAATACGTCAGTATACACCAGTACACTCACATTCTTTACTATTGAGCACAATATTTTGACAGGTTAGATTGCATCATCCATTTTGGAGCAAACAGCATCATAGGTCTGCTAAATAATTTAAACTAATTTTTACTTTTTCTTTGGAAATTTCAGATACTTTGAATAAACACTCTATTATAAGACGAATATATTATATCGTGTATAAACAGCCAGTTTTAAGGAGGGGGAGGGGGTGGGATAGGCCACATGCTCTGCGGCCGCGGGTTCTCGAACGAAGTAATGGTTAATTTTGTTAAATGATCAAATCGGAATGCTCCCTTAGGATACACCCCTTCATATATCTCCCCCTTGTAAACCCTAGAAACGCTACTGGCTATATAAAGGCTGTGCATTGACTACGAACTCTTTTTTAGTTATTTCAGACCTCTCCGGGTTATTTTCGTTCATACTTTTTGTATGATGCGTTGTTTTTGGCCGGCCCCCTGCCCCTAATAGTCCACTTAGTTCATGGACGGCCCCATGTGAACTACTTTATACTGATCTTTATGTGTATTGTTTATAAACATGCTAATGTTCACTGTTTAGGTTTTTAGCCTAACTTTATGTTTTTGGCACAATGTCACCCCCTAGAAGGGGTGAGATTGTGCCAAAGTTGATGCACTTCCAGTAAAATTAGGTTTCATTGTAACTAGACCATCTCTACGGTAGTTGTTAATTGAACAATTTAGTATATATTGACAGCTTCGAAATCAACTTAGCTCCTAAATTGTATGTATACTGAGCTAAAGAACAAAAATATATACTTTTTTGGCACAATCTCGCCCCGGATGACGGTATCAAAAAATATGCTATGAACACATATTTCATATTGTCAGTTCAAAACAAGTTTCGTATGTGGCTCTGAAACCCAAAAGTTAAGGCCGACCGATTATAAAACTAAATAAGGTGTTCATCAAATAACATAAATGACGCTTACAAGTATTTACGCACCCAAGGAAAGAAAATATAATTATTCTACGCAATACGTTGTGAATTTCACTGGTAAATAAGGATTTTGAGGAATACGGAACGGATATTTAAAAATATAGTCAAGTTAATTATAGATGTTCCTGAGAAATTAAATAATGATTATTGTGGCAGTAGAAAGGCTAGGTCACGCCGCTAGGTGGATAAATTCGGGTTTTTCATTGAATTAATGCTTATATGTTACAAAAATATGTTTTAAATACTATTTTTTTACATTTCTTTATGTAACTTTCAAACTACAAGTCCAATCGTCATGAAATTTGGAAGTTAAGGGTTTGCAAGGCTCCTCTTTCATATGCAATCAATTTTGTTCAAATCGGTTAAGGGACCTATGAGATAATGAAGTCCCATATTTTTCGTATTTTTATACATAACTTTTGAACTAAAATTCCGATCAGTATGAAATTCAATAGCGACCAATGGGACACCTGGACCTTTCATTTGACACTAAGAACATTAAAATCGGTCCAACCATCTCCGAGAAAAGTGAGTGAGATTAAAAGTGTCACATTCACACACACACATACACACACACACACACGAAAGAAAAATTTTTCGGCCGATTTTCGGAAATTCCGTTGAATTTTCATTTCTGTTTCGTGCTAGAGGCATCAACTCAACTCGTACACTCATTTTTCGAGTTTTTCAGGTTGTAGAACCCACAGACAATTGATTTTATGAAAAAAATTAACTCATATCCTACAAATTATTTTTTTGCCCCTCGATTTTTCAAGCCAATTTCCAAGGGGAGGGGGGGCAGTGACAAAAACATTTGAAATTATTTGCAATTGCACCTTAATTTTCGACAAGTTTTTCTTTGATGTCATTTTGAACAAATAAGTAGGTTTTGAGATATGAATTTTTAAAAACCTCATTTCTAAATACGCCCGTTTGACAAATTACGCATGACGAAAAAAAATAAGTTTCATAGAAAATGAATCCTTGCGTGGTATCCAACATATCAGCAAAATTTCATTTCAATCAAAAATAGTCGAATCAAACCGTTTTGTTAGTTGAGCTGGAAGTGCTCTTCATCACTTTTACTGTATATCTATGCAAATTACAAAACTACAAATTGTACATACGTACATCATACATACACACTTACATATACGCACATACATACATATACACACATATATACATATACACATACATACACAAATGCATACATACATACATACATACATACATACATACATACATACATACATACATACATACATACATACATACATACATACATACATACATACATACATACATACATACATACATACATACATACATACATACATACATACATACATACATACATACATAGGATGGTAAATGGTTGAATAATGCGCTCCAGAACTACCACGAAGTTCCACAGCCTCTTATTTAGCAACTCCTCTCTCTACCTCCCCGTGGTACCATCCGGGATACGTTCCTTAGTGGAAATCGGACAACCGGTGGAAACTAGGGTCGTATGCGGACAGAGAAGGGGGCACTCACGCGAAGGCTGAGTGTAAACTCTCCGCCTGCAAATGACGGATCTCGGTAGAAGTATGTTCGATGAACCTGAAAATACTGAGAACCTGAGCAGAGGGTCCAAAGCCCCCAAAGGAGGATGGTTTTAATAGCTGTTATCCATGGCTAAAAGTAAAAACAAGAATGGATAAACCCCTAATCCAAGGTGTCATGCGACCCGTGCCGAGGGATGAATGGTGGGGGGGTTTCATAAATACTCAGCCTCAAACGGAGCCTGTGCACTATGGGGGATTTCCATACAAGCAGGCGGACAAAAATATTTTCGAATTTTTCCTAGGATTTTTGACGTTTTTCTAGTTGATATGATTAAAATATGTTGTTAGAGTACATTTGCAAACATTTCACGAACATATTTTGAAAAGGGTTTAACTGTTTACCTTTGCCATATGTGAAAAACTAATATGGGTCATTCCATCTCAAACGTTTGGATTCGACCATCAGCGATTTCAACCAAAGTTGGCATAATTGTTCATTCCGACCCCACAACCAATTTCCCGAAGTTATACGACGATTGATCAATTTCCCTAGCAATGGCGCTGCTTACTGTTTTACAGATTTTCAAAAAAAGTCATTTTTCGGGCTTAAATATCTCTGCAACAGTTTGATGTGAAGACATGCCAATATACTTTTTCTATGGGTTTTTGACCGCGCAATCGAGTGATGTTATCAGTTTTTATCTAATTTGTCAAGATCATACATTTTTTTGCAATTTAAAACCAAAAATGCGAATATCTCAAAACCCCCCCAATTTTATTTTCAATTAAATATGCTCAAAATATTCCCCAGACAAATTCTACATAAGAATCACTTAACTAGAAAAGACAATATTGGTAGTTCGGGAGATATGGTGTTTTGAATATCCGGGGCATGCGTTATTCTATCTGAATTATTAGTAAAAGTATGTTTAAATACGTTTACCTGAAGCTGTCAGACATTTGTATGACTAAATAATGTATTTTAATGAAAAAGATGCATTTTCAACATAGAATCAACATAATAAATTTTGAGGTTCTGGATACTTTTATATGTATTTAAATAAAAGTAATAATTTCGTACCAATTTTTATAGTTCTATTATTTAATTGTGCTATTTATTTGTGCAATATAATGCATTTCACTGATAAAATTATTATGGTATTTCACTTCTGAAATTATTCGAAACTTCGAAGTAATTTTGAAAATGGCTTTATTAACACTACGGGAAAACCTAGCCTAAAACGAACGAAATTCAGAAACTGCCTGGCAATTGATCAAATGTAACTGACCTTATGTAAAATTTTCCGGCAAATCTCATGGTGTCCACCCCTTCCTTAATTGTCATCGGAAAGTATTGCTGATTTTCCCCTATTCTTAACAATATTTTAACTTAATGGAGTTTATCAGGCCAGTTAAGTTATTCATTCGTCCCATATAAGCTTTGTAAGATTTACCGATATTGGTCCATAAGTTCAGCAGATCTAGAACATATCTTGAAATAGGCCATAGGTCTACAAATTCAGCCTACTCAATATGGATTGCAATTTAAAATTTTCGAAGACATTTCTTCGATGAACTTAACAGGAGGGGCGCATGTTTTCTTCATTTAATTCCATTAACGTTGTATGGAGGAAATCTCGATGGTGACTCCCTATTTATTATTTCATATTGAAATCTGTTTAACCCAGTTTCTAAATATGATTATACTAAATGCTTCTTCTGTTGACATAATTTCACGTTGAGCAGTTAGCCGTGTTAGCGCTTGTGTGTGTGTGTGTGTGTGTGTGTGTGTGTGTGTGTGTGTGTGTGTGTGTGTGTGTGTGTGTGTGTGTGTGTGTGTGTGTGTGTGTGTGTGTGTGTGTGTGTGTGTGTGTGTGTGTGTGTGTGTGTGTGTGTGTGTGTGTGTGTGTGTGTGTGTGTGTGTGTGTGTGTGTGTGTGTGTGTGTGTGTGTGTGTGTGTGTGTGTGTGTGTGTGTGTGTGTGTGTGTGTGTGTGTGTGTGTGTGTGTGTGTGTGTGTGTGTGTGTGTGTGTGTGTGTGTGTGTGTGTGTGTGTGTGTGTGTGTGTGTGTGTGTGTGTGTGTGTGTGTGTGTGTGTGTGTGTGTGTGTGTGTGTGTGTGTGTGTGTGTGTGTGTGTGTGTGTGTGTGTGTGTGTGTGTGTGTGTGTGTGTGTGTGTGTGTGTGTGTGTGTGTGTGTGTGTGTGTGTGTGTGTGTGTGTGTGTGTGTGTGTGTGTGTGTGTGTGTGTGTGTGTGTGTGTGTGTGTGTGTGTGTGTGTGTGTGTGTGTGTGTGTGTGTGTGTGTGTGTGTGTGTGTGTGTGTGTGTGTGTGTGTGTGTGTGTGTGTGTGTGTGTGTGTGTGTGTGTGTGTGTGTGTGTTATTCGCTGGAAATCTATTTAATCTTGAAATCTCTCATGGTAACTAGAAATTTTCAAAACACTATATTTCACAGAGTGGCGCATGGTGGCACGTAATTCTTTCATAAGTTGATAGTATATACCTGAGACTTAACCCAGAAGGAGGAATTAACCTGGAGATATCTGGAGAAAAAAAGTTCTCGACTAAGAAAGCAGAAAATTCTCTTATTTTTTTATATTTTCCTGCTTCTCATGCTTTTAATTATTATAATTTCTCCTCTAGTCGTCTAAACAATCTATTTTCCGGAAAGCTCATTTCATTACCTTTCTAATGATATATAATACATAAGATTTAATTTTGGAAATAGTGTTTAAAAATTGATTTGAAAGTAAACGTGTTTGAATGGCAAAAAGCGTATATGTCATATCGTTTTTCAACTTTGACAGCCTCTATCTCAGAAACAACATCGACTACAGACTTCCTATTTTGGGTTTTTCTTAATTGAAGTATTTGCTATCAATAGAAAATTTCATTAAGCGGATTAGTGAAAGTCAGTTTTCTGATTTTTGTCCGCCTGATATCTCATAGTGCTGTGGAGTACCAGAGCGCCCTCCACAGTAAACAGCCCTTACCGCATCATGAGGGGCTCTGATGCGGCGGACTCTTCTTTCCCCTCAACTCGTGGGATTCTATATGAGCAATCAAAATAAAATAATAACTTCAGTGAGCGCGGACGGATTAGACAATCCGTTCGCAAGAAGTGGTATCCAGAGGTCTCCGCCGATGGATACCAGTAGAAGCGCCAGCGTAAGCGGAAAAGGAAACGGCACACCTGTCGCTCCAACTGCATCTACGCCGGACGCAGCAATGAACGGCCCGTCGCTAATAAAAGCAGTGGCAGGCAAGAGAGACATGCTACCAAGAGTGGTAGCGGCGTCTCATCAACTCGATGCCATTATCGAGTTCGTGGCAGGTCGCAGCACCTTAGCGAAGGACCTGAAACAAAGTCTGCTCATGCTTCGGAGCACCATGCGTGCTGCGACGAAGGAGCACAGCGAACTCGAAGCGCGAGTAAAAGTTGCAGAGAAAGAGAAGACGCTTGTATCAAGGTCTGCACAAACAGATGCCTGCCCGTCAATGACTGACCATTCCGTGGCACTCGCGACTACGGAACAGTCTAACGACAAGGCATCCGCCAAACGCGCAAGGCAGTCCCCAGGGGAAGAAACCCCCACGGGTCCAAAGAAGCGCATGATAGCAGAGGGTCGTAAGCCAACTGAAGAACCTACTGAGGGTAACAAGACGCTGTTAGCGTCCGACAACCAGTGGGAGTTGGTCAAAAAGAAGAAGGCCAGGAAGAAAGAGGAGGATCGAGCTCCACCGAAAGTGGCTAGGAAAAAAAGGAGCAAAGGCGATGCCCTTATCCTCAAAACTGAGGGGCCGAAATATGCGGAAGTTTTAAAGGCCATGAGAGGGCATGATCAGTTGAAGGGTCTTGGCGCGGATGTGCGGAGTATCCGCCGCTCTCGCACAGGCGACATGATTCTTGAACTCAAAAAGAACGCCACTGAAAAAGGTTCCGCTTACAAAGTGCTGGCAGAAAAGGTCCTTGGCGATAGCGTGCAGATCCGCGCACTAACACCCGAGATGACTCTCCAGCTTAAAAACCTGGACGAGATCACCCAAGCGGGCGAACTAGCACGAGCTCTCAACGAGCAATGCAAAGTGGTGGTGACTACCGAGGCAGTTCGTCTGCGTAAGGGACCGGCGGGAACCCAGGTAGCAACTATAAGACTTCCACTGGAAGACGGAAATGCAGCCCTGAAAGTGGCTAAGCTGAAGGTGGGATGGTCCGTGTGCCCACTGAGCGTGTTCCAGCAGCCGGAGGCCTGCTTCCGGTGCTTTGAGAGAGGGCACAGGTCCTGGAGCTGTAAGGGGCCAGACCGAAGCCACTTGTGTAGGAGATGTGGCGGTACGGGTCATATAGCGAGGGACTGTACTGCGCCACCCAAGTGCCTGATATGTACCGGCCAACGGGACGCTAAGCACACAACAGGAGGCCCGAAGTGCCCGGCAGGCGCGCTGGCGACTAAAACCCGGGCGTAGTGCAGGTAACGCAACTGAACATGAACCACTGCCACGCGGCTCAGCAGCTGTTGTACCAAGCAGTTACTGAGTCGTTGACGGACATTGCAATCATCTCGGACCCATACCGCATCCCTGCCGGAAACGGTAATTGGGTGTCGGATAGGTCCGGGACGGCGGCTATATGGACGACAAGCAGATTCCCGGTTCAAGATGTTGTGTCAACTGCAGACGAGGGATTCGTGGTTGCCAAAGTGGGTGGAGTGTTCTACTGCAGCTGCTATGCTCCTCCGAGTTGGTCTATCGAGCAGTTCACGCGGATGGTAGACCGAGTATCAGTTGTGCTGACTGGTCTAAGGCCGTTGGTTGTGGCGGGCGACTTTAACGCTTGGGCGGTAGAGTGGGGAAGTCGTCGCACGAACCACAGGGGCCGGATTCTGCTTGAAGCTCTGGCAAAGCTCAACGTAGATCTGGTCAACGTCGGCACCACAAGTACCTTTAGTAGGAGCGGTGCGGAGTCTATCATCGACGTGACATTCGGCAGTCCTGGTCTGATAGGAGACTGGAGGGTAGACAATGGCTACACTCACAGCGACCATCAGGCGGTCCGCTATGGTGTCGGTCAGATAACGAGACGGCAGGCGGCGAGTAGAGCCGACACTCCAACCACCCGTGGATGGAAGACTTCATACTTCGATCCCGAAGTATTTGTGGAAGCAATCCGAAGAGAGTGCGGTGATCGCGATATGCCCGATCCGAACGCTGATCATTTGGTTGAGGTACTGTCGCGAGCATGTGACGCTACCATGCCTAGGAAAGGTCGACATAGGTATGGCAGGTCACCGGCTTACTGGTGGACAAATGAAATTGCGGAACTCCGCGGAGCGTGCTTTCGTGCGAGGAGAATTATGCAAAGAGCTCGTTCGGACGAAGGCAGGGCTGAATGTCGAGTAGCACTTGCTGCTGCACGCGCAGCGCTTAAGAGTGGGATAAAAGCTAGTAAACGAGCCTGCTTTGAAAGGTTATGTGCTAGTGCCAATGCGAACCCGTGGGGTGATGCCTACAGGGTTGTAATGGCAAAGACCAAGGGAGTGATGGCGCCCTCAGAGCAATCGCCAGAGATGCTGGAGCGGATCATCGAGGGCCTCTTTCCGCGCCACGAGCCAAGGCCCTGGCCCCAGGCCGCTGAGTCGTCCCACGGCCGACGTTCCAGTATCTCAAACCATAGCGTAGGATGGTCGGCCTCCCAGCCGAACATCCAAAGTAACGTGGGCGACGGCGGTTTGGCGGTCGGGGACGAAGTGACGGTTACGAATGAGGAGCTCATTGAGATCGCTAAATCCCTAAAGGTGAGCAAGGCACCGGGGCCAGACGGAATCCCGAATATGGCCATTAAAGCGGCTATGTTAGAGGCTCCCGAGTTATTCGGAGCAGTAATGAGTAGATGCCTGGAAGCTGGCCACTTCCCGGACAGATGGAAGCGACAGAACCTCGTGCTGTTGCCGAAGCCGGGAAAACCTCCGGGTGTTCCCTCGTCATATAGGCCGATCTGTCTGCTCGATACTGCCGGTAAGGTGCTGGAGAAGGTTATCCTTAACAGACTCGTACAGTACACGGAGGGTATAAACGGTCTGTCAAGGAATCAATTCGGCTTCCGAAAAGGCAAATCTACGGTGGATGCAATCTTGTCTGTCACTAAAACAGCCGAGGTGGCAATCCAGCGCAAGAGGACAGGTATCCGCTATTGCGCAGTTGTCACGCTTGACGTGAGAAATGCGTTTAATAGCGCTAGCTGGGACTCCATAGCCAACTCGCTTCGGAACGTCCAAGTGCCGGTGTCGCTGTACAGGATCCTGGAAAATTATTTCCAGAATCGTGTGCTATGCTACAACACGGAGGAGGGTCAGAAGTGCGTTCCAATCACCGCAGGGGTTCCGCAAGGTTCCATACTGGGCCCGGTGTTGTGGAACGTCATGTATGACGAGGTGTTGAAGCTAAAGTTCCCGGTAGGGGTGGTGATTGTCGGCTTTGCGGATGATATCACCCTGGAAGTCTATGGTGAATCTATCAGAGAGGTTGAGTTGACGGCTGCCCACTCTATAAGCATTGTTGAAGATTGGATGCGATCCAGGAAACTGGAGCTAGCGCATCATAAAACGGAGGTTATCGTGGTGAACAACCGCAAGTCGGTACAGCAAGCAAAGATCAGCGTCGGGGACTGCACTATTTCGTCAACGCGGTCCTTAAAACTTCTGGGAGTCATGGTCGACGACAAGCTCAAGTTCGGGAGCCACGTCGACTATGCCTGCAAGAAGGCTTCCACAGCTATCTCGGCATTGTCTCGTATGATGTCTAATAGCTCTGCGGTATATGGCAGCAAGCGAAGGCTATTAGCCAACGTGGTCCAGTCTATACTTAGGTATGGCGGACCGGTGTGGTCATCAGCGTTAGGTACCAAAAGCTATCTAGCCAAGCTGGAAAGCACCTATCGTCTCATGTGCTTGAGAGTGGCGAGTGCGTATCGCACAGTTTCACATGACGCAATCTGCGTCTTAGCAGGTATGATGCCTATTGGCATTATCATCAGCGAAGACGTAGAGTGCTTCAACCAACGTGGAACTAGAGGCATACGGAGTACCACAAGATCGGCCTCGATGACCACATGGCAGCGGGCATGGTCTAATTCCACAAAAGGTCGGTGGACACATCGACTTATCCCTGAACTATCTGGGTGGGTCAACAGGCGCCACGGCGAAGTCAACTTCCACCTGACACAGATTCTGTCAGGGCATGGTTGCTTCAGACAGTATCTGCATAAGTTTGGGCATGCGGAGTCCCCCGAGTGTCCCGAATGCGTGGATGTTGAGGAAACGGCAGAACATGCTTTCTTCATATGCCCTCGTTTCGCGGGCGCGAGAAGCAGCATGATGGCAGTTAGCGGACAGGACACTACCCCGGATAACTTAGTCCAAAAGATGTGTTCCAGCTCGGACATCTGGGGAGCGGTCAATGCGGCTGCTACCCAGATTGTACTCGAGCTACAAAACCACTGGAGAGCCGATCAACGGCGAATAAACAGCCTAACTACCATAGTCCAGTAGTTATCTAAGCGAGTGCATTAAGCACAATAGCCCCTCCCTGAAGTAATACCGATAAGGTGGTTCCAGGGGGGATTGAGGCTGGAGACTCGAGTAGGGTTTTAGTGGGTCGGGATCCTCACGCCCCATTAGGGGGGTCGGGATACCTAAACCCCACTCCCTGAGTTACCTTCTCAGGTGTCTGATAGTACCGTATCTTCTAAGGTGCTCAGCAGATTTCCCAACTCGTAAAAAAAAAAAAAAAAAAAAAAAACATACATACATACATACAGGTATACCTCGATAGGACGTACACCCGCGCATCGTTTAGCGTACGTACTATCGAAACGTACGTAATATCGAATCACAATTTTTAATGTAAAGTATTATGTTTATTATGCTAAATATTGTCTAAAATTACCAAATTTTAAGATATATCGCCATCCGGGGAGAGATTGTGCCACGGGGGTGACATTGTGCCAATAACCAAAAATGTTTATTTGTGAAAATTTTTTATATCTATAGAAACTGGTGACCTAAATTCAAAATGATGATAAACATAACATATTTATTCATAACTTACAATGGAACACAGATAATATTAGTAAACTATTTAGCCTAAACAGGGTTTTAAAGTTCGCGATCAAAAATACTCGGAAATAACGGTTGTAAAAAATGTCCCGCATAAACCAACCCAAACAAGAAATCGTATAAACTTGCTATTTTGATGGTATATAAACTAATCATTTACAATGTATTGAAAGGCTATTATGTGTTGGATAAGTTTTGATTACGAAAATAATATTTTTCGAAACTTTGGACTTTTCGAGCTTCACGGGGGTGAGATTGTGCCAAGCCATAATGATCGATCCAGTTTGTGGATTTCACATATCCAACAAAAATACGTCAGTATACACCAGTGCACTCACATTATTTAATATATTATTTGACATATTAGATTGCATCATCTATTTTGGAGCAAACAGCATAGGTCTGCTAAATAATTTAAACTAATTTTTACTTTTTCTCTGGAAATTTCAGATACTTTGAACAAACACTCTAATATAAGATGAATATATTATACCGTGTATAAGCTGCCAGTTTTAAGGAGGGGGGAGGGGGTGGGATACGCCACATGTTCTGCGGCCGCGGGTTCTCGAACGAAGTAATGGTTACTTTTGTTAAATGATCAAATAAGTATGCCCCCTTAGGATACACCCCTTCATATATCTCCCTCTTGTTAACCCTAGAAACGTTACTGACTATATAAAAGCTGTCCATTGACTACGAACTCATTTTTAGTTATTTCAGACCTCTCCGGGTTATTTTCATTCATACTTTTTGTATGATGCGTTGTTTTTGGGCGACGCCCTGCCCCTAATAGTGCACTTAGTTCATGGACGGCCCCATATGAACTACTTTATACTGATATTTATGTGTATTGTTTATAAACATTCTAATGTTCACTGTTTAGGTGTTTAACCTAACCTTATGTTTTTAGCACAATGTCTCCCCGTAGAAGGGGTGAGATTGTGCCAAAGTTCAAGCACTTCTAGTAAAATTAGGTTTCATTGTAACTAAACCGTCTCTACGGTAGTTGTTAATTGAACAATTTAGTATATATTGACAGGTTTCAAATCAACTTAGTTCCTAAATTGTGTGTATACTGAGCTTAAAAACCAAAATATATGCTTTTTTGGCACAATCTCGCCCCAGATGACGGTAAATAAAATAAATAATCATCTTGGAAGCGTGTAGGGCCATATCTCTACCTATTTGCGTTGGTAAGAGGACATGCTTATCAACTTAGGGGCCAATTGCTTCAAGAAATGGCTTATTGGTTTCACTGTTCCTTGTTTTTGCTGTCAGATATTGTGACCAGTTTGCAATGTGTGATTATCTACGTCTTTATTAAAATTGCCAAGAATTTGAAATGGTTTCCAATGGTCAATGTTCCTAACTTAATTCTAATGATTATTGAAGCAAATTTTTATTCTCAGTTTTCGTTAATATTGCTGAGGTGTTCAAATTCAGGATATTTTATTGCAAGGGATCAGCACCTTCCCTTACTAACATAAATCCTATCCCGTGATACTTGTGGAGATGCAGTGGTACCAGCGGTCTCTAGCAACAACACGTATCGGACTAATATTCTTTCCTATTCCCATGTAGTACAGCCTTTTGGTCGTGGCCAGCGTGGTTATTGGTCAATTATCAAAGTATTGAATCAGTAAAAATTGCACGAGTATGTTATTCTACTCCCAAGCACTATTCAATTGGTTCTTTGTGCAATCTTACTGGTTCGACCAATCACGGAGTGCAACTACGGGCATTCTACTTAAGCTAAGCTAATTATAAAATAAACAATTATCTTGGTAAAATTATTTTAGAAAAAACACTACAAATGTTAAAAAATAGTTGAAAAGTAAAGCAAAAGGAATCCAAAAGCATTTAGTTTTTTGCAAAATTCGCTCTCAAATTGAAAATTTACATATTTTAATCGTACAAATCTAGGTAAAGGTTTGGTACATAGTAGTCAATATAAGCTGAAATGTTCGAGTCTCGGTTGGGCGGTGCTGCTAGATAGAGTCAGTAGGATTGTTACACTAACCCCGTAACAGCCGGCTGCGAAGTCTGCCGATAAAGAAGAGTCAAGTCTTAGAAAGATGTTTAAGCCCAAGGCTTTGCTTTATGGGACCGAAGTTGGTCATGAAAATCGCCATAAGAGTACAATAAAACTCACATTGTTGCTTGGGCAGTATCTGCAAACAAACGAATATAACATTGCCTGCTGTTCCCCCCTTCGCAGTTGGATAGATTGTGAATCGCAGAAAAGGTACATACATACATACATACATACATACATACATACATACATACATACATACATACATACATACATACATACATACATACATACATACATACATACATACATACATACATACATACATACATACATACATACATACATACATACATACATACATACATACATACATACATACATACATACATACATACATACATACATACATACATACATACATACATACATACATACATACATACATACATACATACATACATACATACATACATACATACATACATACATACATACATACATACATACATACATACATACATACATACATACATACATACATACATACATACATACACGCATGCACACATACATACATTATATACAATCGACCCTTGATTGATACATTTTGGCTGCACGTTTTGAAAGTTTTAATATACAGTGCTTAAGTGCTAAAGTTTGAATAACTTTTGAAGGAATCATCCGATTTTCAATAACTCGGTTTCATTTGATAGATCTCATGAATGCTTATATGTAACAAAAATATGTTTTAAATGCTTTTGTATCACATTTCTTTATGTAACTTTCAAACCACAAGCCCATTCATCATGAAATTTGGAAGTTAAGGGTTTGAAAGGCTTCCCTTTCAAATGCAATCAATTTTGTTCAAATCAGTTAAGGGACCTATGAGATAATGAAGTCCCATATTTTTCGTATTTTTATACATAACTTTTGAACTAAAAGTCCTATCAGTATGAAACTCAATAGCGACCAATGGGACACCTAGACCTTTCATTTGACACCAAGATCATAAAAATCGGTCCAACCATCTCCGAGAAAAGTGAGTGAGATTAAAAAGCGTCACATACACACACACATACACACACACATACATACACACACACACACAGAAAATGCTCAGTTTTCGAAACTGAGTCGAATGGTATATGACATTCGGCCCGCAGGACCTTCTTTCAATTTCCGGTTTTTCGAGTGATTTCTATACCTTTATACTATATATTTATATAGTAGAAAGGCAAAACGTAAACAGCGTAGCCCGTTTTTAAATTTATATTTGTACGTCAATTCACACGTAATAAAGAAGCCTTTAAGTGAAATAACACGTAGGGTACCCCGGGGTAATATGCACCGTTTAAGGAAATCGTGGTTTTTTCTTGTCAAAGCTTAAAACCAATACCAATCTTATATACTGAGCATATTCTCATGAATATTGGCTAAAAGTTTCTGTACCTATCATGCTGAAAACTTTTGTGAAAAAGGCGTACAAAGTGATTTTTGATACCGACGTAAAAGAATGAAATCGCAACTAGCCGGGGCAAAATGCACCAATGCGTGTTTTGCATCAATTAATGAGAATACATTCAATGAATTCAATAACTGTAGTACAATTCGTGCGTGCTAACTGACAATGTCATTTCTAGTTTTCACCGAATGCTGTAATTAAACTTCCTAAGCAAGAGAAATAAGATGAATTATTGGAGGTGTGTTTTCTTCGGAATCCCGTGTACCCGAGTAGCATATTTTTGACACACAGTATTTTACCACCTCCAGTGCTGACTGCAGTTGTTTAACAGTACCTGACAACATATTAGACATTCGGACGTAATCGCGTATCATTTTCGAAAAGAAGCAAAGTAAATGAAGCATATTTGCTGAGGGTGCATTTTGCCCCGAGTAACGGGGTGCATTTTGCCTCAAAATTACACAAAACCTGTTTTTGGTTAAAACAAAAGTAATCAATAACCAAACTTCTGATGTTTTATCAGTATTGTGGAGCTCGAACCACAATTAATCGAATTATAACATTTACCGGCTATTAATATTGTTAGAGCAGTCACACAGTGTTAGCGAAATGAAGTAAAAAGTTACAGCTTATTTATAGAAAACATATTTTTGTTATTATTTACGTCTGCTTATTAGATAGAACTTGACTCCTTTAAGGAGCTTTGTAGAAAACTCGATTCTAACCCCTGGGGCAATGCATACCGATTAGTGATGACAAAGACCAGGGGCCCAGCAATGCCAGCCGAAGGATGTCCAGATAAGCTAAAATGCATAATTCAAGGCCTCTTCCCGAAACACGAGCCAACGTCCTGGCCCCCTACCCCCACCGGGCATTAGAGGATGAGAACGCCGACGAGAGAAGAATTTCCAATGACGAACTAGTCAGAATCGCGAAAGACCTGAAGATGAAGAAGGCGCCGGTTCCGGATAGGATCCCCAACGCAGCGCTTAAGGAGACAATCCATGCATTCCCGCATATGTTCCACACGGTGATGCAAAACTGCCTAAACGAGGGACATTTTCCAGACAAATGGAAAATCCAGAAGTTGGTATTGTTGCCGAAACCAGGAAAACCGCCGGGGGATCCTGCGGCATATCGATCAATCTGCCTGCTGGACACACTGGGAAAGCTGCTAGAAAGGATTATCCTGAACAAGCTATCCAAATACACGGAGGGCGAGTACGAACTGACACAAAGGCAGTTTGGGTTCCGAAAGGGAAGGTCCACGCTAGATCCGGACTGTCGTCGAGACAGCAAAGAAGGCGTCCAAGCAGAAACGCAGAGGAAACCGCTACTGCGCAGTGGCCATTATCGATGTTAAGAATGCATTCAACAGCGCCAGCTGGGAAACCATCGCAGCAGCGCTCCATAGAATGAGAGTCCCCGACTATCTGTGCCGAGTTCTGAAGAGCCACTTCACGAATCGGGTGCTAGTATATCGGATGAACCTCGGAAAGGAAACGGCTGTGATCACGGCGGGCGTTCCACAAGGATCAATACTCGGTCCAACTCTCTGGAACGGCATGTACGACGGCTAACCCTAGTGCTACCAACGGGAGTGGAAATCGTCGGCTTCGCGGACGACATCGTGATGACGGTTACAGGCGAATCGCTAGAGGAAGTGGAGGCATTGGCGACTGAGTCAAAATGCAGGGTAAAGAGTTGGATGCAGAACGCGAAACTGCAAATAGCGCACCATAAAATGGAGATACTACTGGTCAGTAATCGGAGAGCAGTCCAACACGTGGGGATTACCGTCGGGGAACATATCATAACCTCAAAACGTGAGTTGAAGCACCTGGGTGTGATGATCGACAATCGGCTAAAATTCAACGGTCACGTTGACTACGCATTCGAAAAGGCAGCGAAGGCCATCAGTGCACTGTTTAGGATCATGCCGAATAACTTTGGACCAAGCAGTAGCAAGAGGCACCTCTTAGGCAGTGTATCATCGTCGATACTGCGGTATGGCGGACCAGCCTGGATTACAGTGCTTCAAACCCAGTGTAACAAAGCAAAGCTGAGAAGTACGGCCCGACTCATGGCCATTCGAGTCGTGAGCGCATATTGGACTATCTCAGCAGAAGCTGCATGCGTAACCGATAGGATCATTCCCATCGACATCACCTTGATGGAGGACTACGACTGCTATAGGCAAAAGGAGGTCAGAGGAATTAGAAAGCTGATGAGAGCAGAATCAATGGCTAAGTGGGCGAAAGGAGTGCAACACGACACTGAAACGTAGATGGACCCACAGGCTCATATCGATTCTCTCCGTTTGGGTGAATAGGAAGCACGGGGGGGGGAACTTTTACCTAACGCAGTTCCTGTCTGGTCATGGTTGCTTCAGGCAATACATTTATCGGTTCGGGCACGCCAGATCGCCCTTATGCCCGGAATGTGGGAACGTGGAAGAAACAGCAGAGTACGTGGCTTTTGACTGTCCCAGATTTGCTGCATGGCGGGAAGAATTGCCGTCCGGTCTTAACGTCGGAAATATGGTGGAGGAAATGTGTCACAACGCATTTGGAATGCCGTCAATATATTACCGACGTGTAACTATTTTTGATAGGAGATAATTTTCGCATCCGTAATCCACAATCGATTAGCGGAAAAATCTATGGGAAAGTTTGTCATAAGGAACTCTTGAGAAACGAAAATTATAACGTAAAATAACGTCTCAGCCTCTAATGAAGGAAGAGCAGGAGGTTGAGTAATGAATAAAAGAATTTTAAAATCAGGGTTTCTCTTGTATTTTGCTGATTTGCTTGCTCAATTAAACTTTTATGCGCCGAGTCGTAACCTTAGAACTAGAAAAATATTTATGGAAAAATCATATAAAACCAATTATGCGAAAAATGGACCAGTCAATAACATGATGCGCCTTTATAATCAAAATTGCGAAAGAATTGACATCACTATGTCCAGAATCCAAATTAAACTACGACTTAGCCATAGGAATAATGTATAGTATATAAGTAAACATTGTAATAATATTATTGTATGTAGTCTACAAATGCTTGACGAATAAAACAACAAAGATGCTTTGGCCCTCGAAAACGGATGGAGCATGATACGCTCGGCCGTCCACGAGGCTGCAACCGCAGTGCTAGGAGTAGAATCCTCGAGAATTTGGCCAAGTATCGACGAGCGCGGAATGAGTTAACCATGATCCTGAGAGGAAGAAAAAGCGTCAGAAGGAGGACAGAGATCGCGAGGAGCTGGAACAACTATTCCGGCTAATGATACGCGCAAGATTTACAAGAAGATGAACCAAACTCATAAAGGCTACACACCTAAACCTGACATGTGTAGGGACGAGGGAGGGGATCTAATCACAAACGAGCGCGAGATGGTCGACAGGTCGATAAGGACCTCCATATATAGCGGTATAGCAATAGGAGACGCGACAGAAGTTAACCTGGGAGCGCCTACAAACGACAACTGCCTGCCGGCTCCCGATGTCGAAGAGATCCGGTTCGATCCGAGAGTGCCAGTAGCTATGCAGTCTTTAAAAATCCTGCAAAACATTCTTCTCAACAGCAAGCTAATTAGTAGAAATCATCAGTGTTGGGCACCGCTAATTCGCTAATTCGCTAACCGATACAATTTGTTCGATAATCGTGGAAATTTCGCTAATCACTAATCGCAAACTGCAAATTAACAGTTACTGTTTATTTTTGAACATATCGCAATGACTTGCATTGTATTCTATCACTATACAAATTATTTGTAATTTACATTTATTACATGGCTTTTCTTAATTTACCTAAGATCAAAACCTATTATAATGGATAAAATGATTACAGTTTATTAATTTTTAAAATAAACAGCGGCACTTCATTTAGAATCATGGCCCAGCAGCAATTCGGCTAGTTTGAGTATAAATTATAAAGTATAACTAGCGTTTCTCGATTGGTCGGTTAGCGAATTAGCGAATTAGCGGTGCCCAGCATTGGAAATAATATTGTACGCAAATTTTTGAAAACCGTTAAAATTACTTGTGTATGCTCGTGTGTAAAAAAATATCAAAAAATAAAAGCAAATTCTCAACTGAAATGGATTTTACAGAAAAAACTTAGGAATAGAAAAAGTTACTGCGTTTAAATTTGAAAAAGGAAACATACCGGAAATCAGAATTATATTAATTAATTATTACATTAATTCAATGCAATAATGATTCGATTTAGTGATGGTTGCACTAAAAAATGTGACAAAATAGAAACGGTACGGTACAGAACGATGCTTACTATTGGTCTCTTACTATAAATCTCCTCTATACATCAGTATTCTGTGCTGGAAATTCTCCTAATTTCAGTTTTTTCTTTGCCGTGCAACAATTGGATTGAACCTGTGCAATATTGGGCAAATGCCGTAAATCAGATGGGCAACAATTGGGTGCTTAGGCTGTTGGAGAAAAACTCAAATAGCATTATATATGCAATGTTTCAGGATATGAAACCGTATCAAATGTTTTAATGAAAGGTAATTTTGTTTACAGGACAAATATCGATATAAATATCGTACTATTTTCCCTGCTGGAGAAAAAAAAATTGAAAGTGCCAGCGTTAGGTGTGCGATAATTGGCAAATTACCCTACAGGTTAGAGATTTTTCCAATAGCAGCATTGTACAGGTAAGTCTTCTTAAGGCGCATTGAGCCGACCCTGAAACCAAGAGTGCTGGGCAATGAAAAAGTAACAACACACACACGCACAGAGAGAGAGAGAGAGAGAGAGAGAGAGAGAGAGAGAGAGAAATTGCTCAATTCGTCGAACTCTATCAAATTGCATGACACTTGGCGATGGATCGATTTTGTGTTTTTCGACCAATTTGTAAAGCCATAGTATAACAAAGTTAAAAATCTTGTTTAGGTTTTTCATTTCGTGTTCATCTGTGATATTAGTGTTTCCATAGAATTTGTGACTTCTCCAAATAAAAAGCATATTTTACCAAAAATTTGTCCATGATGGAGAGAAATGGAAATCAGTTTTGGATTCAGTATCTCGAAAAACATGGAATTCGCCTAATTCTCATCTCTCTTCAATTCACCTAAAACAGCGGTTCCCAACCTTTTTTGGCTCGCGAACCCCCTGGCGGAATTCCCTATCCTATTCTGCAGCAAACAAAATTTTTGGCAAACCCCCATTTGGGAAACGCTGACCTAAAATATCTCATGCATCTGATAAAACTTTTTTGCAGACCTGTGTAGTTTATCATATTCGCCGATCGGTTTCGGGTAAAGTGTTACCCCCCATAGAAAGAACGGTAGATGATATGCAGCGACTCCCAGGCATTCAAAAGTGATGCTTTCCTACAGGTTTTATTAATTTTGCACTATTCTAAAGATGAAGTTAGTGCCCTAAACTGATAAAAAAGCAATGAGACTATTCGAATATACTAGGAACATGTAAAAAGGAAAGGAAGAAAATTCAGGAGCAGATAATTTAAAAAAAACAAATAATAGCAAAATGCATAGAAACGACAAAATAATAATTGAAAAGGAAAGTTAAAGCCATATAAAATAAAATGGAAAAAAAAGTTTAAAAAAATACACAGGAAAAGGCATTGAGAATTGTGGAAACGAGGCTTTGAATATAGGAACGATAATCATCAATAGGATTGCTTTTCTTCTCTGCGTCAAACTACACATTTTCAGCAAATATGACTCAGTTATTTGTCTACTTACTCAATTTTTAAATTGATTTCGAAAAATATTCTTGTACCAATTGACAAAAAAGTACTTATTTTATATATGTCGACACTGGTAATTATGGAGGCAATGCAATTTCATATAGCATGTACACAACAGGAGGACGAGTCCGCTATACATTTGAAAATTGAGTTGGGGATGGGATTGTAAACGCTTTTCAAATAATTTCTACGCCCAAAAGATGTGTGCTGTGTTGTTTTTAACCAACTAAACTCATTCCATACGCGGCGCGCAACACTTCATCACACTCCTCTCGACATAACTTCCGTCATGAAAAAGTTGAAAAACTGCGCCCGTGTATAAAAACAAGCAGGACCTCACCCCTTCATGCCTTTTAGATAGATTTTTTATTCTTCGCTACTTTTGACTATGTACTCATATGTACATTATATTAAGCCCTATATATATTTCATTCGCTTTCTAAAGTATAGAATTTTTGGGATGAGTTTTTTTTGGGATTTTGAAAGTTGGGTGGTAATGGGTAGCATTAATTTTAGAGGATTCCGCGTTTGTAAAAGAGGAAACAAGTAGAAGGATGAGATTTTATATATGCTGAAAATTTATTCATATGTACCTTTTTTATTTAAAAATAGGTATAAAAAATGCCACGCCCGAATTTCCATTTTGAGGTTATAATATGAATTATTTTTTTCATGTCAATTAATTGCTACATAATGCTGATCATAAAAATTCATTAGATTGGCCTATACTATCATGCTATATGTGCTCTCGAATGTACGCTATCTAAAACGCAAAATCGACCTAACGGTTTTAACAAAATTTTGACGTACTAAGGTGCAAAAATTATTAATTACTCTATCGTTGCGATATTCTGATTAACCCAATGAATTTAAATATATTCGTCAGAACCGTGTATGGTTGAGTAAGATCTGCAGGCATTATTAGAAATAAAGTTCAGTATTACATGTTTTTAATTAAATCAATGAAAGTTATTCATTTATATGCCTGTAAACAAGAAAATTAATCAATTTTGGATATGAAGAATCCGCTTATCGCACTACTTTGTTGTTTCTGGAAGAAAAGGGTGGGTAATTCAAATGAATGTCAAATCGTATTTACTTTTTTAACTAGATGGAACGCTTTATGCCACTTTCGTTTCGCGCCATCGCGATTCTCACTGCCACAACTGGTATTGCTAATCTGCCCACTTCAATAGACTCGAAAAGCAGTGATACTTTTTAAAATTCATTGAAAAATCAGATGCGCAGAAAACTTTCTGTTCGTAATAATTTAAACATCGTCTGTAGTTGGTGTTTTACCTTTGTTATAGTATATAAACCCGATTTAATCCACCTAGTGGTGAAAGGAACCTTTGTTATACGGTCTTACTTGCTATTTGAGATAGAAACCGACACGTCTTCGGAGTATAATCCATCTATTGGTTAACGTTGCGTAGTGCGTTGGTTTACATAAAAATTTAGAAAATTGAATACGTTTACAAAATTTGAACAAAATATGACCACTTATAAATTTTGATAGATCCTTTTTTCATGAAATTGCGTAATAAGGATAAGTAAGTTGTTAATAATTTGACTAAGTGCAAGTAAAAGTAGGTTGAAAGAGCAAATATTATTCTTTAACATATACATTGCGTAGTAAAGGTCTAGTTTATAGATTTTTGAACTATGCATTTCCTGTAATGCCTATTTGATTCACACCAATAAAGTTTTCTAGAATAAATTTCATCAATTTTTATTAACCTTCGGTTACTCACGCTGTTGTGATTTGTATAACACGTGTAGATTTTTGAACGCCATATTGTTATAAAGTTACAAATCGTTGTGTAACTAACGTATATTCTTCAATAAACTTGTTATGAGCAAAATGTCATAATTATTCAATGCATTAATACTTTAAATTGTTGGGAAAATTGATCAGCATAAACTGACATCACAGAAATGAAGCAATCAGCATATGAGGTGTACCGGCATTGGCCTGGAATTTTCTCTCGTTTCTTCATATGGAAAAATGGTGTCTGCATGCATCAAAACAATCAGCAATAATGTAAAATGTTTAAAATGTATCCGTCTGTTGCTAGTCGAGTAATTCGGGGTCAAAATTAGGGTATATTTTATAATCAAAGTTCTACAGTTCCTAAATAAGCAAACATAGAGGTATACTACATTCAGCAAAGTTGTGTATTTTTACTATTTGTGCAACTTTGTAATACATGAAAAAGTCATACAACAATTACGAAAAGAGCTAAAATAAAAAACTGATTTCACTAATTCATACACAATAAATAAGATTTTTCTAGCTTCGCTGAAGAGATAGGGGGTTACTGTCTTCAGCAAAATTTCTTGTAATAATATACTCTAAAACTTTGCAGAATACATCAATGTGTTATATATAACTGAAGAAAAATAATTTTTTTATTGCACTTTTAAGGGGATTAATCAAAATTTAAATTGCACCAGACGATAGAACTATCAATTTCAAGAAATTCTTCCAAAGGTTCCATAAACCTAAAACCAAGTTTTCCCAGTCAAAACTCTAGTGCGCATGTCTTTTTGGCTTTGGGCCATTGTGCGCGCGAATAACCGTATTACAAAAGTTGGCGCGAGTGTTGGAGGGTTAATATCTTTTGATCGGCAAAACCAATTCTACTGAAATTTTGCAGATATGCAGCATTAAAATCTCTAATTTTATGTCAAAATAATTCAAACTAGATAAATCATCTTAGATGAAATGGTTATAAATTATTGTAAATTTTAATGTGTTGTATTCAATTGCTCATAACTTTCAAATTAAACATCCAATCAAAAAACAAATCAATAGTGATCTATTAGGCTATGTTACCTTTCAAATGAGACTAATAGCGCCTAAGTCGGCTTAGCCATCTCTAAGAAACAGGCGATAATTATTACCTTGTCAAAACAGGTTTTTTAAGCATAACTTTTAAACTACTTGTTTGTTTTCAATAAAATTAACCCGAAAAATTTAGCGTTAACAAGAGATTTCATACGATACCAAGATCGTTGAAATCGGTCATTTGGTTCCGGAGAAAATCGTGTCACGTAATTTTCACTTTTTTACTTATAACTTTTAAACGAAATGTCGGACCTCGAAGCAATTCAATAGTGATATACTAAGCAATAATACCTTTCAAACAAAAGTAATAGCGAACAAATCGGTTCAGCCATCTCCGAGAAACAGGCGATAGAAAAGTTGCGCCCCGCACATACATACACACATACACACACACACACACACACAGACATTGCTCAGTTCGTCGAACCCTGTCGATTGGTATATGTGGTTCGGCCCTCCGGGGCTCGGATCAATTTCGTGTTTTTCGACCAATTCCTAAACCTTTGTTATAGTATAACAAAGGTAAAAGGTTTAGAAATTGGTCGAAAAACACGAAACTGATCTGAGGCACGGAGGGCCGAATCACATATACCAATCGATAGAGCTCGACGAACTGAGCAATATCTGTGTGTATGTGTGTGTGTTGTTTCGTTTGAAAGTTATAAGCAAAAATGTGAAAGCTACGTGACACGATTTTCTCCGGAACCACTCAACCGATTTCAATGATTTTAGTACCAAATGAAAACTCTTGCTAAATTATAAAAATTTTCAGGAAGTTTTATTGAAAACAAACAAGTTGTTTAAAAGTTATGCTTAAAAACGTGTTTTGACAAGGTAATAATTATCGTATGTTTCTCAGAGATGGCCAAGACGATTTATGCGCTATTAGTCTCATTTGAAAGGTAATATAGCCGGATAGATCACTATTGAATGGTTTTTTGATTGGATTTTTAGTTTGAAAGTTATGAGCAATTGAAGTTACACGTTAAAATTTACAATACTTTATAGCGATTTTAACCAAGATAATTTATCTAGTTTCAATTGTTTTAGTATTAAACGAGAGGTCTTAACACTGAAAATGTATTTACCAAATTTCATAAGGATTGGTTCTACTGGTCAAAAGATATTTAAAAATGATTGATGAAATTTATTCAAGAAAACCTTAATGACCAAACCTTTAATGGGACCAAACCTCAAAAACAGAATAATATAGTAAAAATGTGTAATTATTCAACGGGTGTTTCTTTGCAGCAGTTACTTAATAAAACATAGCACATTTTCTTACACTTTTAGGGTGACCGTGAATCCACCTAATAGGGAGACACAAATTTTTGTTTTTTGAACGCGTCCATAAAAATAGCGTCTTCACAAAAATTCTAGAACACACTAAAATAAGCAACTTTGCTGCATGTAGTAACTATCTATCTCTTACTGGTTGCGAAATTTAATGATTTGTTTGAAGAAACCACTTTAAAATCAAGCAAAGCAAAGCCATGGGTGTAAACGTCCTTCAGAACTTGACCCTTCTTTATCGACAGATTTCGCAGTCGGTTATTAGAGTACAGAAAAATGACGGGCTAGGGCAAAGATCCTATTAACTGTAACGGCACCGATCAGTCGAGATTCGAACATACGACGATTGGCTTGTTAGGCTAGCATTGTACCCCGAAGCTAACAGCCACCTTAAAATCAGTTCTGCTCAAAAATTCTGTACACGATGTTTTCATTGCTTTCCTATATTCTATAAAGTAATTTAATAGGTTAAAATACACTCTGAAAATTGTTTATCGCTAGGATGCATATGGATAACTAGCACAGCGTTAACAAACAGTTGAATTAAATTCCGAAGACGTGTCGATTTCTTTGTGATCATTTCCAGCTCAAAACGCTAAAAAAGCCAGTTTTTACTCGACTATTTTCGATTGGAATTTTAATTCGAATGTGAAAATAGTTTCTTTCTAAACCTAATATTTGACGAGCAGCATTCCAAAAGGTCCAATGTGCAAATGAGAGTTTCTCTTTGCGACTCGTCTCTTACGGTTATTACGGCGGCATAAATGCACTTGAATGCGTCTATTTTGCATGAAACGGTTACTGGTGTTATTGGAAAGCTTATCCTTTAGAATAATTGGGTTAAAATGTATTTATGCCGCCGTAATAAGCATAAGAGAAGAAACGCAAAGAGAATCTCTCATTTGCACATTGGACCTTTTGACATGTTGGTCGAGATTTCCATGTTTATCTGTACGTAAAAAATAAAAAGGTTTGACAAAACGGGTCTTTTTTTGAAAAGGAGGTACAACCACTAATCGTACCACTAATGGAGGTATCAATCGGCACCAAATTTAAGATTTTTGCTTTCTGACCTTAAATTAACAATCTGACAAAATTTGGTTCAAATCCGTGAAAGTCGATTACACGGTTATCGGATACTTTGCATGTGTTGACTCCAATAGATAATTTTGAGATTTCACATCTGAATAACTTGAGAACGGCTGGGCCTACGAAACAGTTTATATAAGAATTTAGTTCTAGTAGTAGTATTTAGTATTTGACTCAGTTTTATGAAAATTACAGATTCAAATACAAATCAAAAATAATATTTTAACTGAAAATGCCTATGTCAAATGACATGTAAGATGGTATAACAAAGGTTCCTTTCACCACCAGGTGGATTAAATCGGGTTTTTATCAGGTCTTTTTATCTTTTTACACTATACTAGCTGATTGCCCGATGTTACTCGGGCCCCTTTGCCTCTCAGTAGTTTGTACATCTGGTGTAACGTATACATCTGTTGTTAAATTCTCATAAGCATAGCATAGCATAGCGTAGTTTGACCGCCCGTGAGTGATCTAAATCAGCTGAGATTTCACAAAGAACCATCAGAATGATGCTTGGGAGTAGCAGATCATTCTCAGTGTGCATTTTCTGGTGATCTAATTCTTTATGATGATCTATAGCAAAGCTGGCCACGCCCATGCAGGTCAATTTGGGAGAGAAAGGAATGTTAGTTCGACACTTGCTGCACACTAGAGTGTGTGCAACTTTTCTATCGCCTGTTTCTCGGAGATGGCTGAACCGATTTGTTCGCTATTACTTTTGTTTAAAAGGTATTATTGCTTAGTATATCACTATTGAATTGTTTCGCGGTCCGACATTTCGTTTGAAAGTTATAAGTAAAAAACTAAAATTTTCGGAACACGATTTTCTCCGGGACTACATAACCGATTTCAACGATCTTAGTATCAAATGAAAGCCCTTACTAATGCTAAAATTTCACTAAGTTTTATTGAAAACAAATAAGTACTTTAAAAGTTATGCTTAGAAAACCTGTTTTGACAAGGTAATAACATCTGTTGTAAAATTCTCATAATGCAAGAAACAAAACATGTTTTCTTCATTTGAACGTGTCTACTCCCTTTGTCAGTTCCCCTCCTGTTATCCTCCAACTACTTGTAAAGTAAATCTATCTTCTTTTTTACGTGTTTAACTCCCCCCCTTTGATAATGACCACCCTATTCCCCCTTTCAGAAATCCAACCCACTTGTACTGCTATCGTTCCAAATGCAAAAGAAACGCACCCCTTTTCCCATTTGAACCTTCCTCCCTCTTGTAAGAGACGGTCTCTCTCTTTTGTCAACCCCCCTGCGCAGATTTTTTTAGGTCAAAGAAACACGTGTCTGACAAACGACGTTTGATGGAGAACCGCCCAGACGTTCCGCAGTTATGATAGTTACTTTCCGTGTCCCTCCCTTCTCGGTTCCATTCTAGTCAGATCCCCATTCTGCCACGTAGCTAATTATGCATCAGTTTGCTCTATGAAACACGACCCCTTTTACTTCCCCCTTGTTGGGGACCCCTCTCCCCTTTGTCAACCCCTAGTGCTGATTCCCTTATGTCAAGGAACATGTGTGCCAAGTTAGATGAAGGTATTTTAAAGTTATGGCCTCCCCCCTTTTTGTCAACCTCCCAGTGGCGATTCTCTTTTGTCAACAAATATGTGTGCCAAGTTTAGTGGAGAACGGTCAAGGCGAATCTCGGAATCTCGGATCACCTTTGTCACAATCTCGAGTTTTGCAAGTTTCTAAGGAGTTCAACCGTAGATGAATCATCAGTTACGTAACTATGAAAGCATGAGTACTTGAGCAGTTTAATATACAGATTTGGAATTTTTCTTACAGTAAAGTATAAAACAACCCCCCGTTGTTTAGTTAGATAAAATAAAGCGGATAGCACTTAAATATTCCCCGTGACTGTATAACGGTGCTTATTACCAATCTCACTTCACGGTGAAATCAACGTGAAGTGAATTCGGCCCTATTCCGAAAGTCACGCAAGTGAGAGGAAAAGTGACAAGACACACCTCCCGTGAAATCAGGGTTATTCCCAATGTCATGCGACCTGCGTGGAATCGAAAAAAAATGACATTTTGCGTGAAAACATTCCACTTGGTTTTTAGATGGTGAAATGATTCCACGAAAAGAGGTAAGTTTTGTTTATCAATTTTTTATCGATTTATTAGTCAGCAGAGGGCTGGTTTTAGTATTTATAATATGGCAAAAGCTAATTGCAACTAATATTCTATTGCAGGACCGTTTTGGACTAATGAACTATGATCAAAATAGTCAATACGACGGGACGTCTGCGCCGATCGCTGCCAGGTGTCCAGTACAGAATCGTCACGGTCCGGGTAATTTTAATGCAAATTAATTTCTACCAGCAGCACCAGTCAGTCCATTCAGAGTGATAGGTATGTTAAACGACACGGCATGCCAGCAGCGGTATAGCGGCAAGGAAGTTTACACCACGTTATTCAGCACATTAGGTTTACGTGTCGCTTGTCGAAAATGGACCGGAACTATATACCATGCAACTCAAGCAGCAGAAGAATCTATCAATGAGATAATGCATGCATTAGTGCGAATTTCGCAGAAACATTTTTCCCCCAAACCAACTTTGGAAACAGCCTGCGCCGCCTGTTTTCAGAAGGCCAAACCTCCCTCTAATCCGTCGTTCTTTTGCCTTTTGCCTTTTGCTACAGGACACACTGAACTTTAGCACTCATTTCACCGGCAATGGTGCTGTCAGTAACGACAGTGACGAGGACGATCAATTCCTGGACAGCAACGGTGACATCAGTGAAGTAGGAACTGTAAGATCACGATCTACATCGAGGCAGAATAACCATGACGTCGACGTCGATATTCAATTCCTGCCTATGTTGAGCGTGCCGATGGCTGAGAGCAACGATTGTTAGGAAGGACTACCGCAACGAATATGAAAAGAAAGATGCTCATAGTGATCGTCCAAATGCAAGTGACTGTCATTTGTCAGCTGGAAGTTTCTCAAATCAGTTTTCAGAGTTTTCTGGAAAAGTAAAGAGCCGGCCACCTAACTGAGGCGAAAGAATCACGCTGCTGTTTGGGATAGAACTCAAACAGAGCTTAATAGTTTGTATTACTTTCCGTAGACGAACAACTATGACTGTCTTTGGAAAGCCTTACTGGAGTAGCAAGCTAAGGTATTCTAAGGTAGCTAAGGTATAAAATAGGTATGTTGTTACATAACCGATTTTGCACACTACACACAAAATTGGTGATCAATGAACAGCGAATTCAGATCGACCTTGACGCTGGAATATGAAAGGCAGAAACACGATTGAAGTTGTAAACAACTATTGAAAAATGTGATCTACTAATAGAATAAATTTCAAATCATGTTATATTTCTTATTGTATTTGGAGTGTGTGTGTGCGTGCGTGTTTGTGTGGTTGTGTGTGTGTGTGTGTGTGTTTTTTTATTTAGCGAGTAGGGAAATCTGCTATCAGACACCTGAGAAGACAACTCAGGGAGTGGGGTTTGGTAACCCGACCCCCCTACTGGGGCGTGAGGATCCAGACCCACTAAAACCCTACTCGAGTCTCCAGCCTCAATCCCCTCTGGCACCACCTTATCGGTATTACTTCAGGGAGGGGCTATTGTGGCTGTTTATTTGCCGTTGATCGGCTTTTCAGCGGTTTCGTAGCTCAAGTACGATCTGGGTAGCAGCCGCATTGACCGCTCCCCAGACGTCCGAGCTAGAACACATCTTTTGGACTAAGTTATCCGGAGTAGTGTCCTGTCCTCTCACTGCCATCATGTTGCTTCTCACGCCCGCGAAACGAGGGCATATGAAGAAAGCATGTTCTGCAGTTTCCACAACGTCCACGCATTCGGGACACGCGGGGGACTCCGCCTGCCCAAACTTGTGCAGATACTGTCTAAAACAACCATGCCCTGACAGAATTTGTGTCAGGTGAAAGTTGACTTCGCCGTGGCGCCTGTTGACCCACCCGGATAGTTCCGGGATAAGTCGATGTGTCCACCGGCCTTTTGTGGAATTAGACCATGCCCGCTGCCATGTGATCATCGAGGCCGATCTTGTGGTACTCCGTATGCATCTAGTTCCACGTTGGTTGAAGCACTCTACGTCCTCGCTGATGATGATACCAATAGGCATCATACCCGCTAAGACGCAGATTGCGTCATGTGAAACTGTGCGATACGCACTCGCTGCTCTTAAGCACATGAGACGATAGGTGCTGTCCAGCTTGGCTAGATAGCTTTTGGTACCTAACGCCGATGACCACACCGGCCCGCCATACCTGAGTATGAACTGGACCACGTTGGCTAATAGCCTTCGCTTGCTGCCGTATACCGCAGAGCTATTAGACATCATACGAGACAATCCCTAAATAGCTGTGGAAGCCTTCTTGCAGGCATAGCCGACATGGCTCCCGAACTTGAGCTTGTCCAACTCCAAGGAGTTTTAAGGACCGCGTTGACGAAAGAGTGCAGTCCCCGACGCTGATATTTGCTTGCTGCACCGACTTGCGGTTGTTCACTACGATAGCCTCCGTTTCATGATGCGCTAGGTCCGGTTTCCTGGATCGCATCCAATCTTCAACAATGCTTATAGAGTGGGCAGCCGTCAACTCAACCTCTCTGATAGATTCACCGTAGACTTCCAAGGTGATATCGTCCGCAAAGCCGACAATCACCACCCCTACCGGGAACTTTAGCTTCAACACCTCGACATGACGTTCCACAACACCGGGCCCAGTATGGAACCTTGCGGAACCCCTGCGGTGATTGGAACGCATTTCTGACCCTCCTCCGTGTTGTAGCATAGCACACGATTCTGGAAATAATTTTCCAGGATCCTGTACAGCGACACCGGCACCTGGACGTTCCGAAGCGAGTTGGCTATGGAGTCCCATCAGCTAGCGCTATTAAACGCATTTCTCACGTCGAGCGTGACAACTGCGCAATAACGGATACCTGTCCTCTTGGGCTGGATTGCCACCTCGGCTGTCTTAGTGACAGACAAGATGGCATCCACCGTAGATATGCCTTTTCGGAAGACGAATTGGTTCCTTGACAGACCGTTTGTACCCTCCGTGTACTGTACGAGTCTGTTAAGGATAACCCTCTCCAGTACCTTTCCGGCAGTATCGAGCAGACAGATCGGCCTATATGACGAGGGGACACCCGGAGGTTTTCCCGGCTTCGGCAATAGGACCAGGTTCTGTCGCTTCCATCTGTCCGGGAAGTGGCCATCTTCTAGGCATCTACTCATTACTGCCCCGAATAATTCTAACATAGCCGCTTTAATGGCCATATTCGGGATTCCGTCTGGCCCCGGTGCCTTGCTCACCTTTAGGGATTTGGCGATCTCGATGAGCTCCTCCCCAAGCAACACAGCTTGTTATCGAATAGTATAATATTACATATATCAGAACTTCTCTATTACCTGAAAAGCGCAAAAAACTTAAGTCTAATGAAACAAGAATTGAAAGAAGTATGTATCAGGTTATTTCATACCAATTTAAAACGTTATTATAGCATAAGCTACAACTTGTTCTTCCAGTAGTTTAAATTTAGTAATGGTGACGTAATAAAAACTTCGTGTTGACATGTTGACAAAACAAACATTATACATTAGATATGAGCTGTCAAATAAATTCATGTTATCCCAAAACATCTCAAAACCTTAATAATAACGACATATGTTTTCAAAGTACGTTTATAGTACGCTTAAGCGACTAATTTCCACGAACATTATTTTATAACTTGTTTTGTGTGTTACTTGGGTCGTTCGTAACCGTCACTTCCTCCCCGATCTCCAAACCGCCGTCGCCCACGTTACTTTGGATGTTCGGCTGGGAGGCCGACCATCCTACGCTATGGTCTGAGATACTGGAACGTGGGACGACTCAGCGGCCTGGGGCCAGGGCCTTGGCTCGTGGCGCGGAAAGAGGCCCTCGATGATCCGCTCCAGCATCTCTGGCGATTGCTCAGCGGGCGCCATCACACCCTTGGTCTTTGCCATTACGACCCTGTAGGCATCACCCCACGGATTCGCATTGGCACTAGCACATAACCTTCCAAAGCAGGCTCGTTTACTAGCTTTTATGCCACTCTTAAGCGCTGCGCGTGCAGCAACAAGTGCTACTCGACATTCAACCCTGCCTTCGTCCGAACGAGCTCTTTGCAGAATTCTCCTCGCACGAAAGCACGCTCCGCGGAGTTCCGCAATTTCAACTGTCCACCAGTAAGCCGGTGACCAGCCATACCTAGGTCGATCTTTCCTAGACATGGTAACATCACACGATCGCGACAGCACCTCAACCAAATGATCAGCGTTCGGATCGAGCATACCGCGATCACCGCACTCTCTTCGGATCGCTTCAACAAATACTTCGGGATCGAAGTATGATGTCTTCCATCCACGAGTGGTTGGAGTGTTGGCTCTACTCGTCACCTGCCGCCTCGTTATCTGACCGACACTATAGCGGACCGCCTGATGGTCACTGTGAGTGTAACCATTGTCTACCCTCCAGTCTCCTATCAGACCAGGACTGCCGAATGTCACGTCGATGATAGACTCCGCACCGTTCCTACTGAAGGTACTTGTGGTGCCGACGTTGGCCAAATCTACGTTGAGCTTTGCCAGAGCCTCAAGCAGAATCCGACCCCTATGCTTCATGCGACGACTTCCCCACTCTACCGCCCAAGCGTTAAAGTCTCCCGCCACAACCACCGGCCTTAGACCAGTCAGCACAACTGATACTCGGTCTAACATTCGCGTAAACTGCTCGATAGACCATCTCGGTGGAGCATAACAGCTGCAGTAGAACACTCCACCCACTTTGGCAACCGCAAATCCCTCGTCTGCGGTTGACACAACCTCTTGAACCTGCTTGTCGTCCATATAGCCGCCGTCCCGGACCCATCCGACACCCAGTTGCGGTTTCCGGTAGGGACGCGATATGGGTCCGAGATGATGGCAATGTCCATTGCCGACTCGGAAACTGCTTGGTGTAACAGCTGCTGAGCCGTGCTGCAGTGGTTCAGGTTGAGTTGTGTCACTTGCACTATGATCGTGGCTTGGTCGCCGGCACACCAGCCGGGCACCTTGGAGCTTCCGCTACGTGCTTTGCGTCCCTTTTACCGGTACAGATCAAGCACTGGGGAGGCTCCGCGTAGTCCCTTGCTTTATGGCCAGCACTGCCACATCTCCTGCACAATTGGCTCCTATCTGGCCCTTTGCAGTTCCAGGCCTTATGCCCGTGCTCGAAGCATCGGAAGCAAGCCTCCGATTGCTTCAGCACGCTTAGTGGGCATACCGACCACCCCACTTTCAGCCTAGCAGCTTTCAGGGCTTCGTTTCCGTCCGCCAGCGGAAGTCGTAAGGTGGCTACCTGGGTCCCGACAGGACCCTTACGCAGGCGAACCGCCTCGGTTGCCACTACCACTCCACTTTGCTCTTTGAGGGCCTGTATGACCTCACACACATCGGTGTTCTCATCCAGGTTTTTAAGCTGGAGAGTCATTTCTGATGTGAGAGCACGTACCTGCACTCCCTCCCCGAGCACTCCTTCCGCTATCGACTTGTATGCGGAACTCTTCTTGGAGGCGTCTTTCTTCAACTCAAGGATCATTTCGCCCGTGAGTGAGCGGCGGATGCTCCGCACGTCCGCGCCCAGGTCCTTGAGTAGGGCATCTCCTCTCATGGCCTTCAGAACCTCTGAGTATTTCGACCCGTCGGTTTTCAGGATAAGAGTGTCGCCCTTCCTCGCTCGCTTCCCTGTCGGTTTAGGTGAAGCTTTCTTTTTGGTGGAGCTTCCTCTTTTCTTCCTCTTGGCCGTTACCTCGATCCACGGGCCACCCGTCTTGGTGTTTCCCACTGCTTGGTCGGTTAGCTCCACCAACTCGCTAGCCTGAGGGCTTTTACCGATCAGGCGTTTTTTTTTGGTCCACCAGAAGTGCCATCCCCCGGGGACTGTCTCAGACGCTTGGCTGATGCCTTACCGCTGTTGGTAGCGCTCTCCGTGGCTTCCAGGGCCACGTTGCGACACGTCGTCAACGAGCAGGCATCCGTTTGTACTGACTAGAACGTAACTAGACGCTAGACTAGACGTAAGGGGTAGAACGAAACAAACCCATTGATGTGACACGGCACCATGAACAGAGGGACCCAACATACAAGATGGCTCGACCATGTCGAAAGCGACTTGCGACTTCTAGGACGCCGGAGAAAACGGCGACGAATGACCCAAAATCGAATTGAATGGAAACGACTGCTTGATTAGCTACCCTGGTTCTCTGATGCTGATGACGACGACAGCAGGACATATTGAATGGATTGTTTGCTAAATTTGATCAGTAGTATATAATAAATTTATTTAAAGGCAGTTTAATACAAAATTACATAAATTTTTCAGTTGAATGAACTTACTTCAACAATAATTCGTATACATATAAAGAATTTTTTGAATAGTTCCTATAACTCACAGTAGCGTTTCAATATTCAACTGACACGATAAAGAAATTAATCAATGCGGGACCATTTTCGGGACACATGGTAATCCGGAACAAACCTTCCAAATCCGGTACATTCCCGCAAAATCCAACACGTCTGGTCAGTATGATTTCAAGTCCAATTTGATGTCTAAACTGAATCCCAGCTGGCCGGGCTAAAATTAAAATACACGCCTCTATTCTACATGCCGATAGGAGTCGGATTCGATCAGAAATTGCGCTTCGATCGGAATACATCCTATGCTATAACACACGTCGATCGGAACGTTTCTGATTGGAATGAGCCCGATCGGAATGCAGAATCAAGGATTATGCAGAATCAGATGGAAATGTGGCACATGTGCACTACTGTACTAGCACTAGCCTTTGAGCACAGGCCGTCCGTCCGGAAAGGGAATTAAGAAGGGCATCCCTTTTATTCCACGGACCATTGATAAGGGACCGTAGATTTTATTGCAGAAGTTCACATGAGTAGGCAAATGAAACAATCCGACGCTATTATGTCAATCTTGTCAATGGGGTTATTATGCAACTCACTTCACTGCCAATCTCACTTCACGAATGAAATTTTTTTCACTTCACAAGCATCGGGAATAGGTCATAAAAAGTGACGTGAGTGTGGAAGTGAAATTTATTTCACCGTGAAGTGAGATTGGTAATAAGCACCAACATTTCGCCGAATACCATTTCGCGAAAAAACTTACGCGGAATGTACCATTCCACGGAAAACCTTTTCGTGGAAAGTACTATTTCGATCCTCGAGGTGATCCTCTCCTTGCTCGCTGTCGCTCATTCGGACCCAGCTGAAGGAAAGTAACAGAGGTCAGTAGACCTAGGAAAACAAATAAACCTAGACAGAGGTGATTACTGCAGGGGCGGGGGGGCTGCAGATAGTTTTTGGTGGTCTTGTTATTGACTGTTATGGAAAAGTCCAAAATTTCTCGAGCCCGATAAGTTTTCGAGTTACGCAAAAATTTATGATTTATTTATATGAGAGTCAATAATCCTCTACCACAGGGGTTAGGGGTCTCAAAAAAATAATAAAATAAATTATTGCCTCTAAAATCCCCCCATCCCACAATTTGGTTTTATTTACTTGATTAGTTCTCGAGTTATGAGGAAATTCGTGTTTCATTCGTGTAGGAACACCTTCTTCTAAAATAGGAAGGAGTCCTAATCCATCATAGAAAAAATCCCTCCTCCAAAATCACCCGTATACCAAATTTGGTTCCAATTGCTTAATTACTTCTCGAGTTTTGAGGAAATTTGTATTTCTCTTAATGGGGGGAGGGTTCATAGTTCGCCATAGAAAAAATTTCTGCCTCCTAAAACCCCGTCTTGATAAATTTGGTTTCATTTACTTGGTTACCCAAGTAACAATTTCAATTTTAAGGTGCACTTGAAGAGGTTTCCAGCATTTGCTGCTTAAAACCGATCTCAAAACTTGTAATTCTACAAAACTGCGATAAAACAGCCATAAAACCCTTATAAGGCGAGGGAGGCCCACACTAAAAAAGGTTCTCCAGAAAATTCCCAAAGATCCTTTTAAAACTTGTGTACACGGCATTCAATCTGAGACTTTCGGATCAAGACGAATATACAACCGAATTGTTCGATAGGCTCTATAATAATGATTCTTGTATCAAGATATGTAGGTATAATATAAAGGTAATCATGAGATCGAGTATTAGGGTGATTTATTAGGAGGATATCAAAATAATTTTGAAAAATTGGTCGCTACGGACATCTCAGTGTTTATCCCGCCTCGGTGATAAATTCGCTCATCAGAGCCATCCGAAGTGGAACTCTCTTCATCGCTGTTCTCTACCGAAGCGTTGACCATCCACGGCTTCATTCGTTCAGCTGCAAAGATTGTGGATGTCTTTTTCTGCGTTAGTTGGACTCTCGGAACATCTGTAATGAGATATCGATCGTTCCCAAGAACCTTATGGATTATATACGGCCCCTTGAAGCGCGGCTCAAGCTTCCTGCTGAATCCAGTTGCTTGCGGATCCTTTTCCACAAGTACCAAATCTCCTTCACAATACTTCCGTGCATGACGTCTCGCTTTGTCGAAATAAAATTTCTGCTTCTGCTGCTCCTTTCCGATTCTAGAGGATACCAAATGCTTAATGGCTTCCGACTGTCCATCTGGGATTTTCGTATTAAACATCATCAGCAGTTGATTTCGCACTATATCCCGAGGACTGTAGTTGAAAAGCAACGAATGTGGAGATACTTTCGTCGAGTCATTGATCATGGTATTGATCCCCCATTGTATCATACGAAGATGCATATCCCAGCTTTTATCGTCATTCTTTACCATACACTTCACGGCATCAAGAACGTTTCTATTTTCTCGCTCGACTTGACCATTGGCGCGAGGCGTTCGAACGACGACTTTCACTTGCGTTATTCCCGACTCAACACAAAAGTTTCCGAACTCTTTCGAAGTATAGGCTGTTCCACGATCAGAGACTATGCATCGCGGTTTTCCAAAAATGGCAAAAACTTCGTTCAGCATCTGGATGACTGGACCTGTCTTCGTGTTGCGCACCGCTTTCAGCACGACATATTTTGTGAATACATCCACCAGGACAATGATGAATTCATTCAGTTGCGACGATCGAATAAACGAACCAAGATGATCTACATGAATTGTGTCGAAGGGCACTGCAACTTTCTCTATTAGATGCAGCAAGCCCTCTTTCACTCCACCTTTAGCTTTTACGTACGCACAGTGCACACATGACCCAATATATCGCTTTAGATAATGTCTCATTCGACGAAACCAAAATACTTTACGAATCACTTCCAAAACTTTCTCGACTCCTTTGTGCCCCAGATCGTCGTGGTAATTTTGAGCAATTCGCCATCGAGCACGTGTGGGCACAACCCACTTCAAGCCATCCTTACACTTCCGCATAACACCTTCATCCTTAAGAGCGTATTCTTTATGAATCTGCTTGTCCCGATTGTTAACCGGGGTTTTCGTTAGAATCTTCGTAATTTCGAATAGCTTCGGATCTTCTCTCTGCAACAGCTTTATCCAGTGATCTTCTTCAATGTTCACCTCCATCGCGTGTGCTAATACAGGTTCTGGTTCGTCGGCTTCCGGCTCAAATACTGGATTTCTGCTCAGACAATCTGCATGTTGCATTTTATCGCCCTTTCTATGCACTAACTCGTAGTCGTATTCTTGCAATTTCAGCAACCACTTTCCTACGACGGGTAACATGATCTTTTTCGCTACAGTTTTCTTCACCGCTTCACAATCCGTGACAATTACAAAATGTCTTCCCAACAGGTATTGCCGAAATCTCTCCACCGATTCGACTACAGCTAGGGACTCTAATTCGTAACTATATTTCTGGCACTCTATTTCCGACGTTTTTCTGCTAAAGTAGCTAATAGGATGTAAACCATCCTCCATTTGCTGGAGCAATATGCCTGAAAGCCCATGCAAACAGGCATCCGTAAGCAATTCAATATTCCGGTTTGAATCGTACATAACAACGACTGGGCGACTCATCAATGCTTCCTTTAGACTTTGAAAAGCAGCATGTTGAGCATCACCCCACACGAACACTACCGCCATCCGGGGTGAGATTGTGCCACGGGGGTGAGATTGTGCCAAAAACCAAAAATGTTTATTTGTGAAAATTTATTATATCTGTAGAAACTGGTAATCTAAATTCAACATGACGATGAACATAACATATTTATTCATAACTTAGTATGGAACACAGATAATATTAGCAAACTATTTAGGCTAAACAGGGTTTCAAAGTTCGCGATCAAAAATACTCGGAAACAACGCTTGTAAAAAATGTCCCGCATAAACCAACCCAAACAAGAAATCGCATCAACTTGCTATTTTGAAGGTATATAAACTAATCATTTACAATGTATTGAAAGGTTATTAGGCGTTGGATAAGTTTTGATTCCGAAAATAATATTTTTCGAAACTTTGTACTTTTCGAGCTTTACGGGGCACAGTGGTCCGAAAGTCCAAAAAGCTGGCAGAAATGTCAAAACGATCTCCTAGAGCAGCGGTTCCCAACCTTTTTTCGGTTCGCGTACCCCCTGGCGGATTTCCCTATACTATTCTGCAGCGAACTAAAGTTTTGGCGAACCCCTGGGGGTTCGCGAACCCCCATTTGGGAACCGCTGTCCTAGAGGATAGGTGACTTCTGCGAAGTTGGTTGATATACTCAGGAGATCTATGTGATATCATTCAACTAGTGCTTAACCCTTAAATTATAAGTTAACTCTTTAATACACGTTATTACCATAATATAGTATTAATTATTGGTTAAGTTTTTCAGTAATGGTTGAGTTGATTTGATAACTCTCAGTTCAGTTTTTTATTGAAAGATTTTTTCACATTTCTGCAACTCATTCGATTTTCCCAGTACATTTGATTCAGCATTCTAATTGCACCCGAATGGTTTTATAGACAAGCTATTTATTATTAAATAAGTTTTCAAATAAAGAAATACAAATAAAGTTCAAATTCAAAACAGACACTGATGAAGCCTGCAAGTCGTAGGCGAAATACGTATCGGTCTGACTAATGAAACAACAAATAAAAATTAACCAGAAAAACTTTCTAGTAATTGCTTTGTTTGCGGCCTCTACTATGCCCTTGATTAATTAATATTAGACTTCTAGTTTCTTCCACTGAAAAGTATGAAATTATTTTTTTCATATTTTATTTATTGTATTAGATATATTGATAATAGTTACGAATTTAGACTGGAGCATACATTAATGTAATGTAACATACAGCGAACGATAATTACAGATCCATGATTTGTTTCGCTGTTGTGTCACATTTTGAATACTTTTGATTTCTTTTTGAATTAAACATTAGTTTTAGACCTTGTATATCCTTATCGTAAAGGGGTTTTCAATCTAAAATGCAAGCCTAATAATAAGATGTAATAGGAGTACTATGTCTCCTGTAAATCCTGTAGAAATGAGCCTTTGCATCAGATGTGCCTTAGAAGCGCGTCATTCTGTTTCGATATTCGCGAAACAAACTAAATAGTTGTTTTGTGCTACAAAGCATTCTTTGAAGTATACTCCAAAATCAGTTTATTAAACTATATTAATGCTTGTCCCTTTCATTTCCACGATATCCTGGAATAATCAATGCAGAATAATCAATGCCTACTATCATATATTGAAACCATTGCAAGGATTATTCGTTAAAATCAAATTTGCTTACATGAATTCGTACAACCTCTCTAAGATTTGTCTTTACTTTCTTAGTTGCAGAAAGTTGCAGGCCAATTTAGGTTTAATCGGTTCCTTACAAGTATACCTGCACACTAAAAGTAATATGGCAGCGGAACTCGACGGGTTCCATAAGTTACGACTGTCAATTCGAAAAAGTTTAGATATTCGTCCTCATTTTTATCATAATCAAGCCAGACTCGGTGAACCAATAATATTTTAAATTAGTGTAACCTTCTCAATAATATTGAAATAGATGTCTTTCAACTAAATATGTCATTGTTTACGATATTTATGCAACGTTTGCTACATACCTATAAGAAACAACCATACTTGTTTTTGAAAAGATTTCACCGGCTTAAATGTTATTCAACAAGTTCAGAAGACTTTAGCTTTTAGAAATCTAAGAAACGAACAACCAAAAAAAGGATTTAGGCTCATATGAGTATGTAGAAGAACACTTTTGAGTTATTTGATCAATTAAAAATACTTGCAAAATGGGATTTCTGCCAACTATTTTGATTTTCGGACCACTGTGCGGGGGTGAGATTGTGCCAATCCATAATGATCGATCCAATTTGTGGATTTCACATAGGGACGATTCAAATATGACGTCCACCAAATTTCTGCTTTTTTAGACCCCCGTCCCCCCTCTGTCCGATTGTGTCACAAAACTCAACCTCCCCCCCCCCCTTTGGACGTCACACAAGCTCAAAAAAAAAATTAAAATCGTATTAAAAGTAAAAAGTGGTTTATAAAACTAGCTTAACATTTTAAGAGTTAATGTATATGATTAAAAAAAATTTAGAAAATAACAATTAATAAAAATCAGAGGGGTTGTGTCAAGACACGACCGCATATATAGGTGACGCAGAACTACGTAAGTCTCTTTGTAGTGATAGTGGCATGTATTCATGCTTGTAATCATTCGATTCTTCATGTATACATGCTATATGCAACATATATACATGCTACATGCATTGTATGTAACATTTATCAAAGTAGTAACATTGCATACATTCAATTCTCAAAAGATTGTACATTTGAAAACAATTTAACAAAATCAAGAACACAAACTATTGCTTTCCTGCTACCTTACTGAAATTAAAGATTGTTTTTATTATCCATGGTTTCCCACGTTGAAGGGATTTTACCAATTGGGTATTTTAATTTTCCCAAGAAAGTTGCTTTTTTACCTCATTTCATAGCCCGTCGTTTTCTGAATCTAACAGTTCTTTTTTTATTTCAATTAAGTGAATATTTGATGAAAAAATTAATAAAAATCAAAAATAGAATGATTTGCTGTTTGACAGATATCAACCAAGCCGATTGATTGAAATGATGTCAGAAGTTCTCTTCCTCTCTTCTATCTTTCTGATAGAGCTTTTCATTATAACCGAGCTTTTGACAGCTCCCATATGAAACCTGTATCGGCTGATGACCATAGTTTATCTATCCACTGTGTTGTCTAAGGCGAGCTGAGAAGACAAATGGTTTACTTATAAGCTATCGTCTTATCCCAAAAAAAAATTTTTAAACGAAAAAAATGTTTTTTTATTACTTTCACTCGTCAAATTTGAAAAAGTCTTCATGTGACTTTACAGTGACATCATATATTATCATAATATGCGAGAATGCAAATACCGCTAAAATACCCAATTCAATCCTATTTTATCAACTGCACATCTTTTCACTACACTTCTAATGAAACGGCAAGCATGCGCATTCAAACAGAGTCGTATTATAACCGAACAGTACAGCTGTAGCACATTTTTCCAACGCAGATATCAAGTTCGCCGAGGTTTAATCGTTTCGCAGTAAAAAATTTGCGATCTGTTGGGGCAACGAACTTGCGTCATTTTTTCTGGCACACTTTCCTAACACAGACATCAAATTGGACTAGGTTTAATCGCGTTCGTAAGAAATCTGTTGGCACGAGTGGGCTTTGTTACTCTCTCTGGCGTACTTCCCAAGCAAGGACATCAAAATGGTCTGGGTTGAACCGCGGTGTTAAGAAATCTTGTTGAAATGAGGAAACTTTGTCACTTGTTTTGGCTTACTTCCCAAGCACAGATATCAAATTGGTATAGGCTTAGATCATCGTAAAGAATCTTCCAACCAATCACGAAGCGCGAATTCTGGTAAAACATAGGTTCATTATTTTCAATTTTTCAATAGTTCAAAATCAAGAATCCATACTTTTTTTCATTTGGGTCAATTCTTAGAAGATTTTCCGATCGATTGGTGTAAGAATATTGAAAATCGATCGGAAAACCGCTGAGCTATTAGCGCTCAAAACCTTTCATTTTTCGTGACGCTCACATTTTTCGATTTTTTGGAATGACACCCTATCTCAAAACTTGCCGTAAGACGTAGTCCTACGTCAAAAATAATAACTGCGAACAAGGGCTCTAACAACATTCAATTGCAAATTGTTACAAATCAATGAAGAAATTAAGCTTTGGTTTCAATTGAAGTAGCATGGCTCCGCTTCTAAACAAGCTTCAATCTGCGTCGGCGAAGCAGGTTTCACTACATCGTGACGATAGTTTTTAGAGTTCATTGTACTTTTCTATCCAATATTTAGTAAAAAGCTGGAAACTTTGATTGCAAAGTTGATGATGTGAAATTGATGTGTAAATTGATCCTTCAATGTAACGCGTGGTCTATCTAGTTAACATTAACAAATTGTGCCTGACTTTCAAGCGCCGTCAGCTGGAACAATAAGTTCGAAAATCGAAATCAAAGAGTGATGAATGACTGAGAAACATATTATTGCTGTTTTTTGATGAAAATGTAATTTTTTTTCGACGAATGTCACATTTGCCTAGACCCCCTCCCCCCCTTTGTCACAACCTGTCACAAAATTGACACCCCCCTCCCCCCATAAGCTATGCACGTCATTATTGGATGATCCCATACACAACAAAAATACGTCAGTATACACCACATTCTTTACTATTGAGCACAATATTTTGACAGATTAGATTGCATCATCCATTTTGGAGCAAACAGCATCATAGGTCTGCTATATAATTTAAACTAATTTTTACTTTTTCTCTGGAAATTTCAGATACTTTGAATAAACACTCTAATATAAGACGAATATATTATACCGTGTATAAACTGCCAGTTTTAAGGAGTAGGGAGGGGGTTGGGATAGGCAACATGTTCTGCGGTCGCGGGTTCTCGAACGAAGTAATGGTTACTTTTGTTAAATGATCAAATAGGTATGCCCCCTTAGGATACAGCCCTTCATATATCGCCCCTTTGTTAACCCTAGAAGCGCTACTGGCTATATAAAAGCTGTCCATTGACTACGAACTCAGTTTTAGTTATTTCAGACCTCGCCGGGTTATTTTCGTTCATACTTTTTGTATGATGCGTTGTTTTTGGCCGACCCCCTGCCCCTAATAGTCCACTTAGTTCATGGACGGCCCCATATGAACTACTTTATACTGATATTTATGTGTATTGTTTATAAACATGCTAATGTTCAATGTTTAGCTTTTTAGCCTAACTTTATGTTTTTGGCACAATGTCACCCCCTAGAAGGGGTGAGATTGTGCCAAAGTTCATGCAGTTCCAGTAAAATTAGGTTTCATTGTAACTAAACCATCTCTACGGTAGTTGTTAATTGAACAATTTAATATATATTGACAAGTTTGAAATCAACTTAGTTCCTAAATTGTGTTTATACTGAGCTAAAGAATAAAAATATATGCTTTTTTGGCACAATCTCGCCCCGGATGACGGTACTTCATTTTTTTGTCAACCGAGTCAGAGGTTCAGCTATAATGCTAAATTCTTTCACGAATCGCCGAAAATAGTTTGCTAAGCCCAGAAATTCTCGTACGTTGCGGTCGTACACTGATTGCCAAAAATTTTTCCGTCCCAGGCCTAATTTCTCCTTCGCTAACTTTATGGCCGAGAAAATTCACAGCAGTTTTCAGAAATTGAGTTTTCTCTAAGTTCACTGTTAGTCCACAATGTTCGAATTTGTTCAGCACATCATCCACATCGTAGCCGCCAAAAGTTACATCACCGAGATATGCTACGAAACCGATCGAACGCAGGGGCGCAATAACAGCATCGATCATTCTTGGGAAAACTGCACTACCGGTGCACAATCCAAAGGGCATTTTCCGATATTCGAAGTGGCCAAATGATGTTGAAAACGCCGTAAACTTTCTGCTACTGTCAGCAATCGGGATTTGGTGGTAACCCCTGAACAAATCAACAGTTGTAAACAATCGTCCACCAACTAACCGATTCAGGCAGTCCTCAATCACAGGCATAGGCCACGATTCTTTCACTGTTTTCGCATTAATCGCTCGATAGTCAACTACCATACGCTGCTCACCGTTCTTCTTACGCACCAACACGGTAGGGCTGTTATAGGGAGATGTTGAAGGCTAGATTATATTCGCTGCCAGCAAATCGTTAACCGTTTCTACTACCACTTTTTCTCGCGAATACTCCATCGTCAGCTACTAGCATTATAAACGATAGAATATCAACTTGTACGCGTTTTATTAGGCTTTGTTTACGAATGCGAATTTGTTAAGAGATATTTACGATAATTTTTGTTCATTGATATACGAATTGGTGCTGGCCGGGCCCTCTTAGTGGGGGGAAGGGTTTCTAACCATCATAAGAACCTTCCCCGGCCCCGAAAACCCCTACATGCAAATTTTCACGTCGATCAGTTCAGCAGTTTTCGATTCTATAAGGAACATACCAAAAGATAGACAGACAGAAATCCATTTTTATAGGTATAGATTAAAACAGCAACACTCTGACCAAGCAGTTTTTTGCTGCTATTATGAAAAATACTAAAGTTCAACACCAAAATCATATTTTCAAGCGAGGCCATATTGCCATATTCCAGTATTTTGTTTCAGCTCGCTAATAGAAATTCATCAAAGCAAAGTGTTTTGCAGAAAGAAAGTTATTATCAATCGGTTATTTCCTGTCACAGAATGCAACTAAAATAATTTTGCTAGAAATTGAGATTGACCAACTGAATTTATTTATTTTGGTAAAACAGTTTTCGAAAATTGCAAAATTTAATTTAATATTAATATGCACGATAAAATGCTGCACATGTTGCAAACGAACTAAGATTGTCAAAATTTTATTATTATTCTATGGGATATTTTATTATGGTCGCTATAAACTAAATCGATCAGCAGGATCTGACCGCAGAGGTTGGAAAACTCGCAAAATGAATAGATACACCGAGGATCGGCAAATGGTTTTTATCATGATAAAACAGCTACGCGAGTGGTTCAATTCGCCTATAACAATAAGCAACATACACTCACGCTTCATAGCATCGCTGAATATACGAATATCGTGATCAACGCAAAAGTGCGAATTACCGCCTTCTGCTGCTTGTAAAGCCACTAACACTACTTTAAACTATTCCCTTTTCGTGGTAATATTATTTTGAATACTTTCCGGCGTCCCCGGGCATTCTATATCCGATAAATCCAGCACACTCAATGTTCAATATTCAATTTTTGAACGAATTCTGATGTTCACATTGAGGTTCTGTTCGTGATAAAATTCAAAGCTGATGCGTGCATTATCAGCGAGGCAGGCGAATAGTGTATGTTCATGAGGCATGTTCGTCGATTCAAATGACCACTTTTTTGCGAATTCTCCAACCACTGTACTGACCGTGAAACTTTAACTTTTCTGCTCATGGATGTATTTTCAAGTAGACAAAGCTGGCGAACTGATTCAGCTTTTACCAGAGCGAAAAGCTTTATTAAATTATGCCGGTGGCTGTCAAGCAGCGAAATCTTAATCGGTTTTATTGCTGCTTTCAGCAGAGCGTGATACGATTACTTGAGCTTATAACCTGATTCTTATAGAGGCTATGAAAACATTCTGAGGAGTGAGCCACTTGGTCAGAAGGGAGTTTTATAGCGGCCATCAAATAATTCTGGTGGAGCTCATAGTTTTATTAGTGGTTTATTAAAATTGGCCATGAGAACCACTTTAGGAACGTAATAAAACTTAGAATTGTTACTTGGGCGGTGATCTTGTATGCCCGAATCGCCGTCACGAAAAAAAATTGCGTCAGCCAGAAATTCACTTCCCTTGCTTTCTATTTACCCAGACTGTGAGGACTCGTATTAGCCTATGCGTCCACTTACCGTTAGTCGAGGTGTTCTACTCCTGCTGCCACTTAAGCATTGAATCTCCTCGTACAGCTTTTCTTATTCCTCTGGTGTCCTTCTAGCCCTCACTAAGATGATGCCGCTTGGAATTATCCCAGCACACGAAACGTGCTGTTAATCTTCTTCGTATTTCGGTGGGTTTCTAGCACTTCAATCGAGGCTGAATCACCGTAACGCAATATCGACGTGGATACACTAGCCAAAGCACGCATCTCGCTGCTTGGATCAGAGTTGTTTCGCATGATTCTGGCAAGCGCGTTAATCTCTTTGGCCGCCTTCTTACAGGCATTGTCGATGTGGCTGTTGAAATTGAGACAGTCATCGAGCCCCACACCCAGAAGATTCACTCTTGGTTTCGAGGTGGTTGTGTGGTCTCCAACTAGCCGTTTGAATCGATTTGCGGTTACGTGTCTATCGACTTCGTCGCCAACATTTCCACCTGTTTTAGCGAATCTCTTGTCACTAATACCGCGATGTCGTCCGCAAAGCCAACTATTTCGACGCCTCAAGGGAAAGCCAGCTTGAATACTCCGTTGTACATCCCGTTCCAGAGCGATGGATCCAGAATAGAGCCTTGGGGACTCCTGCCGTAATCCTGATCGACCTGTGTCTTTCGTTTGTCTCATAGAGCAGCACTCGATTCTCGAAGTAGGTTCTCAAAAACTTGCACAGGTACCCAGGAGTCCACATGCTATGTAGCGCTAGAGCGATGGCCTCCCAGCTAATACTGATAAACGCATTTTTGACGTCGATTGTTATTACTGCACAGTATAGATTTTCTCTATGCTTCTGCTTGGAAGCCTTCTTTACACTTTTGATCACTGTACGAATAGCATCCAATGTAAACAAGACACGTCCGCATAGGTGACGTAGGACTACCGAAGTCTCTTTGTAACGATAGTAGCATGTATCCATGCATCTAATAATCCGATTCTACATGTATACATGCTACTCCCCCTGCAAATGGCGAATCTCGGTAGGAACAGGTTTGAATGAATCTATAAATACTAGGAGCTAGAGCAGAGGGTCCAAAGCCCTAAAAGGAGGATGGTTTTGACGTAGGACTGCGTCTTTGTTTACTATACTGGGACTGGGTAGCAGTTTGTGAAAATGAAAATAGAAGTGTAACGTTTGAATGAAAGATTTCAAATGCTGATAACTACTAAACTACTGAACGGAACTGAAAAATTTATATTTCGTTGGATAGATAAAATGACCAGCAATTTTATGAAGAGGGTGAGAGAGCAATTGTATGGAGGGCATAAGAGGGGGGGCTCCTAAACAAATAAAACGCAAATTTCTTTAAAACTCGACTACTAATCAAGCAAATGGAACCTTTGGCATGTGGGAGTTTCAGAAGGCAGAATTTTTTTCTATGGTGTACTGAAAACCCTTACCCTTCTAAGGGGGGGAGGGGGTTCCCATGCAAATGAAATACACATTTTCTCATAACCAGAGATGGTTCGATTACTCTGACTCAATTTTGATTCATTTGACAGTAGCGTCTTAACGGCACCAAATATGACAAAGCTATGTATGGGACATTTATAGAACAGGATGTTATCTATAATTTTTGTGAATTAAGTTTTGCTGTATGTTTTGTAGTTATGGCGCTACAATGCTTGTATTTTATTAGTGACTGAATGAACGTTCATTTAGTCACTGATCAGTTACTAACGTTGTAGCACCGTAACTATAAAAGATACTGCAAAACTTTGTGCTTAAAAATTGTTGATTAGAATAAGTTTTACAAATGTCCCATATATAACATTGTCATATTTGGCTCGGTTGAGACGGTACTGTCAAATGAATCAAATCTGTTCATGACTCTAGAACTAAGCAAGCGAATGGAACCAAATTTTGCATGTGGGGGTTTCAGGAGGTACGATTTTTTTTTCTGTGGTGAATTATGACCCCTCCCCGTTTCAAAAGGGGGGGCTCCCATATATATACAAATTTCCTCATAACTCGAGAACTAATCAGGCAAAAGGAATTAAATTTGGCATGTGGGAGTTTATGAAGGTAAGAATTTTTTCTATGGTGTACTAAGACCCCTTCTCCTTCTAAGAGGGGGCGGGGGGTCCCATACAAGTAAAATACAAATTTCCTCATAACTCTAGAACTAATCAAACAAATGGAACCAAATTTGGCATGTCGGCTTTTCGGAAGGCAAGAATTTTTTCTATGATGAATTGAGACCCCTCCTCACTTTAGGAGGGGACCTTCTCGGAGCAAGAGACTGTGAATTGACATCGTCAACTTACGTGTCTGTTGCCATTTATGTCAAAAGAGAAGGACATTCGAATGGCACGTCATATTTGCAATGAACGTGCTTTGGCTTTAATGTTCTTTGTAACCAATGGACTTTTTAAAGGCCACAAGCGAGTTAAAGTGAGTTTATTGATACATGTCACGCTATGCATAATCATATTTAATACAATGATCTGTGGGCTAGCCATTCATTACTATTTCAACCTTTATGATGCACACAAATGATTTTTAAAAGAAATCTCAATGTCTCAATGCATTGGTTGCAGGCGTTGTACTTATGAGCCCCGTCCACGTATTTTCGAAGCCACCATTGTATTTAACCCATTTCCTCCCAGCGTTACGAAAACGCAACGCACTTTCATTCGATTCTAGAGAAGGCCCGGTTTAAGATATCAACTTGGACCCTAAGAAACAAAGAAAGATTGGAAAAAATCAGAGGGGTTGTGTACAAGACACGACCGCATATATAGGTGACGCAGGACTACGCAAGTCTCTTTGTATAGTGATAGTAGCATGTATTCATGCTTGTAATCATTCGATTCTTCATGTATACATGCTATATGCAACATATATACATGCTACATGCGTTGTATGTAACATTTATCAAAGTAGTAACATTGTATACGTTCAATTTTCAAAAGATTGTACATTTGAAAACAATTTAACAAAATCAAGAACACAAACTATTGCTTTCCTGCTACCTTACTGAAATTAAAGATTGTTTTTATTACCCATGGTTCTCCACGTTGAAGGGATTTCACCAATTCAATCCTATTTTATCAACAGCACATCTTTTCACTACACTTCTAATGAAACGGCAAGCATGCGTATTCATACAGAGTCGTATTATAACCGAACACTATAGCTGTAGCACATTTTTCCAACACAGATATCAAATTCGCCGAGGTTTAATCGTCTCGCAGTAAAGATTTTGCGAACTGTTGGGAGTATGAACTTGTGTCATTTTTTCTGGCACACTTCTCTAACACAGACATCAAATTGGACTAGGTTTAATCGCGTTCGTAAGAAATCTGTTGGCACGAGGGGGCTTTGTCACTCTTTCTGGCGTACTTCCCAAGCAAGGACATCAAAATGGTCTAGGTTTAACCGCGGTGTTAAGAAATCTTGTTGAAATGAGGAAACTTTGTCACTTGTTTTGGCTTACTTCCCAAGCACAGATATCAAATTTGTATAGGTTTAGATCATTGCAAAGAATCTTCCAACCAATCACGAAGCGAGAATTCTGGTAAAACATAGGTTCATTATTTTCAATTTTTCAATAGTTCAACATAAAGAATTCATACTTTTCTTCATTTGAGTCAATTCTTAGAAGATTTTCCGATCGATTGGTGTAAGAATATTGAAAATCTATCGGAAAACCGCTGAGCTATTAGCGCTCAAAACCTTTCATTTTTCGTGACGCTCGCATTTTTCGATTTTCTGGAATGACACCCTATCTCAAAACTTGCCGTAAGACGTAGTCATACGTCAAAAAAATCGCAAATTTGATTTAACGGTAAAAAAGTATGAAGCATTTATATGCATAATAATGAAGGTATGCAGAAACGGTATACCCTTAATGCCCAGCGTTGCATTTTCGCAACGTAGCGTTGTGGGACACAGGGTCAAAATCAAAAATACATGTCAGCGGCTTTTTCCTAGTTGAACTAAAAGAGAATTACCCTGAAAGTTTCAACTTTCTATCCCTGCTGGGAAAAGTGTGTGGCTTAGTGGGTTAATGAAAAATTGAATCTGAATATTTCGCTCTTGTCTTTTAAACATTCACTTAAACAATGACACTCACAGATTCTTGTTAACATACATATATGCCAGAAATGTAGTTTTCATTAGTCTTTGATCTAAGGATCTGATATAGTCCTATGTCACCCTTTCATACAACCCTTAGGGCTGTATACGTTGTAGTTTTTATAGCTGTTATCCATGGTTATAATGTAAAACCCATTCACGTTTTACATTATAACCATGGATAACAGCTATAAAAACTACAAGGTATCCCAAGTAGCACACGTTGTCACAATCGAGTCGCAGCGGCTGATATGCGACAAATTTAAATGTAAAACTTCGGTTACAGTAACCTAAAATATAACAGTTGTGTAACCGAAATAGCGCAACTTATGTAACTAAATATGGTTACATTAACAGTTACTCAATAACCAATATGTAACATGTATAGTTACAAAATGGTTACTATTGAAGTTACACATAAACTGTGAATTGACTTTCAATTGGTGGCAAATTAGTTATCTTGAAACTTTTATTGTATAGCGAAAACAATGCAGCAGGTTTATTATTTCAATCTATGGCTGTTAACGTCAAGCAGTAAATTTAACTGTTGAATATAGAAGAGTGTATGAATTTCGCTTGTTATTTCAACACAAATTTTAATGCAGCTTCAAATTTATGGTGAAATGCATGATTCTAGCTTTGAAAAATTCACGCGCTTTTATTTAATCTAGCTTTTCGTTACTTACTTCTTTGAAAAATTGATTTTTTGTAAAACAAATATGTACAAATATAAAAATTTTCTGATTCTGAATTTTCTGAAAATATATTAATTTTCTGATTTTTTAAATTTATTCTTAACAATAATGAATTAGTGGAGCATTCACCTAGAAATCATTCAAAAACAAATTGTTTTCGCTATCACTTAGTAAAATTCATAGCCATTTTGCCTTTGGTTTTAACTACTACACCATCGTCCTTGAAGTTTTGTATCGTTTTCGGTATATTGCATGAAATGATTTTAAGCAGACATTGTTCATAGATATCGGGAAAAGGTGTTTTTTAGTGATTTTGTGTGAAAAGTAGTGTTAATTTAATATCAAAGAATAGTTTCAGTTTGAATAAAACAGTTTACCAGCAGTGTTAATCATAGAAGGTTACATTTCAGTTACATTCTAGATGCACGTAACCTTAGCCTTCGACATGGTTACGCTATCGGTTACAGTAACCAATATCAAATCTGTTGTGGTCACTTATTTCTTATGTCGTCATTTCTAAGTTACACTGTAACCTATTTTCATTGCCGGTTTCGTTTCGATGTAACTTGATCATTTTGACGTTTGAGAATAATCAAAATTTGTTTACTTAATACCAATGTCTGTGCGGAGAAGATTCCAAGTACCATCAATTAAGTAAATAAACGCATTTACAAGAACATTTTACAACCCGTGTACCAATTGTTTATCTTTACCATTAGTAAAATTCTTGAGATCTAGTTTTTGCTTAATCCGTTGTGTTTACAACAGTCAACAAGTCGTTGCGAAAATGTTACTAGCCGACTTTTTTTTTGACTTCGTAACTGCTCGTAACGGAAAATTAACTGTTTTGCGACCAGCAAGTTGATGACAGTTTGGAAAAAGGTTTCATTTGTGTCACTTGATAAATATTTGGTAACTCGTAACTGAAAGGTGACTGTTTTTCGATGGCCAAGTTGTTGACAGTTCGAAAAAAAGGTTTCAATTTGGTCATTTTTTAACTACCTGGTAACTTTTTGAGATTTTTATCACTAGAAAACTAAAATGTAACTATTTTTAATTTTATGTAACCAAACTCGTTACAAGTATCCTAAATGTAACTGCTGTGCAACCTTTTTGTATTTTTTTATTTTTATGATTAGTTACAAGTGCTACTTGGGATACAGCCCTAAGGGTTGTATGAAAGGGTGACATAGGACTATATCAGATCCTTAGATCAAAGACTAATGAAAACTACATTTCTGGCATATATGTATGTTAACAAGAATCTGTGAGTGTCATTGTTTAAGTGAATGTTTAAAAGACAAGAGCGAAAGCTAGGGGCTAAGACCCCTAATCCAAGAATATCATGCGACCGTAATCATCTGCCCTTACTGCATCATGAGGGGCTCTGATATTGCGAATTTTTCTTTCCCCTCAAATCGTGGGATTCTTTATGGAAAACAAAATCAAAAATACAACAAGTGCAGATACGGTGGGAAACCCGTTCGCAGGAGGAGGCATTCAACGTTCTCCACCAAGGGTGGAGAAAGATACAACTAGGAGCGCCAGTGTGGGTGGCGAGGGCAGCGCGTGCCTACTACGCCGGACACAGTGATGAACGGCCCAGCACTAATCAGGGCGATGAAGAAGAATAGAGACGCACTACCTAAAGTGGTAGCAGCGTCACAGCAGCCCGATATAATAATCGAGTTCACGTCAGGTCGCGGCAATTTCTCCAAGGACCTGAAGCAGAGCTTACTCATGCTTCGGAGAACCTTGAGCGCAGCGACCAAAACGCACAACGACCTCGTGGCGCGTGCAGGAGAGGTCAAGAAGGCATCGAAGTCAGTGCAGACGGATGCCTGCTCGATGACGGGAAGTCGCAACGCGGCCCAGGAGGCCACGAAGAGCGCTACCAGCAGCGGCACGGCATCCGCCAAGCGTCTGAGATAGTCCCCGGGGGATAGCACCCCTTGTGGACCACAAAAAACGCCTGATCGTGAAAAGCCGTTAGGCTAGCGGAGCCAACCGATCAACCAGCTGAAAGCACCAAATCGGGTGGTCCGTGGACCGAGGTTACCAGCAGAAAAAAGGCTCCACCTAGACCGGCAAGGAAGCGAGTGAAGAAGAGCGACGCTCTTATCCTGAAAACTGACGGGTCATAATACTCGGAGGTTTTGAAGGCCATGAGAGGAGATGCCCTACTCAGGGATCTGGGCGCGAAAGCGCGCAGCATCCGCCGCTCACGCACAGGCAGGCTTAATTCTCGGTTTTTTGCTCAGTAGGTGTTCATTTGAATGCAGCGCCTCAACGGAAAAGAATTCGAAGAAGTTGTGTAAAAGGCAATTGTAGAGCTAATTATTATCTACATTATTGTTGAAGAAAGTATAGTTTTTTGTTTTGTATTTGCACCGCTATGCGATTGCTACCCCGTTGGTAGCCAAATGAGCACTCTTTTTGCTACCAACGGGGTAGCAGCCCCATAGCGCCGTAAATACAGAAGATAGAACTATACTTTCTTCGACATAAATGTAGAAAATAATTAGCTCTACAATTGCTTTTTACAGTGCTTTTTGAATTCTTTTCTTTTGAGGCGCTGCAGTCAAATGAGCATCTACTGAGCAAAAAACTAATAAAGCCTGCGCACAGGATCCTTGAGTTAAAGAAGGACGCCACCAGGAAGAGTTCCGTACACAAGTCGGTAGCGGAAGGAGTGCTCGGAGAGGGAGTGCAGATACGTGCTCTCACACCAGAAATGGTTCTCCAGCTTAAAAACCTGGATGAGATCACCAAAGTGTGCGAGATCGAACAGGCCCTCAAAGAGCAAAGTGGAGTAGTGGTGGCAGCCGAGGCGGTTCGTCTGCGCAAAAGTCCGGCTGGGTTCCAGGTACCCACCAAAAGACTTCCGCTGGCGGACGGAAACGAAGCCCTGAAAGCTGCTAGGCTAAAAGTGGGGTGGCCGGTAGGCCCACTGAGCGTGCTCAAGCAGTCGGAGGCTTGCTTCCGGTGCTTCTAGCACGGGCATTAGGCCTGGACTGCAAGGGGCCAGATAGGAGTCACCTGTGTAGGAGATGTGGCAGTGCTGGCCATGCGCGGAGCCTCCCAAGTGCTTGATCTGTACCGGTACACGGGACGCAAAGTACGTAACGGGAGGTCCAAGGTGCCCGGCCGGTGGGCCGGCGACCAACCCACGTTCTTAGTTTCTTCTTCTTTAGCAGCATAGAGCCGGGGTGGCTCGTGCTGTTTCAAGCACTCGTCTCCATTCAACTCGGTCTTGGGCCACTCGTCGCCAATTTCCGTCGTCTCAGAAGTCGCAAATCGCTTTCGACCTGGTCGAGCCATCTTGCACGTTGGATCCCCCTGTTCCTGGTGCCGGTGGGGTTGTTGAAGAGGACTATTTTCGTCGCACTGTCGTCCGGCATCCTTACGACGTGTCCGGCCCACCGTAGCCTGCTAACTTTCGCTAGATGTACGATGGGAGTCTCCCCAAGCTGTGCCTGTAGCTCGTGATTCATACGTCTCTGCCACTCTCCGCTTTCAGTTTGTACTCCGCCAAATATCGTCCGCAGCACTTTTCGCTCAAACACGGCAAGGGAGCGTATGTCCTCCGTAAGCAGCGTCACGGCTTCAAGTCCATAAAGAACTACCGGTCTAATAATGGTTTTGTACATAGTTAGCTTCGTGCGGCGGCGTATGCTTCCTGATCGTAGCGTTTTACGATGGGAAAAGTAGGCCCGATTTCCCGCTTGGATGCGCCACTGTATCTCCTTACTAGTGTTGTTGTCCGCGGTCACCAGCGATCCCAAATACACGAACTCCTCTACCACTTCTAGTTCGTCGCCGTCAACGCTTACCGTCCGTGGGTGGCGCGCGTATGTTTCCTTTGAGCCTCTTCCTTTCATGTATTTGGTCTTCGACGCATTTATTTTTAGCCCAATTCTCCTAGACTCCGCTTTCAGTCTGGCGTAGATTGCCTCCGCCGTCGCAAAGTTCCTGGCAATGATATCGAAGTCATCTGCAAGGCCTAGAAGTTGGCTACTCTTGGTAAAAATCGTGCCTCTCGTTTCGATGCCCGCTCGTCGGATCACCCCCTCAAGAGCGATGTTGAACAGCATGCAGGATAGACTGTCACCTTGTCTCAACCCTCGTCGCGTCTCGAAGGGATTCGAGAGTGTCCCAGAGATGCGTACGAAACACATCACTCGATCCAATGTAGCTCTGATCAGTCGCGTCAGTTTGTCCAGAAAACCGTATTCGTGCATTATCTGCCATAGCTTGTCTCGATCGACTGTATCGTATGCTGCTTTGAAATCAATAAAGATGTGATGCGTGGGCACGTTGTACTCCCGACATTTCTGCCATATCTGTCGGATAGTAAAAATTTGGTCCATAGTTGCGCGAGCCCCCATGAAACCCGCCTGATAATTTCCTACGAAACCTTGTGCTATCGGCGACAGCCGGCGTAACAGGATTTAGGAGAGTACCTTGTAGGCGGCGTTTACCAGCGTAATACCACGATAGTTGCAGCAGTCTAGCCGATCACCCTTTTTGTAGATGGGACAAACCCCTCCTTCCATCCATTCCTCCGGTAGCTTTTCCTCCTCTCAAATCCTCGAAATAACCCAGTGTAGAGCCTTTGCAAGGGTTTCTCCGCCATGTTTATAAAGCTCTGCCGGTAGGCGGTCCTTCCCAGCGGCTTTATTGGTCTTCAGCAGCCTGATTTCTCGTTTGACTTCTTGGAGATCAGGTGCTAGGACGTCACTATCTTCCATGGGCGCTCCTAGGTTAATTTCCGTTCCGCCTCCTTCTGCGACTTCGCCATTGAGGTGTTTATCGAAGAACTGCTTCCACCTGTCGACCACCTCGCGCTCGTTTGTAATTAGATTCCCTCCCTCGTCCCTACACATGTTAGGTTTCGGTGTGTAGCCCTTCCGAGTTTGGTTCACCTTCTCATAAAACTTGCGCGTGTCATTAGCTCGGAATAGTTGCTCTAATTCTTCACGATCTCTGTCCTCCTTTTGGCGCTTTTTTCTCCTCAGGATCGCGGTCAACTGGTTCCTAGCTCGTCGGTACTTGGCCAGGTTCTCTCTAGTGACGATACTTAGATAATTTTTCCAAGCATTTTTTTTCTCCTCCACCGCTTGTTGGCATTCCCCATCAAACCAATCATTTTGTGTACTCCGATTCTCAATACCTAGTGCCGCGGTAGCGGCCTCTCCGATGGCCGAGCGTATTCTGCCCCAACCGTCTTCGAGGTTTGAAGCACCTAACTCCTCGGAAGAAGGCAGTGCCTCATTCAGTACTCGCGCGTAGTTCTCGGCAGCTTGTGGGTTATCTAGCTGCCTGATGTTCAGCCGAGGAGGGCGGCTTTGACGTGTCCGGTGTACGGTGGACAGCTTTGAGCGCACATGTACTGCTACTAGGTAATGGTCAGAATCAATATCCGCAGCCCGATGGGAGTGTACGCTCGTGATGTTAGAGAAGAACCGGCCCTCTATGAGAACGTGGTTAATTTGGTTCATTGTACGTTGGTCAGGTGATCTCCAGGTGGTTTTGTGGATATCCTTGCGCGGGAAAAAGGTGCTTCGGATCACCAGGCCTCGGGAAGCTGCGAAGTTTATACATCGTTGGCCGTTATCGTTTGTGTCGGTGTGCAGGCTATGGGGTCCTACCACCGGTCTATACATTTCTTCCCTACCGACCTGGGCGTTCATATCCCCGATGACGATCTTGATGTCCCGTGACGAGCAGCTGTCGTACATTGCCTCCAGCTTCGCGTAGAACGCTTCTTTCTCATCGTCGGATCTACCTTCGTGAGGGCAGTGCACGTTAATGATGCTATAATTGAAGAAACGGCCCTTTATCCTCAATACACACATTCTCTCGTTGATCGCCTTCCAATCTATCACGCGATCCTGCATTTTGCCCAACACTACAAAGCCCGTTCCCAGTTCGTTGGTAGCGCCACCGCTCAGGTAAAACTGGGCCTTTCCGCCACGGATCTTCCATACCTTCTCTCCTTTGCGACAGATTTCCTGCAGAGCTACGATGCCGAGTTTGCGGGGTTCCAGCTGTTCAATCAGCACCCGCTCGCAACCTGCGAAATTTAGCGATCTGCAGTTCCAAGTCCCGAGTCTCCATTCGTCGTCCTTATTCCGTCGCCTAGGTCGATGCCGAATATTCCGCTCCGAATATGCCTGAATGTTGTTAGTTTAAGTTTAATTTAGGTGTGTAGCCGTACTGGGGCAACACTACCGAGTCTCGCGATGGGGCTGCCATCTTATAGTGCCGAGACTCACTATACCTCCTTCCCGGTTAGTATACGACCTTAGTTTCCACCGGAGTTGGTTACCCGATCTCCGCTAAGGTTGCTCGTATTCCGGCCTGGTACCACGAGGAGGTCCGGATCGGAGTTGCTGGATAAGAGGCTAACGACCACTGTGGGGTCTATATTTTGCATTATCCAGCCGTTTACCAGCCACCACGTTCATAGTGCAAGTGACATAACTCAACCTGAACCACTGCAGCATGGCTCAGCAGTTGTTACACCAAGCAGTTTCTGAGTCGGCAACGGACATTGCCATCATCTCGGACCCATATCGCGTCCCTGCCGGAAACGGCAACAGGGTCTCGGATAGGTCTGATACGGCGACTATATGAACAACAAGCAGGTTCGCGGTTCAGGAGGTTGTGTCAGCCGCAGATGAGAGATTCGCGGTTGCCAAAGTGGGTGGAGTGCTCTACTACAGCTGTTATGCTCCGCCGAGTTGGTCTATCGAGCAGTTTACGCGGATGGTAGACCGAGTATCAGTTGTGCTGACAGATCTAAGGCCGGTGGTTGTGGCGGGCGACTTTAACGCTTGGGCGGTAGTGTGGGGAAGTCGTTGCCCATAGGGTCGGATTCTGCTTGAGGCTCTGGCAAAGCTCAACGTATATCTGGTCAACGTCGGCACCACAAGTACCTTCAGTAGGAACGGTACAGAGTCCATCATCGACGTGACATTCGGCAGTCCTGGTCTGATAGGGGACTGGATGGTAGACAATGGCTACACTCACAGGCGGTGTCCCCTGATGGTCACTGTGTCGGTCAAATAACGAGGCGGCAGGCGGCTGGTAGAGCCAGCACTCCAAGCACCCGTGGAAGACATCATGCTTCGATTCCGAAGTATTTGTGGAAGCGATTCGAAGAGAGTGCGGTGATCGCGATATGCCCGATCCAAATGCTGATCATTTGGTTGAGGTACTGTCGTGAGCGTGTGACACCACCATGCCTAGGAAAAGCCGACCTTGGTATGGTAGGTCACCGGTTCACTGGAGGATAGAAAAAATTGCGGAACTCCGCGGAGCGTGATTTCATGCGAGGAGAATTATGCAAAGAGCTCGTTCGGACGAAGGCAGGGCAGAATGTCGAGTAGCACTTGTTGCTGCACGCGTAGCGCTTAAGAGTGGGATAAAAGCTAGCAAGCGAGCTTGCATTGAAAAGATCCCAGCAAACCAGATATCGTATATTCATGTCGAGATCTTATATAAATGGATATCACATCGGACTCGTATAAATGTACACATGTTGTAAGCATAATGTGTAAATTTCATCGTATGTAATGCACAGGTAATTGATATACGAACTAATAGTAAAAATCGTAAATAAGTCGAAAGATAATCGGGTTATGCTTAGTAGGGATGGGAACTATCATTAAAAATCGAAACGTCCACGTATGCGATGCTTTACCGTTGTACCGTGTGCCTTACATGCATGCTTTACAGAAAAGCAGCACGGACTTACATAGGAGGATGATGTGCTGTGCTTAAGTGGGTCACCATTTTCTTCAACCTTTCCGATCGTGCTTGATGGAAAATAGCGTTTCTGTACAGTGAAGCAGTAAAATAAAAAAAATAAAATCGTTACTGATAACTATCAGTATTTCCAGTACGTTACTGATAACTATCAGTAAATATCAGTAATTTTACCCATCACGGTATTGAAGCAAAACATAGGAAATTGTGATATTATAACGGCGTTATTCATTGTAAGTTTACTTTGTAATTTACCAAGCGTGTTTCAGGGGGCTCACTCAACTTCGGACCAGATTTTTACCACCTGGCAGAAATGTTGGAAGTACAGCGTACCTACACATCACATCTTAATTTTAAAGCAGCATACGATTCAGTCGATCGAAACCAGGTATGCGTTTAATGCACGACACGGATTCCCAGATAAACTAACGCGACTGATTAGAGCTAACATGGATCGAGTGATGTGTTTCGTGCGTATCTCGGGGACTCTCTCGAGTTTCTTCGAGACGCGGCGAGGGTTGAGACAAGGTGTAGATGGCTTTGATATCAAAGCTGCGAAAGCAGCAGTTTAAAAAAATCAGGTTAGAAATAAATGCGCCGTAGATCAAATGGAAAGCAACAGGTCTCCAAGGAAACAAACGCGTGCCTTCCACGGACGGTAACCGCTGACGCCGACGAACTAGAAGTGGTAGATGAGTTCGTATATGTAGGATCGCTAGTCAGCGCGGATAACAGCACTAGTAAGACGATCCAACAGCGCATTCAAACGGGAAATCGGGCCTACTTTGGCTTTCACAAAGCGCTTTGATCAAGTAGTATACACCGCCGCACAGTGGGACGGCTTCAAAAATAGGCGGACATCAGCTTTTACGGCGAAACTATTAAATTTTCCGCATTAGTGTCTTCGAAAAAGTTTCTTGGTTTTTAATGTATTTTTTTTTGTTAGATAAAAAAATTACATTAAGGCGGTGGGTCAATATATAGAGAAATTAACTTTTTTATTTTAGGACCAAAATAAACAGTCTCTAAGGAAAAGTGGTAGAGAATGTTATTTAAAGAGTATTTGGTGAAGGAAGAAAGTTTCTATCCCTTAAGGGAAAAAAGATATTGAGCTGCACAATAACAAACCCCCTTAATATCAGTTTTACTAATTTTACTAGCTTATTTTCATTTTTACGTAGTTTTGATGTTCAGTAAAGTTTAAGATATAGTAAAAATACATCTTTTTGCTGAAGAGAGCGAAGCTCTAACCTTATGGAATTTTGAGCTGTTACAGTTTTCATATAATTTTAAAGTCAACTTTAAACTGATTTATTTCAAAAAGGCGCATGTATGCGCAGCCAACCTCAACGACTTTAAGTGTTGTAATGTAGTACCTTTCATTTCATGTATATGTCACGGTGGAACACGGTGGAACATTTGAGCAAATTACGACTAAAATATCACGTTTTACGTCTGAAAAATTACATAAAATAACACAATAGACCAATACAAATGGTATAAACCCGTTTGAAATAAAAATAAATTTTGTAAGGTATGATTTAAAAATTCAATGATGCTATATTTCTAAATAACTGTTCATTTCCCAAGTTCGATTTAAATGGAGACGACTGCTTGAAACAGCACGAAATGCCCCGGCTCTAGACTGCTGACGATGACGACGATAAAATGTGTCATCCATGTCTAGTACGGAATTACCGACCAATAAGTTTAATTTAACTATTTTTTCTAACGGGAGGATGCAACTGTATCAGTAAATATCGATAACCGCGAAACCTTACTAATACTTAGTGATAGTATTACTTGTTGATAACTATCAGTAGTTAATGATAGTTTTAAAGTCAACTTTAAACTGATTTATTTCAAAAAGGCGCATGTATGCGCAGCCAACCTCAACGACTTTAAGTGTTGTAATGTAGTGCCTTTCATTTCATGTATATGTCACGGTGGAACACGGTGGAACATTTGAGCAAATTACGACTAAAATATCACGTTTTACGTCTGAAAAATTACATAAAATAACACAATAGACCAATACAAATGGTATAAACCCGTTTGAAATAAAAATAAATTTTGTAAGGTATGATTTAAAAATTCAATGATGCTATATTTCTAAATAACTGTTCATTTCCCAAGTTCGATTTAAATGGAGACGACTGCTTGAAACAGCACGAAATGCCCCGGCTCTAGACTGCTGACGATGACGACGATAAAATGTGTCATCCATGTCTAGTACGGAATTACCGACCAACAGGGGCGGACTGGGAGCCAAAGGGCCCACCGGGCCTTTGAGTTTAGGGGCCCCAGTTTGCAATATACTCATGATAGTAAATTAACACACAAAAAACGACATCTACTCAAAAGACATCAGCGTTACAAGGACAGTAAATCGATTGAATATGGGCTCTATAAGTCATGTCGTGCAACTCGACTCGACTCAGGCACTGTCAAGTGTCGAGTATCGGGAGAACGGGCAGCATAGCGGATCGATGCTCGAAACAAAACAAACTCAGTCGTTATTAGGACCGAGTTACCAGCTTTTAGCGTGTGCGTCATATTAGAGGTTCACGGTACCTTAGTTTGGACGCATTTTTCTTCAGCCCAATCTTCGCTACTTTGAGTTTTAGTTTGTTCAGCCTCCACCACAGATGCTGTTCTATCGACAATATCCATTTCATTGGCAAAGCAGACGAACTAACTAGATTTGCTGAAGATTGTCCCTATGTGTAGCTCCTTTCATAACATCCTGTAACGGCATGTTGAACAGCCCACATGAGGGACCACCACGTTGATAAAGTTCCCTGCGAGGTTAGAATGGCCATGATTTTACGGCCGATGGTATCATACGCAACTTTGAAATCTATGAAATAATTGTCCGTTGAATTCTCTATTCATGGACTTTTTGGAGGATCTGCCGCAGCGTGAACATTTGATTTGATTTGCGTGATAAATAATATGATGTCAATAGTTCAATATATATGAGTAGCTTACTGCGTCTACACGTCAGAACAGAACAGTTCATAGTGCAAACGATTCCCGTGCCGAGTTATAGCTATCCCTGGGATTAAACTCTTGAATTCTCCTATAAGAATCCTGCTTCTATAAGCAAGGTATTCTGCGCGAATCCTCTGTAGAATTTCTTCACACGATTCCAATGTGAGGAATGCCCTAGACTCTGCGCGAATCTTGTTAGTTCGTCCTGGTAGAGCTGCGGAAAAAAGAACTCACCGTCTAAAACGCCAGTACGAAGAGCACGTGCTCGCCACTCCAGATGAGAGGTTCGTCAGCAACGACACACGGAGTTTCTACAAAAAGGTCAGGTGCAAGAATTTTGCCATGCCTGTGATGTGCATTGATAGTGCTGGCAACCTGCTTACTGACAAAACGACGGTAGCAGCCAGGTGGAAGAGTATTTCCAGACACTGTTGAATAGAGAAGTAAACACGAAGAGCAGCAGGTACAGGATAAGAATTTTGAGCGACGGCCAAACTGTGGAGCCATCAACACAGGAGGAGGTCAAAAGAGCAATCAGTGAGCTGAAAAACGCTAAGGTTGCTGTAAACGATGGTATCCTGGCTGAACTTCTAAAAGCGAGGAGCGAACAGCTGTACGAAACGATTCGCCGCCTCATTGTCAAGAACAGAATATGGAAAAAAATAAATATCGGAGGAGTGGTTGATTGGCCTTATTTCCCATAATTTTAGAAACGGATATCGACTTGAGAGTAAAAACTATCAAGGCATTACGTTGCTCAATTTTGCCTATAAGTTGCTCTCCCTATCTTGTGTTTTAGATTGAGTCCGTTAGCTGAGTTCTTCGTCAGCGAGTATCAAGCTGGTTTTCATGAAGGTCGCTTCACGATAGATCAGATATTTACCCTGCGTCTAGTAACTGACGAGTTCCGGGAACACAACTTGCAGACTCATCATATTTTTTGGATTTCAAGGCGGCATATGATTCAGTCAAACGAAATGAGCTGTGACAGTTAACGCTAGGACATAGTTTTCCCACAGAACTAGTTACGTTGATTCGTGTGACGCTGGATCAGTAATGGATGACGCTGGATAATTATGAGTCAGAATAGCAGATGAGACCTCACGTGCTTTTTGATTTTGCGGATGACGTCGATATCACCGAAATCAAAAGTAGAGCAGCGAAAGAAGCCTTTAGGTCATTTATTGAGAAGTTGGCACTTACCATTAACACCGCCAAAACGAAGTACATGGCGAGGAAATCCAAATGGTGTTGGTGTCGAAGAGGAACTGAATATATTTTGGTATGCTCGTGACATGTGACAACGATGTAAGTCGCAAAATAAAACGACTAATTGCAGCTGCAAATTGGCCTTTACGCAGGCATTACATTTTGTAGCTGAAGTCCCGTAGCTTGCAAACTCGCATAAACTGACGCTCTAGAGAACACTAATCCTTTCGGTGGCCCTTTACGGACATGAATCATGGACGCTAAAAGAAGCTGATCGACGAATGCTTCGAGATTTAGCGTAATATTGCAAAATCCAAAATGGCGTGTAGCGCAGACGCATGAACCACGAGCTGTATTAAGAATGTAAATATGCTGTTATAATGAAGATAGTACAGTGTGACAGTCTGCGCTGGGCTGGTTACGTGTCTAGAATGCCCGACGAAAGAGTAACCAAAATTATTTTAAGCATAGAATCAAGAAGAGGCCGTAGACTTCGGAGTAGACATCGCACTGATAGATGTGCGCTATCGAGGATGATGCACGTTCAGCTGGTGTTCGAGGGGTTTGAAGAAAGGTAGCCCAGGATTGAGTACTGGAGGACCATAATTAATTCGGCGCAGGATCGATAACGGACCGTCGCCACTGAAGTAAACTGAGTATGGAGCTTAAGCCGACAGTTCAATATTTATAAGTAGTCAAATAACTGCGGATGAAATACTAATTCTACTTTTAAATACTCAGAATTGAAGCTGGTAATATTTTCGGAGCTTGGACCCCAACAGCTCAACTTAAATGATTTCATGAACCATGGGGCCCAATCAATAGAACATTCGTGAGTCGTAGCAAAAGTTTAATTGAAAGAGAAATTTTGGTATAAAGTTCGGGACCCCAACAGTCTCATTTGAAGCTGAATCTTCAATCACCAAATCGGTTGATTTTATAAATCATGGGGCTCCAGCAATCGAACATTCGTGAGTCATAGAAAAAGTTTAATTGAAAGAGAAATTTTGGTTTGAAGTTCGGGGCCCCAACAGTCTCATTTGAAGCTGAATTTTCAATCATCAAATCGGTTGATTTTATGAATCATGGGGCCCCAGCAATCGAACATTCGTGAGTCAAAGAAAAAGTTTAATTGAAAGAGAAATTTTGGTTTAAAGTTCGGGGCCCCAACAGTCTCATTTGAAGCTGAATTTTCAATCATCAAATCGGTTGATTTTATGAATCATGGGGCCCCAGCAATCGAACATTCGTGAGTCATAGAAAAAGTTTAATTGAAAGAGAAATTTTGGTTTAAAGTTCGGGGCCCCAACAGTCTCATTTGAAGCTGAATTTTCAATCATCAAATCGGTTGATTTTATAAATCATGGGGCCCCAGCAATCGAACATTCGTGAGTCATAGAAAAAGTTTAATTGAAAGAGAAATTTTGGTTTAAAGTTCGGGGCCCCAACAGTCTCATTTGAAGCTGAATTTTCAATCATCAAATCTGTTGATTTTATAAATCATGGGGCCCCAGCAATCGAACATTCGTGACTCATAGAAAAAGTTTAATTGAAAGAGAAATTTTGGTTTAAAGTTCGGGGCCCCAACAGTCCCATTTGAAGCTGAATTTTCAATCACCAAATCGGTTGATTTTATAAATCATGGGGCCCCAGCAATCGAACATTCGTGAGTCACAGAAAAAGTTTAATTGAAAGAGAAATTTTGGTTTAAAGTTCGGGGCCCCAACAGTCTCATTTGAAGCTGAATTTTCAATCATCAAATCTGTTGATTTTATAAATCATGGGGCCCCAGCAATCGAACATTCGTGAGTCATAGAAAAAGTTTAATTGAAAGAGAAATTTTGGTTTGAAGTTCGGGGCCCCAACAGTCTCATTTGAAGCTGAATTTTCAATCATCAAATCGGTTGATTTTATGAATCATGGGGCCCCAGCAATCGAACATTCGTGAGTCATAGAAAAAGTTTAATTGAAAGAGAAATTTTGGTTTAAAGTTCGGGGCCCCAACAGTCTCATTTGAAGCTGAATTTTCAATCATCAAATCGGTTGATTTTATAAATCATGGGGCCCCAGCAATCGAACATTCGTGAGTCATAGAAAAAGTTTAATTGAAAGAGAAATTTTGGTTTAAAGTTCGGGGCCCCAACAGTCTCATTTGAAGCTGAATTTTCAATCATCAAATCTGTTGATTTTATAAATCATGGGGCCCCAGCAATCGAACATTCGTGACTCATAGAAAAAGTTTAATTGAAAGAGAAATTTTGGTTTAAAGTTCGGGGCCCCAACAGTCTCATTTGAAGCTGAATTTTCAATCATCAAATCGGTTGATTTTATAAATCATGGGGCCCCAGCAATCGAACATTCGTGAGTCATAGAAAAAGTTTAATTGAAAGAGAAATTTTGGTTTAAAGTTCGGGGCCCCAACAGTCTCATTTGAAGCTGAATTTTCAATCATCAAATCGGTTGATTTTATAAATCATGGGGCCCCAACAATCGAACATTCGTGACTCATAGAAAAAGTTTAATTGAAAGAGAAATTTTGGTTTAAAGTTCGGGGCCCCAACAGTCCCATTTGAAGCTGAATTTTCAATCATCAAATCGGTTGATTTTATAAATCATGGGGCCCCAGCAATCGAACATTCGTGAGTCATAGAAAAAGTTTAATTGAAAGAGAAATTTTGGTTTAAAGTTCGGGGCCCCAACAGTCTCATTTGAAGCTGAATTTTCAATCATCAAATCGGTTGATTTTATAAATCATGGGGCCCCAGCAATCGAACATTCGTGAGTCATAGAAAAAGTTTAATTGAAAGAGAAATTTTGGTTTAAAGTTCGGGGCCCCAACAGTCCCATTTGAAGCTGAATTTTCAATCACCAAATCGGTTGATTTTATAAATCATGGGGCCCCAGCAATCGAACATTCGTGAGTCATAGAAAAAGTTTAATTGAAAGAGAAATTTTGGTTTAAAGTTCGGGGCCCCAACAGTCCCATTTGAAGCTGAATTTTCAATCATCAAATCGGTTGATTTTATAAATCATGGGGCCCCAGCAATCGAACATTCGTGAGTCATAGAAAAAGTTTAATTGAAAGAGAAATTTTGGTTTAAAGTTCGGGGCCCCAACAGTCCCATTTGAAGCTGAATTTTCAATCATCAAATCTGTTGATTTTATAAATCATGGGGCCCCAGCAATCGAACATTCGTGAGTCATAGAAAAAGTTTAATTGAAAGAGAAATTTTGGTTTAAAATTCGGGGCCCCAACAGTCTCATTTGAAGCTGAATTTTCAATCATCAAATCGGTTGATTTTATAAATCATGGGGCCCCAGCAATCGAACATTCGTGAGTCATAGAAAAAGTTTAATTGAAAGAGAAATTTTGGTTTAAAGTTCGGGGCCCCAACAGTCCCATTTGAAGCTGAATTTTCAATCACCAAATCGGTTGATTTTATAAATCATGGGGCCCCAGCAATCAAACATTCGTGAGTCACAGAAAAAGTTTAATTGAAAGAGAAATTTTGGTTTAAAGTTCGGGGCCCCAACAGTCTCATTTGAAGCTGAATTTTCAATCATCAAATCGGTTGATTTTATAAATCATGGGGCCCCTGCAATCGAACATTCGTGAGTCATAGAAAAAGTTTAATTGAAAGAGAAATTTTGGTTTAAAGTTCGGGGCCCCAACAGTCTTATTTGAAGCTGAATTTTCAATCATCAAATCGGTTGATTTTATAAATCATGGGGCCCCAGCAATCGAACATTCGTGAGTCATAGAAAAAGTTTAATTGAAAGAGAAATTTTGGTTTAAAGTTCGGGGCCCCAACAGTCCCATTTGAAGCTGAATTTTCAATCATCAAATCGGTTGATTTTATAAATCATGGGGCTCCACCAATCGAACATTCGTGAGTCATAGAAAAAGTTTAATCGAAAGAGATATTTTGGTTTAAAGTTCGGGGCCCCAACAGTCCCATTTGAAGCTGAATTTTCAATAATCAAATCGGTTGATTTCATGAATCATGGGGCCCTAGCAATCGAACATTCGTGAGTCATAGAAAAAGTATTGAAATAGAAATTTTGGAAAATCTCATTTTGTGTAACAACGAAATTTTTACTGGGGCCCACCGGGCATTTGCCCGGTTGCCCGGTGAGCCAGTCCGCCCCTGCCGACCAATAAGTTTAATTTAACTATTTTTTCTAACGGGAGGATGCAACTGTATCAGTAAATATCGATAACCGCGAAACCTTACTAATACTTAGTGATAGTATTACTTGTTGATAACTATCAGTAGTTAATGATAGTTTTAAAGTCAACTTTAAACTGATTTATTTCAAAAAGGCGCATGTATGCGCAGCCAACCTCAACGACTTTAAGTGTTGTAATGTAGTGCCTTTCATTTCATGTATATGTCACGGTGGAACACGGTGGAACATTTGAGCAAATTACGACTAAAATATCACGTTTTACGTCTGAAAAATTACATAAAATAACACAATAGACCAATACAAATGGTATAAACCCGTTTGAAATAAAAATAAATTTTGTAAGGTATGATTTAAAAATTCAATGATGCTATATTTCTAAATAACTGTTCATTTCCCAAGTTCGATTTAAATGGAGACGACTGCTTGAAACAGCACGAAATGCCCCGGCTCTAGACTGCTGACGATGACGACGATAAAATGTGTCATCCATGTCTAGTACGGAATTACCGACCAATAAGTTTAATTTAACTATTTTTTCTAACGGGAGGATGCAACTGTATCAGTAAATATCGATAACCGCGAAACCTTACTAATACTTAAAAAAGCCATGGGTTTATACCGTCTTTAGACATTACCCTTCTTTATCGACAGACTTCGCAACCGGCTGTTAGAGTACAGGAAAATTACGGGGCCAGTGCAACAATCCTACTGACTCTAACTAACTAATACTTAGTGATAGTATTACTTGTTGATAACTATCAGTAGTTAATGATAGTTTTCCCATTCCTAATGCTTAGCGAATATCGCATATGACGATTTCTTAGATTTAGTTACCAACAATGGCTATCATGAAGATGTAATCGTATTTAATTACAGTTTTCATCGGATTATGTTTTGCAAAATGTCTAATATGACATCGTTTTAGATTTGTATACAAGCAGTGATAATCATGAGATTCTAGGTGCATTAAAATATGGTTTGCATCAAAATACGTTCAAATTTGTTATTTCTTTACAAAAAAAAAAAAAAACAAAAAAATATGGAGATTTCAAGGATACGTTCTTAATGCAGATTTGTCAACTAAAAAAATTAACGGTTTCTTCGCTTTTATTTTAAATTTAAACATCTATTTATTTCTTTTGTTAAAATTGAACTTATTTTTATTGTGGTGGAATATTTAAAAAACCATTATCTGGTTTGAAAAACTTTTACAATTACCTTTTCAACTATTTTTGAAATGTTAATAATTCAAATTAGCCCGCCTAAATATTAAGCAGCAAGCATATAATGATTAAGTCATACTGACAAGACAAGATAAGATCTTTTTGAAAAGCACTCTTTGAGGAGTTTGATTGTTTTTTAGCATATAAAAACCACGTAACGTAACGTTTTAAAAATTAAAAATGTTAAAACTAGAAACTCATAATTTTTTAAATATTTCTCTGATAGGTAAGTGAACGAACGGAAATCTTAAAATTTACTAAGGAGAATATTTTTCAGAACTGGGCAAGTCTAGATTATAATCCATTCCGCTATTCTAAATGCCTTAATATAAGTGCATCTTATGGTTTTTCAGAAGAAATGCAAATGTTAAGTGGAATTGGAAAAAGACATTCAGTATTAAACTGGTACAGTAAAAAATCAGAATGGTTGTGCACAAGACACGCAGGTGACGGTGACGCAGGACTACGTAAGCCTCTTGGTAGTGATAGTAGCATGTATCCATGCTTGTAATCATTCGTTTCTTCGTGTATACATGCTGTATGCAACATATATACATGCTACATGCGTTGTATGTAACATTTATCGAAGTAGTAATATTGCATACGTTCAATCCTCAAAAGATTTCAAAGTTATTTCAATGTGCATGTGAAAACAATTTAACAAAATCAAGAACACAAACTATTGCTTTTCTGCTACCTTATAGAAATTGAAGATTGTTATTATTACCCACGTTGAAGGGATTTTACCAATTCAATCCTATTTTATCAACAGTACATCTTTTCACTACACTTCTAATGAAACGCAAGCATGCGTATTCATACAGAGTCATATTATAATCGAACACAGATATCAAATTCGCCTAGGTTTAATCGTCTCGCAGTAAAGAATTTGCGATCTGTTGTAGCATGGCAACGAACTTGTGTCATTTTTTCTGGCACACTTCCCTAACACAGACTTCAAATTGGACTAGGTTTAATCGCGTTCGTAAGAAATCTGTTGGCACGAGAGGGTTTTGTCACTCTTTCTGGCGTACTTCCCAAGCAAGGACATCAAAATGGTCTAGCTTTAATCGCGGTGTTAAGAAATCTTGTTGAAATGAGAAAACTTTGTCACTTGTTTTGGCTTACTTCCCAAGCACAGATGTCGAATTGGTATAGGTTTAGATCATCCTAAAGAATCTTCCAACCAATCACGAAGCGAGAATTCTGGTAAAACATAGCTTCATCATTTTCAATTTTTCAATAGTTCAACATCAAGAATCCATACTTTTCTTCATTTGGACCAATTCTTAGAAGATTTTCCAATCGATTGGTGTAAGAATATTGAAAATCGATCGGAAAACCGCTGAGCAATTGGCGCTCAAAACCTTTCATTTTTCGTGACGCTCGCATTTTTCGATTTTTTGGAATGACACCCTATCTCAAAACTTGCCGTAAGACGTAGTCCTACGTCAAAATTATACGTAGAGAGAGAGAATTTGTCGACTGTAAATTATTATGATTTGACGGTTTTTCGGCTTTCAGTCAAGTGGATGTAGCAAACGATTCTTTTGCTTTCATTTATCCGACGTTTCGGTGATTTATTTCACCTTTTTCTAAGGATTCTGGAATTGTACAATAATTTAGGTGGTTTTTCTAGCTGTAACTTATGATGGGACTTACAAAAGCTTAATCGTTTTTTGTCTTATCTTTGTTTCGTATTCCTATTGTGCAACCTAATAACATGGCGTCTACTTTGTACTATTTTTAAGGAGCTTGGGTTAACTTTCTATCACTGTGTTGTTTGAGAATTTTACTTACTGTATTTTATTGAATTTGAAATTTAAGATATATTTTGCGTTTTGTTTACATTTGAAATCTGGTCCAGAAAGCGGGGTTTTACGGTTTGTTTTATTCGGGTCACTCTCGGGTCACGCCACTACGAAAAAAGCCGCATTTAAGTGCTCTGTCTAACCTAAGACCTATCAGTATTCTATGTGCCCTGTCAAAGGTGTTTGAAAAACTTCTGGAGCAACAAATGTCTACGTTTATCAGGGAGAACAACTTGCTATCTGAGTATCAGGCTGGTTTTCGTAAAGGGCAAAGCATTCAAACGGCAGCGGTTCGCGTTTTCGATGATATAGCAAAAACGATTGACAGGAAAGGTTCAGCCATATTGCTACTACTGGATTTTTCTAAAGCCTTCGACACCATCCATCGTCTTAAACTTTGTTCGAAGCTGGAAACTCAGTTTAACTTTGCCGTTTCTGCTGTTAACCTAGTAGAGTCGTATCTGAAGGAACGAGCCCAAACCGTGTTCTGTGGAGATCAGCAATCCGAAGTGGGGTTTTCAACATCTGGAGTTCCCCAAGGCTCAGTACTCGGACCTCTGCTTTTTTGTTGTTATGTCAACGATTTACCCTCCGTATTAAGATGTTGCTCAATACAGATGTATGCGGATGACGTTCAGCTGTATATCCGCCGCCTTGGTCCCTGTTCTCATGAATTGATTAGGATGGTGAACGAAGATCTAGCGAGAATAATGGAATGGTCTCAACGTAACCAGTTGTTCGTCAACCAATCGAAGAGTACAGCAATGTTTCTGAAGAGTCGCCGTAGAAACACAGATCAGACCAACTTTTTGCCTTCTGTCACTATGGACGGGCAAACTATTGAGTGGACAGAGTGTGCGAAGAATCTTGGATTCATTTTCCAGACGGATCTAAAATGGGACAGGCTAGTAAATCAGCAATGCGGGAAAATCTACGCAAGCCTTCGAACGCTCTACGGTTCTGCTTCTGCTGCTCCAACCAGCACACGCCTGAAATTGTTCAAAGCGTTGATTTTACCCCACTTCACATTTGGCGAATTACTGCACGTTAAACCAAGTGCGGGCTCCATAGACAGGCTAAAAGTCGCGCTGAACTCATGTGTACGTTTTGTTTACGGGTTGAACCGCTTCGCGCATGTAACTCAACTGCAGGAAAACCTGATCGGATGCCCACTTGAGAATTTCTACGCGCACCGCTCATGTGTGTTCCTACGCAAGCTGATCAGAACGCAATCTCCGCCAGTACTCTTTGAGAAATTGTTGCCATCCCAAGGGCGTCGGCTACAGAACCTGATAGTTCCTCCCAACAACTCGACTAGCTACTCAAGCTCACTGTTCGTTAGAGGTGTAATAAACTATAACGCAATACCACCGATTGTTAAACGATCAACTTCTGAAACAGTTTTTAAGAGGGGCTGCCTCGATTATTGGAATCGCAATTAATGTTAGTAGTTAAGTTTTTTTTGTTAGAGTTAAGTTTTTGATGTACAATACTAAGACATCCGCAGGTAGCAAATTTGAAAAAGGTTTACCTTTACGCTACTGGGTAATAAATAAATACTAATACTAAATACTAATACTCTGCGGATGCTGTCAATCACTATTTCGAACTGACATCACTGTGACGTTTGTGTATTGAAATCTGATTATAACAGTTTTAGTTTGTGAAGCTTTTTAGTGTGTGTATTACTCCTGCATATATGGCGTTTAGTCCGCGTATGGCGTAAAATATAATGTTTGATGCTTATTGTTGTAAGGTATTTTGAGCTGTCCTATAGCACCTAAATGTTCAGTATTCTTTTTTAAATAACTTTCAATTTCTTTTTAGAACTTCTGAAATAACAGAGTTATTTCTATAAATTGAGTGGATCTATTTCGTAAGTAGATAGCGACAATAGCGATCTAGTAGGGTTGGTGCAGTAGTTCTTGAGTCTGTTTCTATTTTATACCGTATCAAATAGATGTGTGAGAAAATTAGTTCAAATTCATTATATAATTGGCCTTGAAAATGGTCAATTGCTGGATGATTGTAGAAAAACAGACCGGACCCATTTACTTGGAGATGATACATATTTTGGTTCTATTGATTCTTGCTACTTTCTAAGACGGTCTTCTTGGTCAACACAACCGACACCAACAAGCGAACCAAAGTTTAAATGTGTGAAAGATTGGTAAGTTTGTTGCAACCAGGGGGGATCTATCGGTAAGGAATTGTGAAACTCACATGTGAAGGGGCAGGCAGGTGACCATAATTTTCAATGCCGCTCTTGCTACTTTTTTTCTCACCGATTTGCTGCTCTTGCTTGCATATGTAGCTTCCGAAAAGTTTCTTAGTTTGTTTTATTTACGCTAAAAATCAGATAAATGCATTATCGGGATCAAAACAATACAAGCGACAATTGCGCTGCGTGTTTGGGTTTGAGTTTCTGTCAACTACAGCAGACAAAAATAGAGTTGCGAGTCCCCTGGCTCGAAATCAATCACACGTCGTTTGGTCCATGACAGTGTAAACGTCATGGACCAAACACCATCTGCGGTAACGCACACATATATGGAATTTGACAGCAACAGATCCCCCTGGTTGCAACTACATTTACGCGCCTTCGCTTTCTTTTCTTACTTGGTGATATGCTTTGCCCAATCTCTAGCGCATATCATACACTTTATAAAATATTTCTTGTTTAATTTGAAATGGACTGAGTGCACTGAGAGAAGATTCAATTAAATATTCAACTATCATGTGTCGGTTCTTAAATGGATCAATTGTTTGATTATCATTATAACTGTAGTTTTCAACATTAACAACAACAGTTGCCAAGATAAAGGCAATCGTCGAACGTACTGAACAAATCGGTTAGCCTAAGCAGCTTTGCGTGCCTTCTTGTTCTTCTACACTGGTGCCGCTACACTGATGCCGACGCCGATAGCACCGCGGGTCCACTTGCTTTACAGAAACTGATAACTATGCCAAGTGATGGATCGTGTTTTATTCGAACAAAGTATATCTTCGAAGGCCGACCCTTTCTCACAGTCTGCCATTTCTGACGTACGTATTGGTATTGGTACTGATTTTTAACGGGTGGCAACTAAAATGTTGGAATTTTTTTCTCAAGCTGTCAAAAAAGACAAAGATACATGAAGAAGATCTGATTTACCGAAATTAAAGATACATTATCCATTGTTGAAAAAACTACAAGGTATACAGCCCTAAGGGTTGTACGAATGGGTGACGTAGGACTATATCAGATCATTAGATCAAAGACTTTAAACTGCATTTCTGACATATGTATGCTTATAAGAATCTGTGAGTGCCATTGTTCAAGTGAATGTTTAAAAGAAAGCGAAATATTCAGATTCAATTCTTCATTGAATACAATGGTGGCTTTGACAATACGTGGACGGGGGCTCATAAGTACAACGCTTGCAACCATTGAGACATAGAATTTTTCCATTAAAAATCACTTGTGTGCATCATAAAGGTTGGAATAGTAATGAATGACCAGCCGGCAGATTATTGTATTGAATATCATTATGCGTAGCTTGACATGTTTCAATAATCTTACTTTAACTCACTTGTGACAAAATAAATTCCTGCTTGTGATAAAATAAATTCCTGCCTCCAAAAAACCCCAAATTTGGTTGCATTAGCTTAATTAGTTCTGGAGTTATGAGGAAATTTTTATATTATTTTTATAAGAGCCCACCCTCCTAAAGAGGGAAAGGATCTCCTCAATTCACCATAAAAAAATTCTTGCCTTCTGAAACCCCCACATGCCAAATTTGGTTCCATTTGGTTGATTAGTTCTCGAGTTTACTCTTCCCTCTTACGCCGTCCATAAAATTGCTCTCTCGCCCCTCCATAACATTGCTGATCATTTTATCTTTCTTACGACATATAAATTATTCAGTTTCGTTCAGTAGTTATTCAGTAGTTATTAGCATTTGAAATCTTTCATTCCAACGTTACACTTCTATTTTCGTTTTCACAAAGTGCTACCAAGTCCCAGATAGTAAACAAAGACGTAGTCATACGTCAAAAATTAGAGTACATTAGAAAACGGTCCGAAATCGGCTGTTCGGCGAAGCTTTTGTTTGACGTCGAAACAAGAGCGTTGTACGGCCGTCATGTCAACTTTGTGAATGCCTCTCTTGATTCTACCAATCAACTGTTTGCAATTGCAATTTCGTGGCTCTCCAGTTATTTTTGTACACCAAGGAACTCAAAATTCCGAAGAAATCTTCGATTGGGCGCACTGAGACGGATTTGTCGGGTCGTGGCTTTTGGGTAAAAATGGGATCGAATGGCTATTCATGAACGATTGTGTTTTTTGGCGTAATGCGATGATACTCTATCCGGCCAAAACACGTATTGCCTATCTGCATAATGTTTTTGTAGAAACGGGATCAAAATTTTCTTCGAACATTCGTCTGGTGCATATTTTTTTTGTATGCCAAAATGGCATTGGGTTAAAAGGCCACTGCGATAATCTTAATGATCGTCTTTTGTGGCAGGCAGGCTTGGCATACACTTTTCGCTTTGCTTTTGCTCTTTTGATTACTGCTCATCAGTCAAGCAGAATTTGAAAAAGTGGTGTGTGGGGCATTTGTAGAGCAAGTAATTATCTATAATATTGCTGAAGAAAGTGAAGTTTTAGCTCTAGTATTTACGGCGCTGTAGGACAGCAATGCCGTTGGTAGCAAAAAAGCACTCTTTTTGCTACCAAGAGAGTAGCAGCCTTATAGCGCCATGAATACAAAATGCACAGTAATGCTTACTTCAGCAATAGTGTAGATAATAACAAATTCTACGAACGTCCCATACATCACTTTTTCAAATTTTGCTTGGCTGAGATGCAGTAATCAAAAGAGCAAAATCGAAGCGAAAAGTGTATGCCAAGCGTGGTGGCAGGCCCCGATTGCTGTACACAGTTTACGGACCGCTCATACCCATAGATGGAGTTGAGCGGGATAGTTGTAATCCTGTGCCCCAATTCGGTACTACATGGTTTATAAAGCCAATGACCGTTTTGGGATTTTGGCTCCATACCTGATATGGAGTAAGAAGGAAACTTCCGAAGAAGTTCTGCCTTGATATTTGCAAGAGCTCCGCACAAAGCACAAAGTGCTGTCTCTTGATATTTGATCGATTTCTCAATTAACGCCGCTAAGCAGTGCAGTGCGGTTTCCGTAGATTTACCGTGTTGGTATGCATGTTGACTTACATGTAATGGAGAGTTTTTTAAAAACTCATTGCGGATATAGTTATCCGTGATTTTCTCCATCAGCTTAAGTAGCGTCGAAGTCAGACTTATCGGTCTGAAAGCCTTAGGCATGGTTTTGTCTTTTTTGCCAGCCTTAGGTATGAACACCACCCCGACTTTCCGCCAATTCACCGGGATATATCCCAAAGTGAAACTGGCTCGAAAGAGGTTGATGAGCTCGGACATTATAACACTGTCCGTTTTTTGTAATAAAATGGGTAGGATACCTTCCGGACCTGGAGATTTCATTGGTTCAAAAGAGCTGAGTGCCCATTTGATCGAAGCCTCCGTATACAATCGGCGTGCAAATAGAACCGAGTCATTTGGCACATTGTGCAATGACCCATTCCGCTGCTGCCCGCCTATGTCTTGTCCGGTGGTCACTGTCGAGCCAGGGAAGTGCGTGTTCATTAGAACTTCCAGAGTTTCCCTGGTGGTAACAGTGAGACTCCCATCCTCTTTTTTGTAATTGTCCTAGGCCTAGACCGTTGCAGTGGTCCTTGGACATCGCTTTCTGCAGACGCGTAGCCTCTGGCAGAGTTTGTATGCTTTCGCAAAAAGCTCGTAATTTCCTTTTGGCTTTTCGTAGCTCAGCGTTGTATTTGGTGAGGGAAGCTCTGCAGTCTTCCCAGTTAGACGTGATTTTGGCCCTATTGAACAGACGCGTAGCCTTCCGACGGAGATTGCTAAACGTCTCATTCCACCAGGGCACATCACGGCAAACTGTTCGCGTGTTTACGGGACAGTTTGTGTTATACGCGTCTGTGATCCTGCATTGCAGGTCACTAGCGGCGGTATCCAGCTCAACTGGAGTTCATTGTAACAGAAATTACGTGAGGTAATCAGATGATCTCTAAAGGAACTTCAATTGGTTTTCCTCGGATTCCTGAATTGTTCTCTCTTTAGAGGATTAGCCTCGATGTCGAAAATGATATGTCTGTGGTCTGATAAACTTGGTTCATTAGAGACATGCCAATTTTTGACTTTCTCAGCAATAGAGGCGCTACATAGAGTAAGGTCTAAGACCTCTTGTCTGATAGCGTTTATAAAGGTGGGATCATTCCCTACATTGATTACATTGACATCGTTAGAAGTAAGATATTCAAGTAGGTACTCACCCGTGTTGTTTGTGTCCGAGCTGCCCCATATCGCGTGGTGCGCACTTGCGTCGCAGCCTATCACGGCTTGTTGACTACCTTGCAGTACCGCACGAGCCCAGCAACCTCGGGCGATGGAATTTCGTCCTTGTCCCCTGGAAAGTAGGCGGACGCAACGACTATCTCCTGCTCCCCTCTAGTCGTCGGGACTACCACTGTAATGGCAACGACGTCGCGTTGGATAAATTCTGTAATTGGAGAAAATGTTATTTTCTTATTTAACAGAATGGCAGTCCTAGGCTTGGACTGTGTATTACAATAGATCAACTTATTATTAGCGCCGAATAGACCGAGGATCGTGGTATCGTTGATCGATGGCTCCTAGATCAGAGCAGCACTCAGCTGCTCTTTGGTCAACCTCCAGCATAGAATGCTAGACGCCCCCTTGGCATGGTGGAGGTTCACCTGAATGCAGCGAAAGCTGCTCATTTTGAGACAGGATTGCCGTTTTCAGCTTGATTCAATACTGGATCGAGCCTTGGTGAACGGGTACCAGCAGCGTTTTCGCTGATTTGATCGGCTGGGTCGCCCACACCGTCAGGCTTCGGTTGCCGCAAGCGACAGGCCACAGATGTCCGACCCGTACTTAACGGTGGATTGAGCCTCTGAGGTCTACTATCGACTGAATATTGCTGCGTACGCCTCTTGCGTGGTTTTCGTGGCGCCCGCCTAGTCTTCGCAGGATTGCATTGTTTGGGTGGCGGCGGGGCACTTCCGGAAGGAAGTTCCGCAGTTTCCAACCACAACGTTGCAGGATTGCAATGTCTTGGTAGTGGCGGGGCACTTTCAGAAGGGAGTTCCGCTCGTACCTTCCTCAACTTTGCACCAGAGACTGTTGCGCCTGTGTTGATCAGACCTCTGCCAACCTGTCGCATGCGTGCTTTGCCAAACATATAATTTAGCAGAAAGCGCTGCTCAGCGATCTGACTTGCCGACTTTTGGTCAACCTCCATCAACAGTTCCACGGCCTTTCCACGCACAATGCGACGGCGTATCTGCCACGCTTGTGTTGAAAAGCCGTCGTTCTGATTCTGGAGGAATCTCAAGATTTTCTCGTCCGTGGTGCCGACACTGTCCTGGAAGTACCCTATGAAGGTGTGAGCCTTCGGCAGGTCCTTCGTGTCGTAGGCCCGTAGTTGTGCTCCTTCCCACGGGACGAGAGTAGATGCCGTTTGCTCCGTGTTCTGGTCAGAGCAAGTCAGTATCAAGTAGCCGTTCTTGAACTGGCAGCTCCTGAACTTGGGTCTAATGTCTGGAGTCTCCTGGTCAGCTATATGATCCAGAAGAACGGGACAGCGAAACGGGATAATCAGCCGTAGTTATGGCTACGCTGAAAGCATCCACCATTTCCCTGTAAGTGCACCCCGAGGGTGGTTTTGGTGCCAAAGGACCCGCGCAGGCTCCACTGCGTGGTCTCTTTTTAGTGAGACCTTTGTTGCTGATGATCGGCGACGCCGTATTAGCGGATCGTTGCCTTTTGGTAACGACAAGGTCCCGCTGGCTAGGCTGGACAGCCGGCAGAAGGGCAAGTTCCTCCGCTTCCTCATTTGAGTATCCAATACCACAATACCACTTCTGCCGTCGCCGTTGCGCGTTGGAGAGACGCTTGGCCGCAACTCCGGATGTGTCAGGTTGCCCCTTGACTTCACGTAGCGTCGCCGGATCGGCAAGGTTATCCGCTTCACTCTCTGCATTCCCTGTTGGTGAATTCAGGATCAGGGATGAAGCCGAGAGTCCTGCTTCCAGCGACATGCTGTCGAGGTTAAAGTCCTCTTCCATCCCTATATCCATCACTCCGCCAGTATCGTCCGTGCCGATCGGACTGCGCACTTCCGGTCTACCGTCGTGCGCCACCTCTACACCTACTCCGGTGTTAATCACCAACTCTTGGGGGTCGTTGGTTACCCCATCAATTGTTTTTGCAAGGTTATCCATGGCGATGGTTGTACTCTGCTGGGGAGAAAATCAACTGTTTACCAGCTTGGAATAGAGAGAGCAATTTACTGGATAGGGTGCTCTGGTACCATGCAGGCACCGTTCGACCTTGGGAAACTCTATTAGAACCCCCCCCCCCACAAGCATTTACCCCTAGGCAGGCACGGGTCGCGTTACACCGAGGATTGAGGTCCTCCTCCGCAGTTTGCTCAGAATGTAGCATGCTCCTAGACTACTTGCTACATTGAGAGCAAAAAATTTTTGGTTCGACACATGCACCTTCCAGCATTGGACAAAAGGTAGGAGTCAAAATGACTACTTGCCAGGCATAGCTACCAATACCTCCCCCCCCCTTTCTTTCCGCTCTTCCCCTCCTTCACCAAAAAAAATTTTCATTTCTTTCCCCTACCGTCCCTTCATCAATTGTAGAACCATCGTTTCAAAAAAATATTAAAATTTTTTTACAAGATTTGCCGCGGAAGAGACTCAATGTGCAGTTCCGGATGGATCTACCATAAATTTACCATGGAGTCATCCGGAACTGCAGGCCGAGCGACAAATCTTAACACTCCTCCTTATCCTGGCTTGTGACAGACAGCTCGGGTCCCGATCCATTTTCCCTATCACTTGTTCACTCTTTTTAGGGAGCCACACTTGGCGGTTCATCAGCAAAGATCCGTCACTGGCGGAGTTGGTGCATCTTAATTGATAGCCAAACCAGAAGGCTTGTTGCTGAAGAAACGACAAAGACAACGATGTCCTTCTGCGTCCATAATTTTGGCTGGTCTTCACACTTAAAAAACTCAGCAAAATTTGCCGAGATTTGGACAGCCGAGCGTTCGGTAAAAATTTCAGTTTTGCAATTCGACGTTTACGGATCTTTACTAACGTTTGGCATCATAAAAAATTTTGCCGAACGCTCGGCTGTCCAAATCTCGGCAAAATTTTGCTGACTTCGGCACTTTTTTTTAAGTGTGTTCCACTACCTTGCTTGCGAATAGTTGTTGGGCATCTTAGGATATGGTAAACAGTCGAAGCCGCAACATATTTGCTTTTTAAATGTTGTACCGTATACATACCGTACGTTTGCCGAGATTTCTGTTCCAGGTCGTAGAAGTGTACAACGCGCTCTCAAAATGCTTCTTGTTTCGACGCCATTTTTAGCAAAACTGGGCAAGCATAAACAAAACAAAAAATCAGAGGGGTTGTGTACAAGACACGACCGCATATATAGGTGACGCAGGACTACGTAAGTCTCTTTGTAGTGATAGTAGCATGTATTCATGCTTGTAATCATTCGATTCTTCATGTATACATGCTATATGCAACATATATACATGCTACATGCGTTGTATGTAATATTTATCAAAGTAGTAACATTGCATACGTTCAATTCTCAAAAGATTGTGCATTTGAAAATAATTTAACAAAATTAAGAACACAAACTATTGCTTTCCTGCTACCTTACTGAAATTAAAGATTGTTTTTATTACCCATCGTTGAAGAGATTTTACCAATTCAATCCTGTTTTATCAACAGCACATCTTTTCACTACACTTCTAATGAAATGGCAAGCATGCGCATTCATGCAGAGTCCTATTATAACCGAACACTACAGCTGTAGCACATTTTTCCAACACAGATATCAAATTTGCCGAGGTTTAAACGTCTCGCAGTAAAGATTTTGCGATCTGTTGGGACAACGAACTTGTGTCGTTTTTTCTGGCACACTTCCCTAACACAGACATCAAATTGGACTAGGTTTAATCGCGTTCGTAAGAAATCTGTTGGCACGAGGGGGCTTTGTCACTCTCTCTGGCGTACTTCTCAAGCAAGGACATCAAAATGGTCTAGGTTTAACCGCGGTGTTAAGAAATCTTGTTGAAATTAGGAAACTTTGTCACTTGTTTTGGCTTACTTCCCAAGCACAGATATTAAATTTGTATAGGTTTAGATCATTGCAAAGAATCTTCCAACCAATCACGAAGCGAAAATTCTGATAAAACATAGGTTCATTATTTTCAATTTTTCAATAGTTCAACATCAAGAATCCATACTTTTCTTCATTTGGGTCAATTCTTAGAAGATTTTCCGATCGATTGATGTAAGAATATTGAAAATCGATCGGAAAACCGCTGAGCTATTAGCGCTCAAAACCTTTCATTTTTCGTGACGCTCGCATTTTTCGATTTTTTGGAATGACACCCTATCTCAAAACTTGCCGTAAGACGTAGTCCTACGTCAAAATATTAACATAAAGAGGAGAGAGAGAGAGAGAGAGAGAGAGAGAGAGAGAGAGAGCTAAAACATACATTCTCTCATTTCTCTCTAAGCTCGTTTGTTGTTGAGCATAAGGGCCGCGAAAAAAATCCAAAATTTTAGTTGCCTCCCGTTATTAGAGAGTGGTTTTAAACATAGAAGTTCATTCGCCACTCACTGACGTGCGTAGTTACCAACTAAATTGAAAATCGGTTTCAGTTTGTTTGCTGTTTGTTAGACTTCCATGCGGCAAAGCAGAGAATGCGAAAATCCCGCTGGTCTGCAGTTCTTGCCAGCCATTATTTGCTGAGAAAGCAAAATTACGTACGCCCATCAACAAGCAGCTGTGATTTCGCCGCAGGCAACGCATATTGTGTGACGACGAGAAGACCAGTATCAACCGCAGCTGGCTGTCCCTATCGACGGAAAAATGAACAAACTTTTTGATGTATAGCAGCTTATCAGACGTTTGTTTCATTGAATTTAGCTATACAATGGCTGAATAAACTACTCTTAAACAAAAATGTTTGTTGGGATTGATGTGGCGAAACTTTGAGACCGTGGTGCTTTTTTTTTTGGAAATCGCTAGTACAACGAAACATGTGCGCAATCAAATAGTTAATAACCAGTGGTTGGAGAATTCGCGAAAAAGTGATCATTTGAATCGATGAACATCCCTCATGAACATACACTATTCGCCTGCCTCGCCGATAATGCGCGCATCAGCTTTGAATTTTATCACGAACAGAACCTCAATGTGAACATCAGAATTCATTCAAAAATTGAATATTGAACATTGAGTGTATTCGATTAATCGGATATCGAATGCCTGGGGACGCCGGAAAGTATTCAAAATAATATTACCGCGAAAAGGGAATAGTTTAAAGTAGTGTTAGTGGCTTTACAAGCAGCAGAAGACGGTAAATCGCACTTTTGCGTTGATCACGATATTTGTATATTCAGCGATGCTATGAAGCGTGAGTGTATATTGCTCATTGTTATAGGCGAATTGAACCACTCGCGTAGCTGTTTTATCATGATAAAAACCGTTTGCCGATGCTCGGCGTATCTATTCATTTTGCGAGTTTTCCAACCTCTGCTAATAACTAATTCCAGATTATATATTTTATGAACACGTAATGATCTATATGATCAGTTAAATTTATTCTCCATAAGCAATTATGTTTCGCTGAGCGTTTGTTGATATATAGCAGATCGATAAATGGAATAACAAGTTTTAGGAAATTATAACAGCACTGAAAGCACTGATTAAGTGGCGAAAGCGTACGCTGCCAATACAGATGCATTTTTTAGGCACAAGACAATACATGCATCGAACGGTAGCCATTTATCCAGTCATCTTTGAGACATTTTCAGTTTCCCCTAAAATTGCCCAAAGTTTCACACGTTTTATGTTCTAGCGTACTAGATAGCACTGAGAATAGATAGTATATAGTTACTATATAGAAATAGTATATAGTTCGGCGGTTAGAAAACCAAGTTTTGGCATCCCTGATTTTTGAAATTGAATTTGAAATTATAGAAAAATGTGCAGGTTTTTACGGAAAATAATCGCTAGCGGGTGTTGAAAATGACTATGAAAATAAAAGGCATTTCTTAAGATTACTTCTACATTTCGGCATACCGCTTTTGACGTTTAACCCTCAAGGGTACACCTGTACCCTTTTCATATTTCATACTCCGATTTCGGCATGTTCTTTTTGAAATAATGTCTCAGGGTTCCTGTTCCTCGTTATTTAGACGAATTTGAATAAATTCAATCATTTATTTAAATTTCCTTTCACTTTCGTATCTTCGTGCAACGTAAGAACTATTGAACTAATAATGTAATGTATATACTGGACACTATCACTTATTGTTCTTACAAAATAAAATAAGCATTTACCTTATTCGCCAACCGGTTTCGGGTAGATGTTACCCATCATCGGGGCTAGGTCCAACTGATTTTGATAAGAGATTAGTTACAACTTAAGCTTTGTTAGATGAAAGAGCGGCGATACTATCGGAGCATCGTCTTCATTCATCAAACATTGCTCAGCTGTGGTGATATGCAGCGACTCCTGTAAGAGAAAGGGATTTATACCTAAGTTCATCCAAATTAAGTCATCCATCATCCAGCGAAGCTAGTGAAAAAGCTACAAATAGTGCGAAAAAAGTGTGGCTATGTGAAGAAATCAAGTTTAAGCATAAGCAAATCTCAAAAGTGGAAAAGCAGCTATATCCATTACACTTGCAATTATTACAACAATGCGAATACCATGACGCTGCTGAGTGCATTGTGCGGAGGTGTGTAGAAGAAAAGAGAATTTGTTGGCAGGAAGAGCTGTGCAAGGTTTACTTAAACCTATCGAAACGCGTACGTGAAATTAAACAAAAACATAATAAAAAACTGCTTTCTCTCACTCGTGCACAAAAGCCGACTAAAGCTAAAAATTCTCCCCAACTTGTTGATAATTTTGTGATAAATCTATCATCCACACAATTCACACAAGCAGAGTTAGATCTGCTTAACAAAGGGCTAAATTACGCTGTTTTCCCCCAGTGCGCGCCGTTACCTGAGATAGTGAACAACATCGAAAATCATATCCAGTATAAAGATGTATCACTAAAAGCGGCGGTGCGTCATGATGTGAAAAAATGTCTCCTACACAGGGCTTGAAAAGGGATCGCAAGTTGAATGTGACTGCCGTGAATGCGAACTTTCCGCATTCAAACTCCGCTTTTTGAACGATCATTTGACTGTTTTTTTTTTAAACCAATCAATCTGCCGCTTGCGCTGCTGCCGTCGTACAATTCATGCGGCATCTCAGCAAAAGCAAACAGTCGATCTCCCGTTTTGCTTTGCGCTTTGAGAATATAAACTGCAAACTGACTGGAAGCATACGGTGACGTATTTTTTCGTTTCTCTTTTTGTCTCCAAATCGGCTGCTCACAGTAATAGTTTGTCACCCGGACGTCGGTCGGACGCAAGCAAAATATTCGTTTGTATTGGACGGAGTCCGACCGACTTCTTCCATGCACATGTAGTGGTTGTTTTTTTGTAGTATTGAATCATACGATTGTGCGGTTGCTTTTCGTTAGCGTGGTGATTGCCAGTCATTTGACTGTTTTGCAGTCATTCGCTGCTCCAAACGGTAAAGGCAACTTGATCGAAACGAAAATGTCAAAAAGTTTTAGAACGCGATCGTAGTGCTGCGTGCAATCGGCGTTTGACTGAGCAAACTGCCAGTTGTGTTATGCATAGCGTTCGTATTCCACCTCTAAACGGACGGTGTGAACTTGAATGCGCGTTGGCGTGACTGCGGTAGAAAAAAAGGATCGGTCGAAGCCCTGAGTCCTACACACTGCTAACAAACGAAGCAATCAAAAACAAGCAGTGTTCGATGAGTGGTGTGCGATTCGGCAATTGAAAACGCGCGACGTTACATACGTTCGTGCTTTTCGGGCAGACAAAGATAATGCTGTGGTAGTCATGGATAAGGAAGAATACGATTCACAAGTCCGTGAAATGATTAACTCAGGCCCGTATGCAGAATGCGCTTATAAAAACGGAAATCCCAAAGACCCTCTCAATGCGATGATTAATGGGGCAAATAGTACCCGTCAAAAAGTTGCTCACTTAATGGGAGAAGTAAAGTTGGAAAAACGGTTACTTATATCAAACCCAAAAGTTGCATCGCTATATTGTCTTCCCAAGATACATAAAACCCCTATGGCAATGAGACCGATCTCGTCCAATGTTTCTACCCCTACACAAAAAATGGCTGCATGGTTGGTAGAAGAAATGAAAAATTATCCTGTTACGCATGGGGCAAACGTGAAAAATTCAATAGAATTAGCTGAGCAGCTCAAAAATACAGTGATACGGAGGGGGAAAATTATGCTTTCGTTTCATTTCAGTGCTTTATTTCCGAGTTTGCCAGTCCCAGCTCCACCGTTCCACATTGAAGCATATATATCAATAGTAGAACAGTGTATGAGCCAAAACTTTTTCACTTTCAGGGAAAAATTTTACAAACAGACATATGGTCTCAGTATGGGTAGTAAAATCTCACCACTCCTGGCAGAAGTCTTCATGAGTGACTTCGAAGTTGCACTACAAAAAGAAAAGTTTTTTCCCAGAGTATGGAAACGCTATGTGGACGATGTTTTTGCCATTGTAAAAGAAAGACACCTCCCAAAAACACTCGATTTATTAAACTCTAGACATCCCACTATAAAGTTCACTGTCGAACGAGAAGTGGATGGAAAAATACCCTTCTTAGACTTGATGATTTCTAAGAAAAATGATAATACTCTTAAATTTGGTATCTACCGTAAACCAACATCCACTGATCGCTACATTACATCGGACTCTAATCATTACGGTGCTCAGAAACAAGCAGCGTTCCATTCAATGGTACATCGTCTTATCTCTATACCTATGGAAAAAGAAGAATTCTTAGAGGAGAGGGAAAAAATCTATGAATCTGCCCGAATCAATGGATATGACAAAAAGTTCGTTGACAAAATAGTTAGTATCCATAAGCGTAAAAAACAGAGAGAATGTTACCACCCTACAACCCCAGAAAGACGACATTGAAAGGATCAGTATGCCATTCTATCCTAAAGCCACAAACCCGATAAAGAAATGCCTTAGGAAACACGGATATCACGTTGTCTTTAAAAGCAACAACACACTGCGTGATATGCTCTGCAATGTAAAAGACAGGATTCCAGCCGAAGATAAGTCGGGAATCTATCAAATCGATTGTAATGATTGCCCGTCAATTTCCATCGGACAAACCCGCCGCAAATTTAAACAACGTGTGAAAGAGCATAAGAATGCAACTGAGAACGAACGAGTGAACGAATCTAGTGTCGCGATGCATGCTGCCAATCACCAGCATAAAATAAACTGGAACAGTCCTAAACTAATAAAACCAGTGAGGAAGTCATCGCATTTGAACGCTTGGGAGTCGCTGCATATCACCACAGCTGAGCAATGTTTGATGAATGAAGACGATGCTCCGATAGTATCGCCGCTCTTTCATCTAACAAAGCTTATGATGATGGGTAACATCTACCCGAAACCGGTTGGCGAATAAGGTAAATGCTTATTTTATTTTGTAAGAACAATAAGTGAGAGTGTCCAGTATATACATTACATTATTAGTAATTTAAATTTATTTGAAATTTTTTTTTGAGTTTTGCACCGTCAAAGTCTAATACTCCGATTTTGATCAATCGGGTACAGATGTGCCCACTTAGCAATTCTACGATAAAGAGTGCTCCGATTTAGTTTAAACTTTGTGTACTTGTTCCTTTTCTTAAAATTTTATGTCACAATTTTTTATTTTGCGCTTAGGATACCCCTAATGAGTGAGGGTGGTTCTAAATATAATTGAGGCTATTTCTTTAAAAATTTGTATCTTCAAAACGAAAAAAGATACGTTTCTAAAATTTTGATATGTTATGTAAAAAAAACTCAGACTTTCAGAAAAAATATAAAAACTGAGATGTTTTTAGGTATTACAACATAAAAATAAAACACTAAAATTTAAAATCATTGAACTAAGTAAGTAAGCAAAAATTTGGGTTTCGGTCCAATATTTTTCACAGAAAGCTCATTTAGGCTTCAATTTTTCTTAAAAGCTCATCATCAAATCTTTTATTTGCTACCAAAATTATTAAAATCGGTGGAGTGAATCAAAAGTTATGATTTTTTTATAAAAAGGTCTCATTGCAAGGGTGATAATTTTTGGAACCACCCTAAGTGAGAAGGGGGACCCCTAAGCGCCAAATAAAAAATATCGGTCATAAATTTTCAAAACACGAACAAACATGCAAAATATGAGCAAAATCGGAGCACGTTTTGTCATGGAATTACTTAGTAATTACACCTGTACCCGGTTGATCAGATTGCGTTGGTTTTTTGGTTGATCAATTGAGGGTTAAATTGCTTCCCGATTTTGTATCCGGCGAACTATATGTATAGTAACTATACTACATAGTAGTGTAAGCGTGCTCTCAACTGTATAATTGATGATATGATTCAACAATAAAATATTTATTATCAGCGGTATCCCAAAGAGTAATAACGACAAAGTACTGAGTATATTTTTAAATACAATCTGATAGAAGATCCACCTTTGAATAGCATACATCTAAACCAAATGAATGTCACGCATCTATAATATTGTTCAAGTGTGTATGATAACAACTTTAATTACTATCTAAATGATGTTATGATTGCGTCGCTAGATTAAACAGCAATTTATAAAACCTGATAAATTTTATGATTCTTACCTTGATAAGTTTGCTCAATGAAAACGAAATAAGTCTCATCATTTTCATTCTTTTCGTTGTTCATAGCAGTTATACACTTTTAAATGTGGTTTGATGTTCCATTTTTACGGAAACATACTGTATTAACTAAATAGTCGAGAAATAATTTAAAAATTCTGAGTACGTTTAATTACTCAAAAATGTCCGTAATAAAAACAGTTTCACAAACGTTAGAAAATAATCAACCGGATAATTTTTCCAATCATTCTATGGAAGACAATGATCGTATGGTAAGTAATGTTTTAACATTCTATTTATATGTTTCACTATCACATCCATTCAATAATTAAACAATAATTCCACTTCAATGAATTGCACAAATAATCATGCATAATTCGTCTTCAAGGCTATCATGTTACTGTTGGTTTAGAAATTTAGCGCAATGTATAATATAAGGTGCGAGTAGAAAGTTCGTGTACTGCAAAGGCTAGATACAATTGGCGAATTATATTACAAGTGAACGTTTTATTGATGTTTTACAAACTATCGAATGTGACATAGTAGAGGCTTTTTACCGTCGTTATACCATATAACGAATAAGGGAACTGGGGTAAAATGCCCAGCGGGAACAAAACGCACCACTGTAATATTTCACGAAATACTCATTCAGTAACAGCAATTAAGGTGGCTATCTGTTTTATATGACAACCCCGTACATATCATATAAGCTTTCTATAAAACATTATTCCTACGAAAAATGAAACATATATCTTCAGGTCTATTTTTAACAATTTTCACAACTCTTTTTGTAAGACATTACGCCACAAATAACCAATTTTGCGTATCTGTAAAATACTTATGAACATTAGTCTTGGTATTCAACAGCCGACGTAAAATTTATTAATTAATTTATTATGTATTTTATTTAAACATTTTTTATCAAACAAATCGAGGCGGCTCAACATGCGCTATGAGAGGCATGAATTTGCTAAACCAAACGCTGGCAGTGCAACCAAACGTTCACTAATCTAGAAGTCCAAACCTGTGTAGATTAGAATCAATGTTAATAGACTCGCTCAAAGAAGGATACTAGAAAAACCAAACGAGCGACGTAAACAAACGTTATGTGATTGTGCATAAAAGAAAATCTTAGTTTTTACTACTTATAATTCGTTCAGATTCGATGGCAAAGCATGGCACTGTCGAGCCGAGCTTTTTTGGATAGGTAGAGCTACTCTGGACATATTCATTATATATCTAATATAATATATCACGAATGTACCTAAAATAATCACACATAGCTAGTTAACACTTGTCTCAGCCATATTGTACATTACATTGATCGTTATGTTTCGCAACACTACTGTTTTCCGTGTAAAAAGTAAATTGCGCAGATTAGGGTAACCAACGTATTTTACACCCCATTAGCAACCGTACATAATTTGGACACTTTTTTCATGTGTGGACTCATCACTGCGACCAGTACAGTTGATCTCTTATGATATCGCACGGATGTTTGTTGTATGACCTGCACTGCATTTCTTTTTGCTATTATCGCTTTTGAATGAGCGATATGCTTATTAAATTTTATGCGTGCTTGTGTGTATTGGGGTTTACCCCTACTTCAAAGCTTGATCTACTTTACCCACTTATTCCTCGCTGCCAGTGCTATCCCATATTATAGCCGTCCCTGGCGACGCCTCATTCGTTCCTCTGACTAGTACACTGAACTGTCAAGAGGCTGTAATCTGTAAATCTGTAAAGAAATACCATCGTACCGGATGGAAGAACAGACCCTCCATTGCTCCATACAGTGCGATCTGTAGAGGAGATAGTTGCAGGTTGAGACCAATTTTGTTTTCGGTCCATAAAACTTCATCAGTATATTTTAATTATGAGTGTTATACATCATTGGAAAGGTATTTCTATTGGCTATACAGAAAAATTGCAAAATACTTATTTTAGAAAAATAAAGAAATTATGGTCATGTCCGTGAAGGTCCTTAAAATTCGCGAAAAAAAATTATTGCTGCAGGTTGAGACATTTTTCGTTTTTACAATAATGAAAACCAAATCCATTTTATTTGTAGGTACATATGGTATTTTTGGAGCATCAAGCATTAAATTTAGACCATTTTTTTCGAAAATTATGGGCAAGATATGGCAAGAGCGACCGGTAGGGACGCCAATGTTTATTTGACCTTCAACCCAGTATAAAGCATTGAAATGCACAAAACTTATTGTAAACAAGTTTAACTTGCTTTTATAGCAGTTTTCAATCATAAAAACCCGATTTAATCCACCTAGTGGTGAAAGGAACCTTTGTTATACGGTCTTCATCTACGTTACGCTGTGTAGTGCGTTTGTTTACATATCTTTTTTTTTTTGGAAATTGAATAAGTTTACAAAATTTGAACAAAATAGGAGCACTTATAAATTTTGATAGATTCTTTTTTCAAGCAATTGCTGAGTAAATATAAATAAGTTGTTACACTCAAGTACTTTTTTACACGGTTTGTTTTTTCGAATATTAAGAACGGGGCAACTTAAGGACCATTCATTTATTTATCAATACATTTGGGAGTGGCCCGACATTCGTCACAAACCGACAAACCGTGTAAAAAGAGACTTGAGTGTACTAATTTGAATAGGTGCAAGTAAAAGTAGGTTGTAAAAGAAAATATTATTTTATCTATACCTATAAAGAAGGATTTCTGTCTGTCTGTCTGTCTGTCTGTCTGTCTGTCTGTCTGTCTGTCTGTCTGTCTGTCTGTCTGTCTGTCCGTATGTTCCTTATAGAATCGAAAACTACTGAACCAATCGGGATGAAAGTATGCATGTAGAGGTTTTTTGGGGCCAGGAAAGGTTTTAGTGATGGTTAGAAACCCCTCCCCCCACTAAGAGGGGGGGCTCCCATACAAATGAAACACAAATTTCTGCATAACTCGACAACTAATCAAGCAAATAGAACAAAATTTGGCATGTGGGTGTTTTCGGTGACAAGAATTTATTCTATGGTAAATTGAGACCCCTCCCCTCTTTATAAGGGGAATTATAATTCCTCTCCTCTTTAAAAGGGAGGGCTTCCATACAAATTTCCTCATTACCCGAGAACTAATCAAGCAAATGGAACCAAATTTGGCATGTGAAGGTTTTCGAGGGCAAGAATATTTTCTATAGTAAATTAGGACCCCTCCCCACTTTAAGAGGGGGGGCTCCTGTACCAAAGAAACACAATTTTCCTCATAACTCGAGAAGAAATTAAGCAAATGGAACCAAATTTGGCATGTGGGTGTTTTTGGAGACAAAACTTTTTTCTATGATGAATTGGGACCCCTCCCCGTTTTAGGAGGGGGGGGGATCCTATACACATGAAATACAAATTTCCTCATAACTGAAGAACTAATCAAGCAAATGGAACAAAATTTGGCATGTGAAAGTTTTCGAGGTCAAGAATATTTTCTATGGTGAATAAGGACCCCTCCCCATTTTAAGAGGGGGGGCTCCTATACAAACGAAATACAAATTTCCTCATAACTCGAGAACTAATCAAGCAAATGGAACAAAATTTGGCACGTGGGTGGTTTTGGAGACAAAATTTTTTTCCTTGATGAATTGGGACCCCTCTCCACTTTAGGAAGGGGGGCTCCTATACAAATGAAATGCAAATTTCCTCATAACTCGAGAATTAATCAAGCAAATGGAACCAAATTTGGCATGTGAAAGTTTTCTAGGGCATGAATATTTTCTATGGTGAATTAGAACCCCTTCCCACTTTAAGAGGGGGGGCTCCTATACAAACGAAATACAAATTTCCTCATAACTCGAGAACTAATCAAGTAAATAGAACCAAATTTGGCATGTGGAGGTTTCTGGAGGCAAAAATATTTTCTATGGTGAATTAGGACCCCTCCCAACTTTAAGAGGGGGTGCTTCTACACAAATGAAATACAAATTTCCTCATAATTCGAGAACTAATCAAGCAAATGGAACCATATTTGGCATGTGGGTGTTTTTGGAGGCAACCATTTTTTCTATAATGAATTAGGACCCCTTACCTTTTTAAGAGGGGTGCTCTCATACAAACGAAATACAAATTTCCTCATAACTCTAGAACTAATCAAGCAAATGGAACCAAATTTATCACCCACATGATAAATTTGGTTCCATTTGCTTGATTAGTTCTGGAGTGTTTGTAGGCAAGAATATTTGCTGTGGTATATTTTCTATGGATTTTCCCACTTTAAGAGGGGGGGGGCTCCTATACAAATGAAAATCAAATTTCCTCATAACTCGAGAACTAATCAAGCAAATGGAACCAAATTTGACACGTAAGTGGTTTTGGACGCAAGATTTTTTTCTATGTTGAATTGAGACCCCTCTCTTCTTTAGAAAGCGAGTTATGGCCCATCTCCCCTTTAAGAGGGTGGGCTTCCATACAAATGAAATGCAAATTTCCTCTTATCTCGAGAACTAATCAATCAAATGGAACCAAATTTGGCATGTGGGAGTTTTAGATGGCAGAAATTTTTTCTATGGTGAATTACGACCCCTTCCCCTTTTAAGAGGGGAGCTCCCATACAAATGAAATTCAAATTTCCTTATAACTTGAGAACTAATCAAGCAAATGGAACCAAATTTGGCATGTGGGAGATTTTGGAGTCTTGAATTTATTTTACGATAGTTAGAGACCTCTCACCCCTGTGGTAGGGGGATATGGAATCTCATACAAATAAAACAGAAATTTTTGCGAAACTCAAAAACTAATCGAACTCGAGAAATTCGAGACTCTTCCATAAAACATTAGTCAATACAAGACCACAAAAACTATCTATAGTAACACTAGATCAGTCAGGACGAGACGGTCGCGAGTGTTGCCGGTGACCCGCCGTCGGAAGCGCCGCCCACTGGGGGGCTTGCAAAACTCGAGATTGTGACAAAGATCATCCGAGATTCATGGTTTATGTACAACACAGGTTAATTTGTGGCAATACGAAGTTTGTCGGGTCAGCTAGTAACATATACATTGCGAAGTAGGGGTCTAGTTTATAGGTTTTTGAACTATGCATAATTTCTTGTAATGTCATTCTATTTGATTCAATAAAGTTTTCTTGAATAAATTTCGTCAATTTTTATTAACCTTCGGTTACTCACGCTGTTGTATTTTGTACAATACGTGTAGGTTTTAGAATGCCATATTGTTATAAAGTTACAAATCGATGTTTTAACTAACGTATATTCTTCAATAAATTTGCTATGAGCAAAATGCTATAATTATTCAATGCATTAATTGTTGGCAAAATAGATCAGCAAAACCCGACATCACAGAAACGAAGCAATCAGTATGTGAGGTGTACCGCAATTGGGCCTAACTGGAATTTTCTCTCATTTCTTCATATGGAAAATGTATGCAGCGAAACTAACAGCAAATGTAAAATGTTTTAAATGTAACCGTCTGTCGATAGTCGAGTAATTCGGGGTCAAAATTAGGGTATTTTTTATAATCCCAGTTCTTCAGTTCCTGAACAAGCAAACAGAAAGAACTATATCCAGCAAAGTTGTGTATTTTTACTATGTGTACAACTCTGTAAAACGTGAAAAACTCATACAACAATTACAAAAAGAGCTAAACTAGAAAAACTGATTTTACAAATTCCAGTGGCGACTCGTCCACATGTTCAACCTGTTCATAGGACAGGCAACAAAATTCAACCCGACAAAATTTTTTTCCATCACTAGTTCATGATTTCGTTTGAACCGACGCATATGCAATACTAATAATTCGGTAAATTATTAGTTTAGTTTGCGAAGCTGCTGAGCAAACCGTTCAACACGACGTTTGAACGTTGCTTTGATCTCAATGCACAAGCATATACCAACACATTATTCCTGTTGTTGATTCTGGATACGAAGGAGATAAAAAGAGAATGTGAAACAGCTTTTACTCGAAAGCACGGGCGCATTATTGTCTCATTACTCGTTCATCTTCAGCATTGAACAACTTACTACCACATATCCCTATGGCCTGCACTTTGATTCCATTTTATCTAGTCACGAAGCTAATGAGCAAAACGTTCAATACGACGCTTGAACGTTGCTTTAGAGATTAGAACCAGGAACAATGTATTGGTACGAAGGGGATGGCATGCATTATTCGCAAAATTTTCTCATTAACTCGTTCATCTTTAGCATTGAACAACTTACGCATATTGCTTGTGGTGCGTGTGGTGGTTATTCTTGAATTTGGTTCAATAGGTAAATTGAACGGAAAGTCTTAGGTTCGTAGTTAAAATTCAGAGACGAGTTTGCTGGTAAAGTAAACCGCCGTATTCTGTTGTTATTTAAATAATAGGGGTATTCACGTAGCGCTTGTTATGTTGCGTATATGGAGTATTGCGTATTTATACTGCCGCTACTCTGCCGCTTCCGTAGAAACCGGAACTGCTATGCGAATTGCGACAGCATATACACGCAATATACCGTTTACGCAACATAGCAAGCGCTACGTGAATACCCCTAATGTTTTTTTTATGAATAAAATATAGAATTTCGATAATAAAAAAGCTGCGTATTAATTTGCATTTTTCGCTGGTTGAACAGGTAAGCTAAACCACCACGAGTCGCCACTGACAAATTCATATACAATAAATAAGATTTCTATCTTCGCTGAAGAGATAGAAGATTACTGTCTTGAGCAAAATTTCTTGAAATAATTTACTCTAAAACTTTGCAGAACACATCAATGTGTTATATTGAAACTGAAGAAAAATAATTTTTTTATTTCACTTTTAGGGGGATTAATCAAAATTTAAATTCTACCAGGCGATAGAGTTTGCAATTTCGAAAAACTCTTCCAAAGGTTCGATAAACCTAAAACCAAGTTTTCCCAGTCAAAACTCTAATGCGCTTTTCTTTTGGTTTTGGGCTATTGCGCGCGAGTTACGCGAGTACCGTGTTACGAAGGTTGGCGCGAGTGTTCAAGGGTTAATATTTTTTGACCGGTAAAACCAATTCTTCTGAAATTTTGCAGATATATTTGCAGCATTGATCTGCAAGATGAAATCATTAAAAATTATTGTTAATTTTAATGTGTTGTATACGATTGCTCATAATTTTTTAATTAAACGTCCAATCAAAAAACAAATCAATAGTGATCTATTAGGCCATATTACCTTTCAAATGAGACTAATAGCGCGTAAATCGGTTTAGCCATCTCTGAGAAACAGGCGATCATTTGTACCTAGTCAAAAAAGTTTTTTAAGGCTAACTTTTAAACTGCTTGTCTGTTTTCAATCAGGGATGGTTCGATCACTTTGACTCAATTTTGATTCATTTGACAGTACCGTCTCAGCCGAGCAAAATATGACAATACTATCTATGGAAAATGTGTAGAACAAGTTCTGATCTACAATTTTTCTGAACAAAGTTTTGCTGTATCGTTTGTTGTTACTTGCTACAACGCTAGTAACTCATCAGTGACTAAATGAACGTTCATTTAGTCACTAATAAGATACTAGCATTGTAGCGCCGTAACTACAAAAGATACAGCAAAACTTTATTCAGCAAATAGATAATAGCCTTTGCTACAAATGTCCCATACATAACTTTGTCATATTTGGCCCCGTTAAGACGGTACTGTCAAATGAATCAAAATTGAGTCAAAGTGATCGAACCATCCCTGTTTTCAATAAAACTTGATAAAAAGTTTAGCAATAGCAAGAACTTTCGTTTGGTACTAAGATCGTTGAAATTGATTGCGTAGTTCTAGAGAAACGCGCGTCATGTAGTATTCTCATTTTTGCTTATAACTTTTAAACGAAACGTCGGACCGCTAAGCAGTTCAATAGTGATATACTAGATAATAATACCTTTCAAATAAAAGTAAAAGCGATGAAAGCGGTTCAGCCATCTCCGAGAAACAGGCGATAGAAAATGAGCTGCACACACACAGACATTGCTCTGTTCGTCGAGCTCTATCGATTGGTATATATAACTCGGCCCTCCGGACCTTGGATCAACTTCGTGTTTTTCGACCAATTCCTAAACCTTTGTTATATAGTATAACGTCCTATTATCATCAATAAAAATAGGTCGGCAAAGACCTATTTTTATTGATGTGTGACGCATTACTCTATTGGCAATTATTCTCCTGAAAAGATAAAATGCTTGACCGATATACCAAAGTCTTCCGAGTACCCGATTGATTTATTGCCTGGCTGTATTAAGCAAAGTTGTAGATAATAACTAGTTCTATCTACTAAAACTAGCCTATCCATCCCTGCACTTACATTCGTTATTAGTCCAATAAGACAAAAAATGACTAGTTCTATAAAAATAAAATGTGTTTCTTAAGATTACTCCTACATTTCGGATAACTAGGGTGATTTATTTATTTTGGACAGGCGTTACGCGTACTCTATTTTGGACTTTTACGGCAAAATCAAATGGAAAATGTCCAAAATAGAGTAGGCGTAACGCTTGTCCAAAATACATAAATCACCCTAATAGAGATCGAGAGCTGTTAGTTCGACTCTCACCTTCGCTTGGTCGCTATTGTTGGTGTAACATCAAATTTTCAGTACAACCAATTTTTTATTTCTCACATGAAGTCACACTCTTCCCAAAAAACGAGAAGTAAAATGACTTATATCGATAAAAAGAAAGAAAGAAAACGAAAACAAATCTGCTGTTTTTAAACGGTAGTCTAGAAAAATTCGGAAAACCTAAACATGTTGCCGATTAGGCTTGGTACAGTCACCCCAATATAATGGGCCACCCAGTATTATGGGCCAGTCCATACTTTACGTTAGTTTCATACGTAACAAATTAGTATTTAACTATCGAGTATGAGTTCAATAGATAGAAGCAACATTCCGCTGCATGCTTGATAGCAATACACTTAGTTCAAATGCGTTAATTTTCTTAATTTTTCGATAGTTGTCATTTGGCTCCAATCGACTGTCGATTTGTTGTTATTTTTGCGGTTGTTATAAAAAGTCGGTTGTGAATTATAAGCTGAATTAGGGTTGCCAAGTCTGAAAATTACAAAAACCGACCGGTCGGTCCTGCCTTCAAAAAATGCGGTGGGGGGAGGGGCGGGGTTTGTGGCAGCATATTAGAGGATTTGTCTGTAATGTGTAATGTGCGTTAGACAATTTCCCGTGTAAATCATTGAAGATAGCTAGTTTTTGAGTGACAACTACTTGCTTCTGGCGCTAGTGGACAATTTAATGTATATTACCGCCAGAAGCAAGGTATTATCACTGCAAACTGTTCAGGATTGGTAATTAATTTATCAGAAACACAACCACAACAGGCAAAAACCAGGCAAAAAGTACAAATCCGGTTTCATACGTCGGCAAACCGGCCTTTTTGCTGGATTGACCGGCCCCGGCTTTGCAAGTGAAAAACCGGTCGGGCCGGCCAGAAACCGGCCACTTGGCAACCCTAAGCTGAATAGCGGCGTAAATTTGTGTGTCTGAGCATAAAATGAACGGAAATCGAGGGAATAGGTATGTATTCATTGAATTACGGTGAAGCCGCCTAGAAAAATTCATTTTCCACTTTAATATACGAAATTAAACAATGGCCCATAATACTGGGAGCAAAATTGACTTTTCCCAGTATTATGGGTCAAGCATATAGATCAACAGTATTCGCTGTTTTTTACTATAATTGTAATTTGTTTTCAGTAAAACGAAAAAACGTGCACAGAAAATCAGTATACAGAAATCGAAGCTCTATGATTCTGATATATTGCATCACGCTTTTGATCCAGCAAGACAAATCGAAAAAGTTCGGGAAGTTGCAAGGAATCACAATCTACCGTACAGTACAGTTCCGCGTTATTTTTGGAAACCACCCAAAACTAATAATCCAGGATCAAATACTTTTCTTCTTCCTGAACTTACTTACTATACTTAGTTGGCTTGCTGTTCTAAGATAAAGCCTGACGAACAAAGTTTCTCCAATGCACTCGGTTGTGGGCCAATGCTCTTTAATTTCTCAGACTCGCTCCGCCTAATCTAACCATCTTGCTCGCTGCGCCCTTATTCCTACCGGATGTGAGCCAAATACCATCTGTGTAGGGTTGTTGTCCGGTATTCTTGTAACATGCCCTGCCTATCGTATTCGTTTAGCTTAGGCCGCCTTTTGCATACTTGGTTTGCCATAGAGACCATCACTTTGATGAAGCCCTCTTCGTAACTCGAATGAACTTGACATTCCACTCGAAATCCGAAAACAGCACTGAGTACCATCCATCATACATTGAGTCAGTTTAATGACTTTCCTGAAGAAGAAGAAGCTAAAATTGAATCTAAACTCAACTCACTCAGACAGTTGATACAGTACAAGATACAACAAGATCCCTAACACACACACACACACACACACACACACACACACACACACACACACACACACACACACACACACACACACACACACACACACACACACACACACACACACACACACACACACACACACACACACACACACACACACACACACACACACACACACACACACACACACACACACACACACACACACACACACACACACACACACACACACACACACACACACACACACACACACACACACACACACACACACACACACACACACACACACACACACACACACACACACACACACACACACACACACACACACACACACACACACACACACACACACACACACACACACACACACACACACACACACACACACACACACACACACACACACACACACAGGGGCGCGCGTGCGTGCGATTTTCTCGAAATAAAACCTATGTTGTTTGACTGACCCATAACACTGGGAACATTGACCCATAATTCATAAGGTTTAAAAGTGGCCCATAATACTGGGAATGGAATATGCTCACATTTTGTTGTTCTGCAAAAAAGTGTGTAATATTTGAGCAAGATTGCCTACAGAACATCGAACTATAGTATATTTATAACCAATTAAGTTATAAATAATCTGTGAATTATTTAAATCTGTGTTTCTACCGATAATTTTGTAGCAGCATCATGCTTAACTGGCCCGTAATACTGGGATGACTGTACATAAGTTCCCAGGTAACCAATAAGCATTAGTTTAAGCAGTAAATCAATCGTTTATTAGCATCCCCGGGGGCTGGTACCGAATGGCCGAAACACAAATGGCCGAATCACGAATGGCCGAAATGCAAATGGCCGAATTTCAATAACAGTCACAGAAGGCCGAATCACGAAAGGCCGAAATTTTTCGGAATTTCGGCCTAGATAACTTAAGAATTATTCTAGTTCTTACGTTAGCACGACTACGTACTTGAACCTAAATAACTACTCAATAAAAAAACCATGAATTAGCAAGTAGTTAACAAATAACTTTAATCAAACAAAAAACAAACTACTACTATTAAACAAACAAAACATGCTTTACGAACGCCTTTGTTTAGCGTTTAATAAGAGCGCAACTGCGTCAACAAAATTTTTGCTGCGCATTTTGTGTGCATTAACACATTTCGAGTAGATTTTTTCGTTTATTTCTCGGTGCGAATTTGGAACATCCCCCTGAAGAACTCTAAGGATGTTCCCCTCTATCGCCTTTTGCTCCACCCGCAGCTCTGTGATGATCCTGGTCATTGACAGGTGATGGGAACCAACAATGGTTGTCCATCGTTGGTGCCATGCTTCCAAGCTGTTTGTGGTCCACGGTAGCTTGTCAATGACAGGCTTAAAATTTGACCACAGAGTGGGTTGAAACAATGGCCTGTTGTTCCGGCTCCTCCAACCTATGTAAGTATTCCGAAAATATGTAAGGAAATTCTCCAATTCTTCAGGCATTGTTCCTTCCATCGCGTCGTACGCCCCCTGTATCCGATTTTTCGGCAGAAAAGACAAAGCCTAGAATTTTTATTACACTATAAAAACAACAAATAAAAGTACTTTATCAACAAACCTGCAGCCGTTTTACCGTCATGAATATGTCTGTGTTGGTCGAGTAATGTTGTTTTAGTCCGCGTATATTTAATGGACTCATTTTTCACGGGACAATTACCAACTACCGTGCGGAAAGCAAACCGTGTTCAACAACAATGGACACAGCTGTTGGCTTTGCTATGTGCGGTCAACAAAGATGGACACGGCGGGATATTGAATGAAATATTTCGGCCGCTTTAGTAATAGGGTAATAAACTTGTAGTTTACTGCATTTACTTCTTTATGAAAATCCATGACAGTAAGAATAAGATTACAATTATAATGTAAGCATATATCTACGAAAGATAATTTTTATACTGGTTTTTACCTCACATTTCTTTATTATAAATACATCTTTATTATAAATGTTTCCTATAAGATTCAGGGCGAGACGGCCATAGGCCGCGAGTGTGCGCCGGTGACCCGCCGTCGGAAGTGCCGGCCACTGCGGGGAGGCAGCCCCCCCGCAGAAACCACTACTATTTAGGTGCATGCATTTTCCTAGGTTTACTGTCTATTAGGGATTATCCCTTAGTTAAGTCCGAACGAGCGGCAGCGAGTAAGGACAGCATGTACCCAACGTTTGCACAGGTTGAAGGCTATGAATATTTTCGGTCGAATATGACATTCGGCCATTTGTGATTCGGCCATTCGTGATTCGGCCATTTGTGTTTCGGCCATTCGTAGGTAATCCCATCCCCGGCGTTTTAAGGCTTGTTCGCGACAAAATCTGGATACCTCAATTTTGCAATAAAACAAATTTGCTAGAAGTTTAATCCAAGAAACAATTTTATATCATTTATGTGTATATCGTTAATAATTATCAAACAAATTAACATTCCTTATTTGATCCGCATGAAAAATTGGAGAACTTTGGAGTTTACCCTTGCCATGAGAGTCAGTGCAGACTTGTTGGCAACCAATTTAGCTGCGTTTGTCCAAGATTTTCGAAATTTATCTATAGTTGTTGCTTGTTGTTTGTGCTGGGACAGCTCTCTCTTCACCAAAGCCCAATACCGCTCGATGGGGCGTAACTCTGAACAGTTAGGTGGATTCGCCTCCTTCGGTACAATATAGACTCCATTAGCATCACACCATTCTAAAATATCTTTGGCGTAGTGACAGGATGCCAAATCAGGCCAAAATAGCGAGGGTACATCATAACTGTGTAGGAACGGTAACAATCCTTTCTGCAGGCATTCTTCACGATATATTTCCTTGTTAACCGTTCCCGTAGTGATGTAACTTTTGCTTGCTCGACCACAGCTGCATATGGCCTGCCATACTAAATATTTTTGGGGGAACTTGGCTTTCTCCTTTGTCCTAAAATGCTCTGCAACGCCATTCCGTTTCATGGCAGTGTAAAAAGACATACCAGGAAGCTGTTTAAAGTCTTCTAGGAACGCATGGAAACTTCGTTAAATATTCGCGATAAAGCTTACGAGCGCGTGTGTTGGCCGTCGTATTTTGCTTATCATTACGGTTTGGCACAGTCCTCACCTTGAAAGACTTCATGCCTTGTCGTTGCTTAGAAGTGTGCACGAATGTTGGCGACATTTTAATTTACGAGCAATGGTACGTACAGAAAGATCTGGTCTCCTCCGTAATATTTGTTTTTCCTTCGCATCCTTGTGGTGGTTCCTCAGATCCGTTTTTGTTCCACTTCCCTTCTTCCTAGCTGTTGTCAAGCGAGTATCGAACGATTTTAAAACACAGTGAACAGTGCTTGGAGGAAATCCAAGCTTTTAGGCAAGTTTCTTAGCGACAGATCCGGATTTTCATTGCGACCGCACACAATTCCTTTTCGCACCTCATCTTTCGACGCCATTTTACGCTGAGCGCTTGTAATATACACAAGTGTTATATTTTCAGAATGAACAGGCATACGTCTACCACTCTGCAAAATATTTCACTCATTGTTAATGTATTTCCGAAACTGTGTGTGTTTAGGGGTGTCCAAATTTTGTCGCGAACAAATTCGGTTGCTGTTCATCAGCATTTTATTTATTTACTAGCTGACCCGACAAACTTCGTATTGCCACAAATTAAACTATGTTGTACATAAATCGTGAATCTCGGATGACCTTTGTCACAATCTCGAGTTTTGCAAGTTTCTGAGGAGTTCTTGGGTGTTTTAATATACAAATTTTCCTCACAGTAAAGTAGAAAACAACTCCCCCCATCGCTCAGCCTGATAAAATAAAGCAGATAGCATTTAAATATTCGCCATCATTACGAACCATTTCGCCGAATCCCATTTTTGCGGAACATAAATTCTCGGTTGACCATAACGAGGAATATAGTTTCGCAGAATACCATTTCGCGAAAAACCTTACGCGGGATGTACCATTTCACGGAAAATCTTTTCGTAGAAAGTACCATTTCGCAAGGGTGACACAACTCCCTGACACAAGAAGTCAGTAGATCTAGGAAAATAAATAAACCTAGATAGAGGTGATCTCTACGGGGGGCTGCCCCCGCAGTGGCCGGCGCTTCCGACGGCAGGTCGCCGGTAACACTCGTGGCCTATGGCCGACTCGCGCTGAATTATCTAATGTTACTATTGATAATTTTTGGTGGTCTTGTTATTAATTAATGTTTTATGAGTCTAAAATTTCTCGAGTTTGATTAGTTTTTGAGTTACGCAAAAATTTCTGTTTTATTTGAATAAAAGTCCTTATCCCCCTACCACAGGGCTGAGGGGTCTAAAACCATCATTGAAAAATTTCCTGCCTCCAAAACCCCCCATATGCCAAATTTGGTTCCATTTGCTTGATTACTTTTCGAGTTATGAGGATATTTGTATTTCATTTGTATGGAAGCCCCCCCTCTTAAAAGGAAGAGAGGTAATTATTCCCCTCCTAAAAAGGGGAAGGGTCTCAATTCACCATAGAAAAAAAATTGCCTACAAAAACACTCACATGCCAAATTTGGTTCCATTTGCTTGATTAGTTCAGGAGTTATGAGGAAATTTGTATTTCATTTGTATGGGAGCCCCCCTCCTAAAGTGGGGAGGGATCTAAATTCACTATAGAAAAAATTCTTGTCTCCAAAAACACCCACATGTAAAATTTTGTTCCATTTGCTTAATTAGTTCTCGCGTTATGCAGAAATTTGTGTTTCATTTGTATGGGAGCCCCCCCCCCCCTCTTAGTGGGGGGAGGGGTCTCTAACCAGCATAAGAACCTTCCCTTGCCCCAAAAATCCCTATGTGCAAATTTTCACGCCGATCGGTTCAGTAGTTTTCGATTCTATAAGGAACATACGGACAGACAGCAGACAGAAATCCTTTTTTATAGGTATAGATTTCGTCAAGCAAAAGTAGACTACCTACAATATTACTTGATATTGTGCATTGATTGCTTACATACTATGCATTATTTCTATTGTCTAGTCGTGTTTTAAGTTGTTTTCTGGGTGTCTGGTGATGTCAATACTTTCACAATGCTGATTGCAAAAATGCATCATGCGATTGATGGGACTATTCTTTGCGTAGCTTGTTCTGTTTGAGTTTTCCAAAAATATTTTCCGAGATCTTAAGGTACGATTGGGTACATAAAAGTTTATTTTAGATAGAATTTCGCTAGACTGTACCCGTTGGGAAATAATGTCATTGACGAAGCTAAGCATTGCTAGTTCACGACGCACAGTGGGGCAGATTGACCCGACGCTCGGACAAAACCTCATAACTTCTTTCATATGCTTCGTAGAGCTTTATTTTCTTCAGCAACATTATTTATCATAAAATTTTGCATCTTTTTATAAATTTTAACTTGTTGTAATTTTATTCCTATGGCTTTGAAGTCTAACTTTTTAAATAATGACTTTAGAAATATTGTGTCTTCAAAAAAGTTGTTTGTCCTGTAAAGTTACGTAAAGTTACTGAACATACCAAAATTGTAGGACCTAGGGGAATCAAGTTACAAATATTTTAAAAACTCAAACACATTTTACTTACCTCCTATACAAATTATCGCAATCTGTATATCAAGAGTAATTTAGTAATATTATTCTGGTATAGGGTAAATCAACCATTTGTGGACCTTTCTATAAATTATTTTGAACCCGTAACGCTAAACACCCAACCGATGGCACTTACAATATTAGTAACTTTCGAATGAGCCTAAATATAACAATTTATCCAGCAAATCTCTATATTTTACATATTTTTTAAAACAGATTAAAATGTTCATTTTCGTTTTATGGACCCTTGTGGTTTACGTAGTTTACGTTTAGTACGTTCTGTTTCATGTCATATCCTCAGAAATATGAAGTATAAGCTAATAAATACCTAAATTTTATCCGAGGGTCCATTACAGGTAGAGGGTTATATATAGGTTAACTTACCCTACTATCTGGTTTAGTGCATTCATGTGTTTTTGATGGATTAATAATTTTAACCGATTTTAGAAGTCATTTCTCATTGCAGAGATAAAAATATTTCACATTTCTTTTGCTCTGTCAGCATTTGTTTTGATTTTCAAAGAAAGAATTACGGACATCTTTGCAAATTTTATGGTATGCCTCTCGATCATTTATAATACTAAGTTTCCGTAGTACGATCTCCGTTATATTTGAAATTTTTTATTTAATTAGTTTGGTCATATGCAGCAAAAGGATTCGAATGGCGAGATAGACCGTCCTCGACCTCAGCCAAAGCCTGGCAGAAGGCACAAAAAATAACTAGTAACTGACGGAGTAGCAATTTGTTCATCCTGCAAACGTATCAACATGTTAGACTCTAAATAAACAAAATGGACGCTAGTTCAATCTTAGCTTAGCTTAGCTTAGCTAGCTTAGCTTAAACTGATTGCACATATCAATGGTTGCACTCAGTGATTGACCCGAATCAGTGAAATTGCACAATGAATCAAATGAATGGGGTTGGGAGTGACCGATCATTCTCACTGTGCAAAATTCAGTGACTCGATATTTAAAGGATCAATTACTGCGCCGGCCACGTCCTTGCAATCAGGTGGGTTTGGGGAAGGAATGTTAGTGTAATCTTTGTTGTTTTTGGGACCGTGTTAACCTCTGCATCCCCGTAAACAAAATGGACGCTAGTTCAATCGAACTGAAAGTACGACCGAACATATTCTACTGCCAATTTGACTTGAAATAGAACTAATTGGGAAAAAGCTGTTAAGTAGTCGCCTTTTACTTACTTTACTTATGTGTCCATGTCCGCCGGTCCGGCAGAACAAAGGGATGAAATCAGAGATCTCCACTGCTGACGGTTACCCGCCATGGCTTTTACCTGTCGCCAGGACAGGTTCTCGTCTACAGCCCGGATGTCGTTGGCTAAGCTCCGTCTCCATGAGCCTCTGGGTCTGCCTCTTCTACGCTGTCCTTGTGGATTCCAGTCGAGTGCTGCTCTGCAAACCTCGTTCGCTCCTTTCCTCAAGGTGTGTCCGATCCACTTCCACCTACGCTCACGAATTTCTGAGGCTATCGGCCGTTGATGACACCGACGATGGAGTTCCTCATTGGATATCCAATCATCAGGCCACCAGGCACGAATAATATATCGCAGGCACCGGTTAATGAATACCTGCAGTTTTTGCGTTGTCTCATGTCGTTGAAAGACGGCTACCTGCTCAACTTGTTGTCCCGCTACTGTAAAGTTGGTGGAATTGTCAGTGTTCACTACCATAGACTTAGTTTTCGTTACATTGACTGTGAGACCTGCTGCCTGGGAGCTCTCGGAGAGGTCGTCTAACTTGCTCTGCATATCGTTTCGGCGTTGTGCGAACAAGACAATGTCGTCGGCTAGGTCGAGGTCATTTAGCTGCTCCATCGTTAGAGGATTCCAAGGCAATCCTCGATTTGGTCTACTGTCAATTGCTCCAACTAATATCTCATCCATAACGATGAGAAACAGAAGCGGTGATAAAATGCAGCCCTGTCTCACGCCAGCAGTAACCCTTATGGGGTCGGACAAGACGCCGTCGTGCAAAACCTTGCACGAGAACGCCTCGTACTGAGCCTCGATGAGATGGACTAGCTTATCTGGAACTCCTCTACGCCTAAGTGCGCCCCAGATGTTTTCGTGATTGAGTCGGTCGAACGCCTTTTCGAAGTCAACGAACACCAGCAGAAGAGAGTCCTGGAATTCGTTGATCTGCTCCAATATAATGCGGAGCGTTGTGATATGGTCTACACATGATCGGCCTGCACGGAATCCAGCTTGCTGCCGCCGGAGAGTAGCGTCGATCTTCTCCTGAATCTGGTTGAGGATTACCTTACAGAGTACTTTGAGAGTAATACAGAGCAACGTGATGCCACGCCAGTTACCGCATTCCGTTAGGTCTCCTTTCTTAGGGACTTTGACCAATATGCCCTGCATCCAGTCCACCGGAAAAGTTGCGGTTCCCCAAATATTGCTAAAAAGCTGATGCATCATCTGGGCTGACAAAGATGGGTCAGCTTTGAGCATTTCGGCTGAAATACGATCTATCCCTGGCGCTCTATTGGATTTCATACTCTTGATGGCAGCTACAATTTCATCCAGCGATGGCGCCTCCGAGTTCACGCGATTTATTCGACGAACTGTAGGCGTCGTACGCTGCTGGTTTTGTTGGTCTCTGACATTGGAAACTCGGAAGAGTTGTTCAAAATGTTCAGTCCATCGCTTAAGCTGTTCTGTACGGTCAGTCAATAGCTGACCAGCTCTGTCCTTTAGCGGCATCTTTGTATTCATCCTGGCACCACTAAGGCGGCGAGAAATATCGTACAACAAACGGATATCACCATTGGCGGCGGCGGTTTCTCCTTGTTCGGCTAGGGAGTTAGTCCAGGCTCTCTTGTCCCGCCTACAAGCACGTTTAACAGCCCTCTCCAGTTCGGCGTATCGTTGACGGGCAGCTGTCTTAGCCGATCTGGTCCGCGCTCGCTCAATGCCGGCTTTCGCCTCTCTCCGCTCGTCGATCTTCCTCCAAGTTTCATCCGAAATCCACTCCCTCCACCCACTGCGCGCTTTGCCGAGGGTTTCATCACTGGTCGTGATGAAGGCGTTCTTGATGCCGGTCCATTGCTCTTCGACGGTACCACCAGATGGCAATTCCGAGGCTCGAGATTCAAGTTGTTCAACAAAGGCCCTTTTCACCTCAGGATTCTCCAATCGGCGGACGTCGTAGCGGCACCCAACTTTCTCCTCCCGTCGTTGGACACGTGCGACGCGCAGACGTATCTCAGCGATAACAAGATGATGGTCGGATGCAATGTCAGCGCTGCGTTTGTTGCGTACATCAAGAAGGCTCCTTCTCCATTTCCGGCTGATGCAGATGTGGTCGATTTGGTTTTCTGTTCGGCCGTCGCGGGAAACCCACGTGACTTTATGTACTGGTCTATGGGGGAAGAGCGATCCACCAATGACCATATCGTTATTACCACAGAATTCTGTAAACAGCTCCCCGTTTTCGCTCATCTCTCCTAGGCCATGGCGTCCCATGACGCGTTCAAGGTCCGCGTTGTTTGAGCCAATCTTCGCGTTGAAGTCGCCCATGTGAATTTGGATGTCCCCCTTCGGGATTTTCTCAACCACGCTGTTCAGCTGGCTGTAAAAGCTCTCTTTCTTCTGCAGGTCGGCAGCATCTGTTGGCGCATAGCACTGGATTGCCGTAAGGTTCCTAACCCGTGTTCTAAATCTGGCAACGATTATTCGCTCATTTATTGGTTCCCACTTCATCAGGGCCGCATGTGCCCCTGGGCTCAGTAGGAATCCAACTCCTCTTTCTCGAGTAGCATTTTCACCTCGTATGCCAGAGTAGAGCAAGACTTGCCCGGATGATGTCCTGTGTTCGCCAGTACCCGGCCAGCGGACCTCGCTCAGCCCCAGGATTTCAAGCTTCAGGCGGCTAGCTTCCCTTGCAAGTTGAGCCAGCTTGCCCTGCTGGGCAAGGGTCAGTATATTCCATGTTCCGATTCGTGTCCGTGTTTTCATGCTAAAGGTCGTTGCCAATAATCCGGAGAGATTTCTTCTTTCATTTTCATTAACTTTTTGTGTGTTTTAGTACAGTAGGCTGTTACTCTAAGGTCCTTATCCCGCTGATGGGGCTGCCATCTTAATGTGGGCGGGAGCCACTGTGCCCCCTTTCCTGTTTGCATTCGACAACCGAAGTTGCGTACCCCAGCCGGCACCTCGTGGAGGTAGGAATAGGAGTTAATGAACAGAGGTTATGGAATGCACATGTTCACCCTTTGCCAGCCATAGTCGCCTTTACAATGTCCTAAATTCCCCTTATCGACTCCAATGTATCTCATAACAATAATAATGTTGTGTCTTACATACACAAGCATGACTATTCCACGTACAGCACGAATGAACTTCGCACTGGCGCGCGTTTACTAATTTGTAGTCTAAATTCCGAAAAACATGCATTCGGAAAACTTGAATATCTCCGAACATCGCAACTAGTAGCAGCTAATTTTTTGCTTATTACTAGTTAACGCCTTGATTGTTGATTTGATGCTAGTGTCAAAGCGGAAATCTGTGGAAATCTTTTTCTACACACTTTTGAAAATTGACAAAAATAACAATAATAATAACAAAAATAATTTTTTGTAATAAAACACTTCGTCAAAACAAAGCCTCCTAATAAAAAATCAGTCCTAATATCACCAAAACTGTTAGTTTATAATCCCTTTAATGTGAATTGTCTTTTAAAAGTATAAAATTTTAAGCAGCATGGTAGCTAGATGCTAAAAGATTAAACGATATTTATTTTTTCATTTTCCAAATTATTTTTACACTGTGTTTCACCTTCTTTAATGCCTATTGAAAAAACACTTATTAAAACAATTTATGCATATTTATTATAGATTATATGTCTACTATACGTAGAATATTAGGTTTAAAAGAATAACTCAAATAAAAATTTTGAGGTTTTGTCCGAGCTTTTCCGGGTTCTGCCCCATAGTGCGACGTTCTTTAAGTGTTTGTATATTTATAAGCATGCAGCGTGCTCTATATGATGGTAAAGGAAATGCTGTGCAATTCATTTTACGTAGTGCGTACAAGAGGAATTGTTTTTGGACAGATTCGATGCGTTTTTCATGTAGTGTATGGATTCCATACGACATTACAATATTCCAGAATTGGTCGTACATATGTAATGTATAAGAGTTTGATGGTGTAAGGGTCTTCGAAATTATAGCTGAAGCGTTTTATAAAGCCCAGCATGCTATTTGCTTTGTTGATAATTGTATTATCATGTACAGTAAATGTTAATGTCGAGTCTAAAATTACACCTAGATCCCTTACAATTTTCTACGCGCTGGTTTCCTTAAAATATGTCTGTTGAATATGTTTGTATTTTCCTGCTGAATTCAATTGAATTGCATTTTTTGACGTTTAGCTCGCTCCAACTTTTATTGCACCATGTGTAGAGGACATTGATTTCATTCTGGAATGTTTCGAAGTTTTCCGCATAAGTTATTTCCATGAACAGCTTCATGTCGTCTGCGTATACAAGAACACGTATTGAATTAAGAAGGAAGGATATGCCATTTACGTATAGGATGAAGAGAAGAAGGCCCAGATGAGAACCTTGTGGAACTCCAGAAGTGACTTGTATGGGTTTGAAGAAGGTGTCTTGAAAACGAACTATTTGTTTCCGTTTTGTGAGATATGACTGTTGCCATTTCAAAAGTATTTCTTCTATTCCATATTTTTCCAATTTAAAGATTAGTAAAGGTATGTCAATTTTGTCAAACGCTTTACTGAAGTCAGTGTAAAGAGCTTCTACTTGGTTGCCACCCAGTAAACCATTTGGTTTGTATATCTCGATTGCAACTGAGAAATACGACATCATATCTGAACGAAAAATATACGAGGCAATATACGTGCGAAAATTTTGACGATTATTTTTAATTCTATCTTGCATTTTATACAGCGGTTTTTATAACACGCAACTTTATACTCCTGAATATATGATTGAGATATAACTAAATTTTGCAATCATCTATACTGCTTTATAATTCACAGTCATGAGTTGTATATGAGGATACACACGACTGCAAAACAACTTATTGTTCACTTTGTTTTGACATACTCTAATCATTATGCAATTCCAATGGTAAATTCACATGAAAACGATTTAATGTGAACTTTCTATTACGATCTTGTGTTATCTTGGCATTGTCCATTGCATTCAGAGTGAATGTTAGAAATTCCAAAAGTTTTGAGGTAGTTGAGCGGCCTTTGTAAAAACCATGCTGTTGAGTTGTAATTTGGTGTTTTACTTGCAGGAAAATTTTATTATTTACAATTGATTCAAATAGTTTCGGAATACATGAGATAATTCCACGATAATTACGTATGTCAGCTTGGGTACCAGATTTGAAAATCGGTACTAAGTAAGATTTCCAGATTTCTGAAAAAAAATCCTGTTTTCAGCGACATATTGAACAGTTGTTGAAGCGAAGCCGTTAATTGTTCTGCTAGGTTTTTCAATAATACAGGAGCAATTTTGTCTGGCCCGAATCCTTTGGATGCGTCCAGGTTCTTTAGTGCAGTGTAAATTTCATGTTCAGATATGTGGTCTACAGATGAATTTTTTGAGTGTTCAGAAAAATAGGAGAAATAATTGCGGTCTCGGTCTGTTTCTACAAATGTAGTGTATACTTCTTCAAAAAAATTTGCAAAAAGATTGCAAATTTCGGTTTTTTTTTGTCCTATTTGCGTATCGAGATAGATTGTGGATGGAAAGTTGTTGCTCCTTAATTTCGTTTTTGCGTAATAAAAGAAGTTCTTAGGGCAAGACTTGACTTCGACTTCGATTTTAAGATTATATTCTTCATGTGCATTTTTTATAGCAACATGAACATGAAGCTGTTCGTAGATTTCTTGATACTTCTGAAGATTGATGTTGCCATTTTCTTTTTTGTAAATTTTATGTGCTTTCTGTTTTTTGTTCTTTAAGTTCTTTAATTGTGGATTAAACCACACAGGATGCTTGCTGTTCTGGCTGCGCCTTCCTCTTTTCACCGGAACATGTTCCAATACTAGATTGTTAATTACTTCATAGAATTTTTCTGCTTCGTCATTGACATTTCCTTCCTTACTTATTACAGAATGCCAATTTATTAAATGAAGTCTACGTTTGACTTTCTTGAAGTCAGTTTTATGGTATTCCGGCACTTCTTCGTACTCCCACTCGCCGGGGTAAGAAACATGCATGAAAATTGAGTATTTTATTGCTGTGTAAAATGCTTCATTTTTCCATAATGGAGTTAATGATGTATTCACACAGAAGTCTTTAATGCAGTTGCTGAATAAAAGGTCCAACTATGAGTATTGTTTATTTTTAAAGGAGTTTATTTGATATAACCCGAATTCTTACGCTGTGTCAAAAAGATACTGCAATGTTTTATTTTCGCCTACGACTGGAAGTAAGACAGATTCGTTTTCGCTGTCTATAACAAAGTCTGCAATAAACGTAATATTGAAGTCGCCATAAATATGCAATTTTACTTCTGGTTCCATATTGAAAACAATACTTTCGACAGTTTCAAAACATAATTCAAATGAATGTTTGTGGGCATGTTCTGGTAGAAAATACACTGACTACTTTGACTATGACTACTTCGGCCCACGTATTCGAATTCTTTATGTTTATTTATTTTTTTTTTTTTTTTTTATTTTTTATTTTGTCATGTTTATTTAAATTAATATTTACAATTCAAGAATAGCTTTTAGCGAGTTTGTGTCTATTACATTATTGCAGTCATTAAGAAAACATATGTACTTTGAAACTAGGTTTAGTATTTTGGTTTTGCTTATTCTCGATATTCTATTGAGTACTGGTTGATTAATGTCTACATACTCCATTCTTCGTAGTCCGGGAAGGCACGCTGCGATCATCTGCTGCAGCAGTTTCCATGCATCGGCTGCTCGCGGGCACTCGACCAGTTTATGCTCCAACGTTTCTACTGCTGCGTGACAATACAAGCACTGTTCACTATCAACACGCTGAGTGATGTACATTAAGCGGCGATGCTCTGTTTTACCATTTACGAACAGATAGAGCACCGTTTTTTGATCTGACGACAGCCGCTGGTTCCGCAGTACGTTTGACCATATTTGACACCAGTTTGCTGTGGGGTTCTCACGCTCTACCTTTGGTTTTTCTGTACTGTCCACTAGATAGCGATGGAGTTACTAGCTGACCCAACAAACTTTGTATTGCCAAAAATTAAACTGTGTTGTACATAAATCGTGAATCTCGGATGACCTTTGTCACAATCTTGAGTTTTGCAAGTTTCTGGGGAGTTCATGGGTGTTTTAATATACAAATTTTCCTCACAGTAAAGTAGAAAAAAACTCCCCCATTGCTTAGCCAGATAAAATAAAGCGGATAGCATTTAAATATTGGCTATCATTACAAACCATTTCGCCGAATACCATTTTGCGGAACACCAATTCTCGGTTGACCATAACGCGGAATATAGAGTTTCGCAGAATACCATTTCGCGAAAAACCTTACGCGGGATGTACCATTTCACGGAAAATCTTTTCGTAGAAAGTACCATTTCGCAGGGGTGACCCAACTGAAGGAAAGTAATAGAGGTCAGTAGATCTAGGAAAATAAATAAACCTAGATAGAGGTGATCTCTACGGAGGGCTGCTCCCCGCAGTGGCCGTCTCGCGCTGAATTATCTAATGTTACTATTGATAGTTTTTGGTGGTCTTGTTTTTGTCACCCCCCCCCCCCCCCCCCCCTTGGAAATTGGCTTGAAAAAGCGAGGAGCAGAAAAATAATTTATAGGATATGAGTTAATAGTTTTTCATAAAATCAATTGACTATGGGTTCTACAGCCTGAAAAACTCGAAAAATGAGTGTACGAAACACGAAACAGAAATGAAAATTCGAACAACGGAATTTCCGAAAATCGGCCGAAATTTTTTTCTTTCGTTTTTGTCTTTTTTCGTAGATTTTCCAATGGAAAATAATAACGTATATATTAAAAGCAAGAATATATTTGGTTTTCACGTTTAAACTTTAAGTAAAAATGCATCAAATCAATATTTTTTTGTTCGATTAAATAAATCTTTGTTTACCCCCCCCCCCCTTCAGTGGCTCAACACCGGAAGGACAAAAACTTTATAAAATATTTGTAATGGCCTTATTGATTAATGTCTCAAAGGGGTCTCAAACCATAATTAAAAAAATTCCATCCTCCAAAACCCCCCACATGCCAAATTTGGTTCCATTTACTTGATTACTTCTCGAGTTATGAGAAAATTTGTATTTCATTTGTATGGGAGCCCCCCCTCCTAAAAAGGGAGAGGGGTCCTAATTCATCATAGAAAAAATTCATGCCTCCAAAAACAGCCGCATTCCAAATATGGTTCCATTTGATTAATTAGTTCTCGAGTTATGAGAAAATTTGTATTTCATTTGTTTAAAAGCCTCCCCTTCTGAAGCGGAGAGAGGTTTCAATTCACCATAGAGAACATTCTTGTCTCCGAAAACACCCACATGTTATATTTTGTTCCATTTACTTGATTAGTTCTCGAGTTATGAGGAAATTTGTATTTCATTTGTATGGGAGCCCTCCCTCCCTCCTAAAAAGGTAAGGGGTCCTAATACAGCATAGGAAAAATTCATGCCTCCAAAAACACCCACACACTTAAAAAACTCAGCAAAATTTGTTTAGATTTGGACAGCCAAGCGTTCGGTAAAAATTTCAGTTTTGCTATTCGACGTTTACGGATCTTTACTAACGTTTCTTTAAGTTTACTAACCTTTTTTAAGTGTGCACATGCCAAATATGGTTCCATTTGATTAATTAATTCTTGAGTCATGAGGAAATTTGTATTTTATTTCTATAGGAGCCCCCCTCCTAAAGTAGGGAGAGGTTTCAATTCACCATAGAAAAAAATCTTATCGCCAAAAACACCCACATGTCAAATTTGGTTCCATTTGCTTGATAAGTTCTCGAATTATAAGCAAATTTGTATTTTTTGTATGGAAGCCTCCCCCCTCCCCTCTTAAAAGAGAGAGGGGTCACGATTCCCCTTCTGAATAGGGGAGGGGTCTCAATCCACCATAGAAAAAAAAATTGCCTTCAAAAACACCCACCTGCTAAATTTGGTTCCATTTGCTTGATTAGTTCTGGAGTTATAAAGAAATTTGTATTTCATTTGTATGGGAGCTCTCCCTCTTAGAAAGGTAAGGGGTCCTAATTCACCATAGAAAAAATTCTTGCCTCCAAAAACACCCACATGTCAAATTTTGTTCCATTTACGTAATTAGTTCTCGAGTTATGAGGAAATTTGTATTTCATTTGTATGGAAGCCCCCCTCTTTAAAGGGAAAGGGGCCATTATTCCCCTCCTAAAGAAAAGAGGGGTCTCAATCCACCATAGGAAAAAATTGCCTACAAAAACACCCACATGCTAATTTTGGTTCCATTTGCTTGATTAGTTCTCGAGTTATGAGGAAGTTTGTATTTCATCTGTATGGGAGCCCCCCGCTCCTAAAAAGGTAAGGAATCTCAATTCATCATAAGAACCTTCTCTGGCACCAAAAACCCCTATATGCCAATTTTCACTCTGATCGATTCAGTAGTTTTCGATACTATAAGGAACATATGGCAGACAGAAATCCATTTTCATGGGCATAGATTTGTATGGAGGCCCCCCCCTCCCTCTTAGTGGGGAGAGGGGTTTTTTGTCATCGAGAGAACCGTGGCCCCAAAAACCCCTACATGCAAATTTTCACGCCGATCGGTTCAGTAGTTTTCGATTCTAAAATTTTTTTAGGTATAGATTTGTATGGGAGCCCCCCCTCTTAGTGGTGGGAGGAGTCTCTTGACATCGAGAGAACCTTCCCTGGCCCCAAAAACCCCTACATGCAAATTTTCACGCCAATCGGTTCAGTAGTTTTCGATTCTAAAAGGAACATAGGGACAGACAGTCAGAAATCCATTTTTATAGGTATAGATTTGTATTGGAACCCCCCCTCTTAGTGGGGGGAGTCAGTGTTGCCACATATTCATCTGTACTGGAAGGGGCAAACATCTTTTTTATCTGTACTTTTTCTTCCAAAAATCTGTACCATTAAAAATATTTATTGCATAGAAAAATTTGGTTTGCTAGCATTAAAAAATACACGAGTATCAAATCATTTATTTGTTTCATAATGTTTGAACATACCTCTGCTAAACTTAGACATAAATACGTTTACGACATAAATTTTTGTTTTAATTCATACTAAGAATTGCTTCTCTATTGATTTCAAGAAACAGCACTGAGAAACAAGTTTTTAACACTCAAAAATCTGTACCTATCTGTACTTTTTGGCAAAAATCTGTTATCTGTACCGTACAGAATCTGTATCAAAATATTTGAAAAAATCTGTACTTTTGGAGATAAATCTGTACATGTGGCAACACTGGGAGGAGGGATCTCTGACCATCATAAGAACCTTCCCTGGCACCAAAAACCCCTAAATGCAAATTTTCACGCGGATCGGTTCAGTAGTTTTCGATTCCAAAAGGAACATGCGGACAGACAGACAGAAATCCATTTTTATAGGTATAGATAATTTTTTCAGAAGTAAAGTTTGCATTGATGGCTATGAGGACACCTCCATAACTGTTGTAAATTGGCATCCACAATTCTATTTAAATTCTTCTTGTCGGTAAAGAGAGCAAAGCCTAGGTGCTACACTCCGTTATCGAAACTTGACCTTCTGTTTTTTTTATATAGGACAGACTTCGCAGCCAGTTGTTAGAGTGCAGGACAATTGCAGGGCCAGTTGCTACGATCCTATTGACTCTAATAGCCTCTCCCAGTCGAGGTTCGAACATGACTGGCTTATCAGGCCAGCGTCATACCTCGAAGCAACTGGGAGGCTCTTCTTGTCGGTGCATGGAAAGCTTCGAAGTAGCAAAGATATATATTTTTGGATAGAACTAAGTGTAAACTCAGTAATCTGAACAATTTTATGCGAAATTAAAGCAAAATTAAAATTATGTCGTACATACATATTGTACCAGGATGTTGAATCTAAATATACTATCGATAATTGTAAGCGGTAGGCAACATACAATTGTCCTAGCGCTATCGAAACATCAGTATTCAGTCTAGATTTGAACCCTTTTGAACATCTTTTTAGATAATTTCGTTTCTATAATGAGAAATCATTCGATTTCTTATCAAAATGACCTAAACCGAGCTCTTGTAAAAAAATGGACAGCAATTCTCAAAGGGACATTTGATTTTTTTTTAAATTTATCCCAAACAGATTAAAACAGGTCATCAAGAATGTAAATGGTCCTACAAGGTACTAGTTGAGCGAGAAAGGACATTTGTTTCAACTAATAGTTAACTGTCCGAATACTTTTTTGGCTGCATTTTTAAGCAATTCAAATTATATGTACTCTATCTTCAAAACGGAAGTTTGTTTAGTTAAACATTGTTTTAAAAAATATGTGTTACCATTCTTTGCAAAAATACTGCGCAAAATTACTAGAGGAAAAATTTATGCTGTCCGAATACTTTTTTGGTTGACTGTAGCTGAAACTAAGCATTGTCAGCACTATAAGAGGGCTAGCAGTAAAGTAGCCGTATATTTTGCCAAAATAGCATTTAGGATGTATAGGATTTGTATGTTCGAATCTCGGCTGGGAGGTGCTGCTATAGAGTCAGTAGGATCGTTGCACTAGCCCCGTAATTGTCTTGTACTCTAATAGCCGGCTGCGAAGTCTGTTGATAAAAACCCGAATTAATCCACCTAGCGGCGTGACCTAGCCTTTCTACTGCCACAATAATCATTATGTAATTTCTCAGGAACATCTATAATTAACTTGACTATATTTTTAAATATCCGTTCCGTATTCCTCAAAATCCTTATTTGCTAGTAAAATTCACAACGTATTGCGTAGAATAATTCTATTTTCTTTCCTTGGGTGCGTAAATACTTGTAAGCGTCATTTATGTTATTTGATGAACACCTTATTTAGTTTTATAATCGGTCGGCCTTAACTTTCGGGTTTCAGAGCCACATACGAAACTTGTTTTGAACTGACAATATGAAAAATGTGTTCATAGCAGATTTTTTGATTTTTTTTTGAGTAGTTTTAACCCAAAGGGTAGATTTATTTTTGATAGTTTGATATTACATAATACCATGCGTTCAAAAGTTAGCATCTTTGAAAAACAAGAGTTCAGAAAAATTATTATTATACTTCGCTTTTGAAGAAAAAGGATATCTACACCAAAATGATTAATCTCAAAATTTTACTATTAGTTTGCTTGGCTTCAATTTTGCAATATATCTGAATTAGAAAAAAAAAACTGAATAGAGCATTAGATATGAAAAAGAGAAATTGAACTTTTTCTTAGCTGGCGCTCCTTTAGATAATTATTTTTGCATGAAAATCAAAACTTAAGCTTCCTTTGAATGTACTTTCATGAAAAGATAGTCATTAACTTGATCACATCGTTTTTACAATGTTAGAGGGTTAGGAAAACAAGATGAGGTCGAAAAATAGTGCAAAAACTGCGCCATAAACATGCTTGAGAATGAGAAATATGATCGATATGATTTCTAGTGCTTGTCATTTTTGATTTATTTATTAAAACATGATACATGACATAAGACATCTGTCCTTTAAAATGTCACTAACGAAAACAAATCTTACAAAGTTACTACCGTGCAACGTTTACTTCCTATTTTTCATATAACATTTCTAAGCTCTAGTATCTATGGATTGAAAAGAGCATCTATTGATGCGGAAAATTTGTTTGAAATTTGTATAAATTTATTTGGAAAAATCAACTTACTAGTATTTTTGATCCTATGACCACTATACCTACATGCTTAAATTAACTGCTATTCTTCGCTTTTTGCTTTTCTTGTACAATTGTGAGCAACAGCAAGTGAAGAAAATGACAATTGAAATCTGAAATCAAAGAAAAGAAAAAACTTTTCGATTGAATCCCACTATTTAATATTTATTTGCAACAGGTACGTAGTTCACCTACGACGTGCAGGCTTCATCAGTGTCTTATTTCAAAGCGTATACGTATCTGTCGCGAATAAATATTAATAGTGGAATTTAGTCGGTAAAAGTTTTTTCTTTCCTTTAATTTCAGAGTTCGTATTCCACTAAGAGGCTTCAAAACTTCAGACAATTGACATAATTCGCACTTTTCTTGAATTTCAATGCAAATTTAAAAATTGCAAATTGTCATCACATACACACGTACATACACACCTACATACATACATACATACATACATACATACATACATACATACATACATACATACATACATACATACATACATACATACATACATACATACATACATACATACATACATACATACATACATACATACATACATACATACATACATACATACATACATACATACATACATACATACATACATACATACATACATACATACATACATACATACATACATACATACATACATACATACATACATACATACATACATACATACATACATACATACATACATACATACATACATACATACATACATACATACATACATACATACATACATACATACATACATACATACATACATACATACATACATACATACATACATACATACATACATACATACATACATACATACATACATACATACATACATACATACATACATACATACATACATACATATTCAAGTGCCGGTGTCGCTGTACAGAATTCTGGAAAATTATTTCCAGAATCGTGTGCTATGCTACAACACGGAGGAGGATCAGAAATGCGTTCCAATCACCTCAGGGGTTCCGCAAGGTTCCATACTGGGCCCGGTGTTGTGGAACGTCATGTATGACGAGGTGTTGAAGCTAAAGTTTCCGGTAGGGGTGGCGATTGTCGGCTTTGCGGACGATATCACCTTGGAAGTCTACGGTGAATCTATCAGAGAGGTTGAGTTGACGGCTGCTCACTCTATAAGCATTGTTGAAGATTGGATGCGATCCAGGAAACTGGACCTAGCGCATCATAAAACGGAGGTTATCGTGGTTAACAACCGCAAGTCGGTGCAGCAAGCAAATATCAGTGTCGGGGACTGCACTATTTCGTCAATGCGGTTCTTAAAACTCCTTGGAGTCATGGTCGATGACAAGCTCAAGTTCGGGAGCCACGTCAACTATGCCTGCAAGAAGGCTTCCACAGCTATTTCGGCATTGTCTCGTATGATGTCTAATAGCTCTGCGGTATATGGCAGCAAGCGAAGGCTTTTAGCCAACGTGGTCCAGTCCATACTCAGGTATGGCGAGCCGGTGTGGTCATCGGCGTTAGGTACCAAAAGCTATCTAGCCAAGCTGGAAAGCACCTATCGTCTCATGTGCTTAAGAGTGGCGAGTGCGTACCGCACAGTTTCACATGACGCAATCTGCGTCTTAGCGGGTATGATGCCTATTGGTATCATCATCAGCGAGGACGTAGAGTGCTTCAACCAACGTGGAACTAGAGGCATACGGAGTACCACAAGATCGGCCTCGATGATCACATGGCAGCGGGCATGGTCTGATTCCACAAAAGGCCGGTGGACACATAGACTTATCCCGGAACTATCCGGATGGGTCAACAGGCGTCATGGCGAAGTCAACTTCCACCTGACACAGATTCTGTCAGGGCATGGTTGTTTTAGACAGTATCTGCACAAATTTGGGCATGCGGAGTCCCCCGAGTGTCCCGAATGCGCGGACGTTGAGGAAACTGCAGAACATGCTTTCTTCATATGCCCTCGTTTCGAGGGCGTGAGAAGCAACATGATGGCAGTTAGCGGACAGGACACTACTCCGGATAACTTAGTCCAAAGGATGTGTTCTAGCTCGGACGTCTGGGGTGCGGTCAATGCGGCTGCTACCTAGATCGTACTTGAGCTACAAAACCGCTGGAAAGCCGATCAACGGCGAATAAACAGCCTAACTACCATAGTCCACTAGTTATCTAAGAGCGTGCGTTAAGCACAATAGCCCCTCCTTGAAGTAATACCGATAAGGTGGTTCCAGGGGGGATTGAGGCTGGAGACTCGAGTAGGGTTTTAGTGGGTCTGGATTCTCACGCCCCAGTAGGGGGGTCGGGATACCAAACCCCACTCCCTGAGTTGTCTTCGCAGGTGTCTGATAGCAGATTTCCCTACTCGTTAAAAAAAAGCCATGCCTAGGAAAAGTCGACCTAGGTATGGCAGGGGTCACCGGCTTACTGGTGGACAGATGAAATTGTGGAACTCCGCGGAGCGTGCTTTCGTGCGAGGAGAATTATGCAAAGAGCTCGTTCGGATGAAGGCAGGGCTGAATGTCGAGTAGCACTTGTTGCTGCACGCGCAGCGCTTAAGAGCGGGATAAAAGCTAGTAAACGAGACTGCTTTGAAAGGTTATGTGCTAGTGCCAATGCGAACCCGTGGGGTGATGCCTACAGAATCGTAATGGCAAAGACCACGGGCGTGATGGCGCCCGCTGAGCAATCGCCAGAGATGCTGGAGCGGATCATCGAGGGCCTCTTTCCGCGCCACGAGCCAAGGCCCTGGCCCCAGGCCGCTGAGTCATCCCACGGCCGACGTTCCAGTATCTCAGACCATAGCGTAGAATGGTCGGCCTCCCAGCCGAACCCAGCCCAGCCTCCCAGCACACACACACACACACACACACACACACACACACACACACACACACACACACACACACACACACACACACACACACACACACACACACACACACACACACACACACACACACACACACACACACACACACACACACACACACACACACACACACACACACACACACACACACACACACACACACACACACACACACACACACACACACACACACACACACACACACACACACACACACACACACACACACACACACACACACACACACACACACACACACACACACACACACACACACACACACACACACACACACACACACACACAGAAAATGCTCAGTTTTTGAAACTGAGTCGAACGGTATATAACATTCGGCCCGCAGGACCTTCTTTCCATTTCCGGTTTTCCAAGTGATTTCTATACCTTTATACTATATATTTATATAGTAGAAAGGCAAAAAGGGTCAAGTTCTCAACAGGACGTATGGTAGGTTTGGTAGGGGTAAGAAACTGTAATTTTTGCGATGAGTTATCTGTTTACTATGCCCTTAGGTATCAGGTATCAGCATCTTTGGCTCGAGCAGCACGTTCCTCACAATCATGTGGAAGATTTGTGCCTTGCCCATCTTGCCCATGTAAGGAAAACAGGAGGAATAGGAAGGGGTGGATGAGGAATTTGGACAAACACAAACATATACATACCGAGAGATTTTTGTACCCCCGAGGGGATACTACAATCCTTGGTAGTTAACTTACACCCCCTGGGGGTATACTCATGATAAATAAGAGCTTATAGCTCAATACCGCTTTCGGTAAGAAACATCCAAATGGCTCGGAATTTTAGTTTTCTAAAATCTGATGCATTTAAGACGTAGGATCCAAAGATCCTATGACGTAATTGTGCTACTGCAGGACAGTTGCAAATTACGTGATATGGTGTACCGTAGTCGGATTCACATAAATTACAATGAAACCATATGATAATTTAGTCTGCAGTGACCAGTCAGTGAGCTGACAAAAATACTGCAATTTACCGTTGAGTGTTGTAAGAGAAATTTCGCTACCTTCTCACAAGGCTTAACAATGAAACTTTTCTTTTGACGGCAAGTTTCAAGATTTTCCCAATAACGTACATGTTCAGATGAAAACCAAGATCGAATCTTTTGTTTTATCCAACATGCCGCAATTGGTAAAGCAGGTTCCGGTCCGAAAACCGACTTTTCTGCTCCAGATCTTGCTAGTTCATCAGCCCATTCATTTCCGGTTATACCAGAATGGCCAGGAACCCAAACCAGATGAACGGCATTTAGAATGCTTAGTTCTTCTAATTGGGTGTGGCAGGCGATGATTGTTTTAGATTTAGAATTAACCGCACAAAGGGCTTTTATAGCGGCTTGACTGTCAGAACAGAAGTTGATAATCTTGCCTATCAGTTCTTTCTGAAGAGCAAACTGAGCTCCGCACATAATTGCAAAGATTTCAGCTTGAAAAACGGTGCAGTAACTACCCAACGAATAGGATTCCTCCAATTCCAGCTCACGGCAGTAAACACCAGCACCCGCGCGACCTTCGTACAAGGAACCATCGGTATAACAGACCACATCCTCTCTAGGAGGAAAGTCACTTGAGAAAGTCCTATACGGGAAAGTACGCATGAGCGTTACATCGCTAGGAGCAAGGGCAAACTTGTCCTCAGCAACAATTTGCGACCACAATCGAGTATAACCAGTGGAACCGTCCACAGACTGCCAAAGGCCAATCGCGTGTAGTCGATAAGCACATATTAGTGCCTCTTGCTTCAGGTGGAAGTGTAGAGGTTTAATATTGAAAATAGCTGCTAGGGCGGCAGTAGGAGTTATAGTAAATGCACCAGACATTGCCATTAAACACATCCTTTGAAGATGATTTAGCTTTGTCTGGACAACCAGTGTATGTATTTGGGTTTAAGCCCCCAAGAGTTGCCAATTGCTCGTCTACATTGCCCAAAGGCCATGCACGCTTTTTTAATTCGGAAATCAATATTTGTGGACCAGTCAAGCTTGGAGTTGAGTATCAACCCCACGTACTTCACTTCGTTCACAACATCAACATCCGAATCGTGAAAGCACAGAGCGCGAGCTCCATTGGTATTTCTACGTCTTGAAAATAAGACGATAGATATTTTGCTCAGATTTACCGAAAGTGCAGTTTCTCGGCACCACGTTTCCATGACGCGTAGTGCCTGCTGCATTAAGTCAAATAATGTGCTTATGCACTTTCCAACTACTAGGATGAGATAGTCATCCGCAAAACCATATGACGGATAGCCTAGACCATTGAGTTTCCTCAGTAGGCCATCCGCCACAAGGTTCCATAAAAGAGGCGAGAGAACACCACCTTGTGGACATCCACAAACACTTTGCTTCCAAATGCTTGCTTGCCGTAAGGACGAAAAAAGCAATCGGTTACTAAGCATTTGTTCTATCCACTTTATGATTATTGAAAACACATTACGATAACGAGCAGCCTCCAAAATGGAAGCGAAAGATACGTTATCAAACGCGCCTTCAATATCTACAAAAGTTCCTAAGCGAGATTCCTTTTGTGAAAAAGCAACCTCAATTTTATCCACCACATCATGTAATAAAGTGGTTGTAGACTTGCCACTTTGATAAGCATGTTGTGCTGAAGCTTGTTTCACGGATGTGGTGATCAACAATCCGCTCAAGTGATTTAAGCAAGAAAGACGTTAGACTGATTGGTCTAAAACTTTTTGCTTGCTCGTATGTCGCGCGTCCACCTTTAGGAATAAACTTAATGGTTATTTCACGCCATTGAGTTGGGATGTACCAAATAGCAATACTACACACAAACATCCTTCTCAGAATGTGTTTGAAGTACTTGAATCCTTTCTGCAGTAGAATAGGGTATATTCCATCTGTTCCAGGAGATTTGTATGGAGAGAAGCTGTTCACGGCCCACTCAATCGCTCCGAGCAAAAGCCCATGAGTCTAAGCCACCTAAAACGATTTCTGGATCGTTTCGAACTTCAGGTTCCAAACAGCCCGGAAAGTGACTATAAAAGAGACATTCCAGGATTTCATTGTCATTCTAACAGAATTCACCGTTCGAACTTCGTATGTTATTAACCTGATAATCTTTCGATTTTGACAGTATTTTATTAAGTCGACTTGCCTCGCCGAAACTGGAAACGTTGCTACAGAACCTGTGCCAGCTCGTGCGTGCTGAAGATCGTAGAGCCTTTGCATAGGCTTTCCGAGCCTGCTTGGAAGGCTCCACGCCATCCCTCCGACGTCTATTCCAGGCTCTCCTGCATCGTTTCTTTAGTTCCGCGAGATGAGAGTTCCACCATGGTGTTCCTCTAGTCGTTTTAATAGTTTTTAGCGGGCAAGCTACTTCAAAAGCTTCCACAATAAAAGATGTTGTGACATCTACAGCCACATCCAAGTCGATCGATGACTCAATCGTCGGTTGGAATCCTTGAAATTTCGTCGCCACTTCCTCCTCAAAGAGTTCCCCGTCAGAAAATCTCGGATTGCGAAATGTTGCAGCGTTCAAGAAGACACCCAAATGATCAAAATATATAAAGCAATGATCAGATATTGGTGTCTCATTTGAAACATGCCATTGTGCCAACTCATGACTGATCCTGTTAGAGCAGAGTGTTATATCTAACACTTCCTCTCTACCAGCTCGTATGAAAGTTGGACAATTGCCAATGTTGAGTATTCCAAGATTGGTACTACTCAAATATTCCATCAAATCAGAGCCTCTCAGATTGATATCCGAGCTGCCCCAAATGATGTGATGGGCATTGGCATCACTGCCTACAATGAGCGGAAGCCCATTAGATTGGCAGTATCTTACCACATTTCTGAAATCGTCGCTGGGAGACGGTTCATTGTGTGGTAAGTATGCAGAACAGTAGACATAGCGCCTATGGACATCATCCACGACGAGTTCTACTGTGACTGCACAAATATCTCGAGTAGTCAACTCAGAGATAAGGCATGCACTTATTGACCTATGCAACAATATGCTTGCCCTGGGCATCAAACGAGGATTTGTCATACCAGTTTTGCTGAAAACAGCAAAGTTCTGATTTCCAATATCCGTCGAATGAAAGTACCCCTTGCGAAAATATGGCTCCTGAACCAATGCGATTGGAACAGAGCCATTAAAAAGTTTTTCGCATAAATACAAATTTGCTGCCCGTTTGTGTTGAAGATTTATTTGTGCGACTCTAACTATTTGCCTAGCGGAGTATATGCACAAACAGTCTCCAACACAGATCAGACAGCAAATTGTAAGCGAAGCCAATTATGTTGGCCAGAACGCACTTGGCGTAAAACCCATAAGGGAAATTGGGCAGGACTACTATGCTGTTCCCACGAAACGCAAGGGACTACAAAGATCGACCGAACCAGAGCCCCGCATGGCACAGTAGGGGCAAGATGCCCAAAGCACTCCGTTCGCGACTGGCATGTTTTCACCCATCCAGCCATTCAGTCATCGGCACGGAGTTAGACCTTGACTTAGGGGCTCCTGATTTGCCGACTCTCACGGCAGGATCAGGACCCGTGGCTCAATTTTCGCCCAAACGTACAATTCGGCACCAACCGCCAAAGGGCGTAACTGCAGATTGTGTAAAACAGACCGATTGAGAGTCTCTCTCTCTCTCTCTCTCTCTCTCTCTCTCTGTGCTAAGCCAGCTGAGAAAATAACTCTCTCCCGGTGTGCCCACACCCCACAATTGCGCCCTCCGAAAAACCTGCGCCGAACTGCATGATTAGGCAGCCAGAACAACACGGCGAGTGTTCCACCTTCTCTGTCTGCATACGACAACCAAGGTTGCGTACCACCAGGTGCGCAACTTTGGCTGCCGTACCCCAGCCGGCACCTCGTGGAGGTAGAGATAGGTGTTAGAAAACAGAGGTGATATATTTGTACATGTTCACTCATTTGCCAGCCAAACTACACCTTAGACAATCTATACCTATAAAAAAGGATTTCTGTCTGTCTGTCTGTCTGTCTGTCTGTCCGTATGTTCCTTATAGAATCGAAAACTACTGAACCGATCGGCGTGAAATTTTGCATGTAAAGGTTTTTGGGGCCAGGAAAGGTTTTAGTGATGGTTAGAGACCCCTCCCACCGCTAAGAGGGGGGGCTCTCATACAAATGAAACTCCAATTTCTGCATAACTTGAGAACTAATCAAACAAATGGAACAAAATTTGGCATGTGAGTGTTTTTGGTGACAAGAATTTATTCTATGGTAAATTGAGACCCCTCCCCTCTTTAGAAGGAGAATTATGACTCCTCTCCCCTTTAAGAGGGGGGCTTCCATACAAATGAAATACAAATTTCTTCATAACTCGAGAACTAATCAAGCAAACGGAGCCAAATTTGGCATGTGAAGGTTTTCGAGGACAAGAATATTTTCTATGGTGAATTAGGACTCCTCCCCACATTAAGAGGGGGGGTCTCCTGTACAAACGAAAACCAAATTTCCTCATAACTCGAGAACTAATCAAGCAAATGGAACCAAATTTGGCATGTGGGTGTTTATGGAGGCAAAATTTTTTTCTATGATGAATTGGGACCCCTCCCCACTTTAAGAGGCGGGGCTCCTTTACAAACGAAATTCAAATTTCCTCTTAACTCGAGAACTAATCAAGCAAATGGAACCAAATTTGGCATGTGGAGGTTTTTGGAGGCAAAAATATTTTCTATGGTGAATTAGGACTCCTCCCCACTTTAAGAGGCGGGGCTCCTTTACAAACGAAATTCAAATTTCCTCATAACTCTAGATCTAATCAAGCAAATGGAACGAAATTTAGCATGTGGGTGTTTTTGTAGGCAAGAATATTTTCTATGGTGAATTAAAACCCCTCCCCTCTTTAGGAGGGGGGCTCCTATACAAATGAAAAACAAATTTTCTCATAACTCAAGAATTAATCAATCAAATGGAACCAAATGTGACATGTAAGTGGTTTTAGAAGCAAGATTTTTTTCTATGGTGAATGGAGGCCACTCTCCTCTTTAGAAAGCGAGTTATGACCCATCTCCCCTTTAAGAGGGTGGGCTTCCATACAAATGAAATGCGAGTTTTCTCTTATCTCGAGAACTAATCAAGCAAATAGAACCAAATTTGGCATGTGGGAGATTTTGGATTCTTGAATTTATTTTATGATAGTTAGAGACCTCTCACCCCTGTGGTAGGGGGATATGGACTCTCATACAAATAAAACAGAAATTTTTGCGAAAATCAAAAACTAATCGAACTCGAGAAATTCGAGACTCTTCCATAAAACATTAGTCAATAACAAGACCACAAAAACTATCTATAGTAACTCTAGATTATTCAGGACGAGACGGCCGCGAGTGTTGCCGGTGACCCGCCGTCGGAAGCGCCACCCACTGGGGGGAAGCAACTCCCCGCAGAAATCACTACTGTCTAGGTTTATTTGTATTCCTAGGTCTACCTGGGTTTCTCGGAACGAGCGACGAGTAACGAGTTAGGAGAGGATCGCGAAATGGTACTTTCCACAAAAAAGTTTTCCGTGAAATAGTACATTCCGCTTAAGGTTTTTCACAAAATGATATTCGGCGAAATGTTGTACAATCATAGCGAATATTACTATCCGCTTTCTGGCTATGCAATGAGGGGACAGGGGAGTTGTTTTCTACTTTACTGTGAGGAAAAATTGCAAATTTGTATATTAAACTACCCATTCCTGGTAACTAATAAGCATTAACATAAGCAGCAAATCAGTGTATCTGGCATTTTACACTGCACGTTGTTGTATATTAGCTTTTTGACTGCATAGGTGTTGTAAATTGGCATCCAAAAATGTATTCAAATTCTTCGTGTCGGTAATTATCTGTAATTTAGCATTGTCAGCATTATAAGAAGGTTATCAGTAAAGTAGCTGTATATTTTGCCAAAATAGCATTTAAGTAGCATTTAAGGCGACTTAAATGCTTATTGGCCTACATTTGAACAACATTGGTGATGCTTATTGGCTACCTGGGATGCTTTCATAGCTACGTAACTGCTAAAATGAATCATTTAATGTTGAACTCCTCAGAAACTTGCAAAACTCGAGATTGGGACAAAGATCATCCGAGATTCATGATTTATGTACAACATAGGTTAATTTGTGGCAATACGAAGTTTGTCGGGTCAGCTAGTATTTAATAAATGGATGAGACAAAATTTTGCTTGATTCTACCACAATACTGCCACCATATAATCAAATTAATACAAAACTAATAAAACTACAGAATTAAAATAATTATAATCTAGATTTTTAATAATAATTTTCTTTCAGAAAAATGCAACAAATGATAAAAAAGATGAACAAAATCGTCCTGAATGGTCCAACAAGATCGAATTTCTCATGTCATGCATTGCTATGTCTGTTGGACTAGGAAATGTCTGGCGTTTTCCGTTCACTGCATACGAAAATGGAGGCGGAGCGTTTCTAATACCGTACCTTGTCGTTCTATTAATTATCGGTAAAATATTCTTATCAATGCAATATATTAGTCTATCAAGTATCTTTGTACAATTGTAAAGGTCGCCCACTCTACTATTTGGAAATGATTCTTGGACAATTTACTCGCTGCAGCTCAATAAAAGTATGGTCAATATCTCCACTTTTCAAAGGTAAGAACATTTAATCTCGTTATAGGATACCTACTAGTCATGGTAAACACACAGCCTAACAGACGTAACACTAAAGCCTCATTCCATCGTCAAAAAAAAAACGATGATTTCAAATTTTCTCTTAAGCTACGACTCAAACAACAGTCGCTGCGCGTGAAGGCCGCTCACCTGCGCTGGCGCTGTTGTCAGATAATATACAAATAAATGTATAGCATTGCTAAATTTATAGCAGCGTAACGCGAAGACTGTACCAGATGATGCTACTGTTTTTTCCAAATCTTAGGGATGTCATTAAAACGATGTTTTGTTAGAAAATTTGTTCGAAGTGTTACGTCTGTTAGTCTGTGGTAAACATATACCCCCTGCTAACTGGCACCTTAATCTCATTTGCTTTGCGCTGACAAGAGCTTACATCACTGTGGACTCAGGAATCGTGGGCCCCACTGACAGCTGAAGAGCTAACTTGTGTGAAGAGTGGCGACTGGCGAATATATGATATCTCGTTTACGCTAACGCTAACATGGTGGTAACATGGCTGCCTGCCAGCTAGCTACTTGTATACCCCGGACTTTTTATACGGGTTATTTTTTCGACTCAAGAAGGGCACTTAGGGACTATTCACAAAATACGCAACATGCAAATGCGCTACGTAATTTGTTCATGGTCCCTAAGTTGCATCGTTTTTGATAATAAATGAAACAGATCAACCGTGTAAAAAATACTTGAGCATATGTATATAACAAACCAACCAATAGGACACCGCCTCTAGTTTCTAATAATAAAGAACAGAAGTTGGCGTTACACAGTGGGACCATTCTGGAAAAAGGCGGTCAAAAGTCAAACGAAAATGTTTTCAAAAAATTGTTAATGACGTCAGGTCCATTGATTTCAATTTTAAGAAGACCAACAGTAAAAAAATCAGTGCAGTTGTTACCAGCAGCATACAAACTTTTACAAAAATCCCAGAACGAAAATAATTCTGCAACAGATAGCGAAACAGACGTGGACGAGGTCCTGTGAAACTATTATGAACATGTACGAATAATAAAACCCTGATAACTTACTAAAACCACCATATATTTATGTAATTCATAATTGAAATAACCAAAATGTCCGGCCAGACCTGGCCAAAATTTTTTGGCACACTTATACTACATTCCATGGCGGTTCAAGCGATGCTAACTTTAGCTGCCAGTAGGTGCCTATTTGCGGAAAAAATTACTTGTAAAAACGGTAGAATGTATGCTTCAAATCCATTTTTAAAGCAAATAAAGCAACATATGATATATACACCTTCTAGAAAGTTACGTATTTTGATAGTATCCAAAAGTTTGTAGAACATGTCGAACCTGTTAGATGAGGTTTTATGTACAAAAAGTTTAAGAAACTGATTTTAAGGGGGTCACAACAGAAAGTCAATTATATCTCACAAACCATATGATGCAGATACTTAGTATCTTCGGCAAAGTTTAATGAAATTCAAAGTTCTACAACTTTGCCGAACACATGACCATGCTATCTAGTTTCTATAAAAAATTAATTTTTTCAAATTTGTTATCACTTTAATATCCAATTATATGAAAATGTCATTAGATGCAGAATACTTTTTTATGAAACTTCTCCTAAGACACCTAAGCTCGAAAACGTCAGGAAAAGCGAGAAAAGACTTTTGACCGCCTTTTTCCAGAATGGTCCCACTGTGCGTTAGTGTCTCATCATGCGCCATGCGTGAGAGTACAGTAGTCCCCGAATAACTGGTTGGTGATGGTGTACGTCCATGGCGGTTTCTTAGTTGTCCATTAACCAATAAAGTTGATTTTTGGTACATTGTTAGTATGTGGTACAACCTAGTCAACTACCAAAAATCAACTTTATTGACTCTATTGGGGGATTCCTGTATGTTTGAAACTATCAATGTTTCCCTGTTGAATACAATAGATGTCGTTACTTTGTAACGCATATTGTACATATTGGAATCAGCTCAATTTTGCGCGACAATACATTTACTCAACGCAGCAACATTACTCCCTCATGCATCTCAGTTTCTTTTGTGTTTATCGCCAATTGCAATATAACGTTTGACACCTGAACCAATAAATAGTTGGTAAACATTGTTTCTATTTATTGTGTTCATGTTGCGAAATTTATTTTTTTCGAATTGAAATGTCGCAAACATATTCAGCTCCCGGCTCTCGTACAGCATCAAATCACTTTTCCGGGCTCACGGAAGAATGGTAGTAAAATGCTATGGAGAGAAATAGGAAAAGTTTGTTTTTTATCAAAATTAGGCAGAAGTCATGAAAATTAAGTATAACAGAGTATTGGTTCGTGTGTATCCTATTGATGAACAGAATTTTTATTTTAACATCCTTTCTGACAATTGAGATGAAAATCGAAACTAATTCGGAACATAATTCAACTGTCTATAACCGGTTCATATCATTTCTACTGTTAAATCAATTAACATATTAAATAAATTGTTCAAAAAATTTATTTCATAGCCTCACTTAGTTCAGCTCAAATTTAAAAACATTACTCACTCGTGCACACTTAACACATATGAAGACCAACAATTGAAAAGGGCCCAAGCACCAATTGTAAACAAACCGAGTGAGAGTAATTCCTTGCTGGACAAGCATAGGAAAATGAACCCTCACTCGGTTTGTTTACATTTTGGACTTGGTCCTTTTTCAATTGTTGGTCTTCATTATGATTGACATTAATTGCTTAAGGAGATAAACTGTATCGGTGTTGTATGCCACGAATGCATTCCCAGTAAATGTGGGGGTTGAGTACCCCTGGAATAGAATATCACATTGCATTATTGTAGTATCGGAGCGAGCATCATACAGCTCTTTGCAGTGATGCCCCGGACCAGCGATGCCAACCTTCCAGACATTAGTGCATGCACAAGTTTGGGACCCTATCATTTTCTTGGGAGTATTTTATTTTCTCAGTCTAATCTTTTGTATAATAAAAATAGTTAGTGGAGTACTTCAAGCTTAAGCAACATTAGTGAAACCAGAATTCACAGGAACTGAAATAATTGGTGGGTCCCAAATCTATGCATGCTCAAATGTCTGGAAGGTTGACAGCAAATAATGTCATATTGAGAATGACATTTGAACCATTTTTAATTTGCACGTCGTGCAAACCAACGGGGTTCAAATTAAAAAGTGTTCAGATTAAAAACGGTCAAACGAACGGGGGTCCACGGTATGTGGCATCCCTGCTCACAGTAAACAATTTGGCTTGTATATCTCGATTGCAACTGAAAAATACGAAATCATATCTGAACGAAAAAGTTATATTTCACACCACATAAGAACATACAAGCAGGCTTCATTTTCAGTAGTTTGCCCAGTAGATGCTCATCTGATTACAGTGCCTCAGCGAAACAGAATTCGAAAAGGTAGTGTAGGTAGGACAATTGTAGAGTTAATTACTATCTACAATATTGTTGAAGAAAGTATAATTTTTTCTCTTGTACTTACGGCGCTATAGGGCTGCTACCCCGTTGGTTGGCAGCGTAATGAGAGCTCTTTTGACGTAGGACTACGTCTTTCACGAAAGTAGCTAGAATAGGGGGTAATTTCAAAAAATCTTTCTCGAAAAGTGGTTGGTTCGAAAAGGTTTTGATCGCTAATAGCTTAGTGGTTTCCCAAACGATTTTCGATATTCTTACATCAATCGATTGGAAAATCTGCTAAGAATTGGAAAAGTATGGATTCTTGATGTTGAACTATTGTAAAATTGAAAATAATGAACCTATGTTTTACCAGAATTCTCGCTTCGTGATTGGTTGGTAGATTCTTTACGATGATCTAAACCTATACCAATTTGATATCTGTGCTTGGGAAGTAAGCCAAAACAAGTGACAAAGTTTCCTTATTTCAACAAGATTTCTTAACACCGCGATTTAACCTAGTCCATTTTCATGTCCTTGCTTGGGAAGTACGCCAGAAAGAGTGACAAAGCCCCCTCGTGCCAGATTTCTTACGAACGCGATTAAACCAATTTGATGTCTGTGTTAGGGAAGTATGCCAGAAAAAATGACACAAGATCATTATCCCAACAGATCGCAAATTCTTTACTGCGAGACTATTAAACATAGGTGAATTTGATATCTGTGTTGGAAAAATGTGCTACAGCTGTAGTGTTCGGTTATAAAATGCCTCTGTATGAATACGCATGCATGCCCTTTCATTAAAAGTGGAGTGAACAGATGTGCTGTTGATAAAATAGGATTGAATTGGTAAAATCCCTTCAACGTGGGGAACCATGGGTAATAAAAACAATCTTTAATTTCTGTAAGGTAGCGGGAAAGCAATAGTTTGTGTTCTTGATTTTGTTAAATTGTTTCCAAATGCACATAGAAATAACCCTGAAATCTATTGAGGATTGAACGTATGCAATGTTACTACTTTGATAAATGTTACATACAACGCATGTAGCATGTATATATGTTGCATATAGCATGTATACATGAAGAATCGAATGATTACAAACATGGATACATGCTACTATCACTACAAAGAGACTTACGTAGTCCTGCGTCATCTGTATATGCGGTCGTGTCTTGTATACAACCCCCCTGATTTTTGCTACCAACGCAGTAGCCGCATAGTGCCGTTAGGCCATTACAAATTATTTTTAAAGTTTTTGTCACCACCACCCCCTTCGAAATTGGCTTGAAAAATCGGGGGGCAATCAAATAATAATTTGTGAGATATAAGCCAATTTTTTTTTATAAAATCAATTGTTTGTGTTACAGCCCAAAGAACTCGAAAAATGAGTGTACTGAGTGAAAATGAGTGAAAAATGAGAGTATTAACGCTTCTAACCAGGGATGCCACATATAATTCTGTGTTTTTTGATGGAAAAATCTGACAATCTGTACGGCGAGGAAAAGTATCTGTGCAAAAATCTGTCCAATGCAAAACAATGAGAGTGAAAGAGATAGAGAGTCATTTTGCTGACTATTTCCGTCTTTTTCACCCTCATGTAAAAGCTCAAAAATCTGTTTAATCTGTGTAATTGGCGAAAATCTGTATTCTGTGCATACAGATTCTGTACAGGCGATTTCTTTCAAATATCTGTTAAACACAGAATAATCTGTGCATGTGGCAACCCTGCTTCTAACACGAAACAGGAATGGAAATTCAAACAATGGAATTTCCGAAAATCGACAAAAAAAATTTCCTTCGATGTTGTCTTTCGTTTTGTAGGTTTTTACATGGAAAACAATAACGTATATAAGAGACGCAAGAATAGATTCGTATTTCACGTTTAAACTTTAAATAAAAATGCTTAAAACGCATATTTTTCGCTTGATTAAAAAATTCACTTTGATTTCTCGCCTTCCCCTTCAGTTGCCCAAGACCGGAAGGACAAAAACTATAAAATATTTGTATTGGCCTTAATATAAAAAATAAAATTATACTTTATTCAACAATATTGTAGATAATTATTACCTTTACAATTTTCCTTTGATTTGGGTTAAAACCACTCTAAAAAAAATTCCTTTGAACTACTTTTTCTAATTCTGTTTCGTTGAGGCGCTGGAATCAAATGAGCATCTACTGAGCAAAAAACTGACGATTGTGGGGGAGAAGAATATCACCAGTTTCGACAGAAAAACCCGAATTTTAATTATGGTTTAAACTTCAACTGTAAACAATTATTTTTTATTAACTATTGCATGATAAGTAAAGAAAATCGTTAACTTACAAATATTTGGTGTACTCGACTAACCATTCGGAGGATCGTAACACAAATCGTAATATCCGTTGGCTATAATCTAATCAATATAATTTTTATATTCAATGTATAAGCACATTTAGGTTATAAACTTACATGATAATCTATCAGCAGTTATAAATACAACTGGTAGGCCTTTTAACTATTACCCTCACCGATTTATCATGAATAACACGTTTTTAATCAAGAAAATACTTAGTTAATAGAAAAATGACGAAATATAATAATTTCACGAAATAAGTTTAACAATGTGCTTCGGGGTTCTTTTTATAGACGTTGAAAAGATACTATTGATCACTCTATCTGATTGTACATCGATCTAGCTAATTGTGTGTCGATCTATCCGATCGAACGTCGATCAAGTTCATTGCGTTTGCCACAGCGCTGCACCGAGGGGCTTCGTCGTCACAGTCCCCCGCCGGTGAATCCTGGTGTGGACACGGTTCTTCGAAGTGTCCATGGTTGGATTCACGATTTTCACTGACGTCCAGAACTGCTAAATTCACCGCTGCACGCTTTACCACGCCAGTAGCCGTTTGTACTAATGCCCGCCGTACTCGGCCATCACGCCCCCGAATCACGTCCAATACTCGACCTCTAATCCACTGACTCCTTGAAGCTCCACTCACCACAAATACCAAGTCACCTATTTTGATGTCTTCGACCTCGTCGAACCATTTGCATCTGCGATTTATGACTGGCAGATATTCTTTAATCCAGCGTCGCCAGAACTCATCGCACAAATGTTGAGCCAATTTCCAACTGCTACGCAGAGTAGCATTCCTTTTTACAGATTCCGATGGGAGGGTCTTCTTCCCACTCGAGCATCCCAGCAGGAAATGGTTCGGGGTTAATGCTTCTTGATCAGCCGACTCGAGTGGGATGTATGTTAGTGGTCTATGGTTTATCATGGCTTCTGCTTCACACATGATGGTAAGTAAGGTTTCGTCGTCTGGAACTCGGGGGAAATCCAATAACGTTCCGACGGCGACTTTCACGGACCTCACAAGTCGTTCCCACACGCCTCCCATGTGAGGCGTTATTGTTATTGTATTGTTATTGTTATTTATTTGAGTACTTCATCTGACTATAAATTGTCTACATGAATAAAATTGATTACAGATTACAGTAAATTCGATCTTCTTATCTTTTGCGCGAATAAGTGCGAAGGCATACCGAAGTCAAATAGTTCTTCGACTTTTGAGAACAACCTAATGCATTCCGTAATCGGTTCATTAGCTCCAAACGCGGTTCGATGAAACGGTATTTGCAGCAAGCCAGTTGAGCGTAATGTCCGTTGCGATGCCCGAAAGTTAAGCATAGATAGCAATTTTGGAGAATCAATTTCGCCGTTGATAAGTTTAGCCACGAATATAGCCTGATGCATTTTACGCCTGCGTTCGAGTGTATCGAGGTCAAGTAGACGACATCTATTCGGGTAAGGTGGCAGGTTATCAGGATGCCGCCATGGGAGATGTCGTAGAGCCAGCCGAAAAGCGTTGCAGGAGGAATGAATTTCCAGCAGGTGTGGGCATCTGTGAATGTTGTGGCCAGAGCCCGATTTCTTTCCCCTATCTGTTGCTGCAAAAGATTACTGGTACCCGTGAAACACGTACCATTATCCGTTTAGAACTCAGCTGGAGATCCACGTCGTGAAACGAAGCACCGAACAGCCAAAATGCATGATTCCGTTGATAGACTGTACACCACTTCTAAATGCACTGCACGAATTGTCAGGCAGGTGAATAGGGCCACCCACCGCTTAGCTCTGCTCCTGCCAACTTTGGCATGGATTGGTCCAAAGTAGTCCACGCCGACAGAAGTGAAAGGTTGAACAAATGGTGTCAATCGACTGCTGGGAAAGGAAGCCATGGGAGGATGACTTGGAGAAGCTTTGGCTATTCGACACAAATTGCATTGTGACATTACTTTTTTAATTTGCTCCCGAAGTTTAGATATTTCGAAGCGCTGTCGCATTTCGTTCACCACGGTTTCTCGATTCGCATGACGAAAGTGACGATGATACCAGTCGGTCAGAAGGAAAACTATTGGATGTTCCCTTGGGAGAATGATTGGATATTTAGCATCGAATAGAACGAATGGTGCAGCATCTATTCTACCACGCTTACGAAGTATGCCTTTTTCGTCGAGAAATGGCCACGTTTTATAGATGGAACTAGATTTCGCAACAACAGTATGACGCGATTGAGGAGACCCTTGAGTAGGTTTGAGAATCGCTATTTCTGAAGGAAAGCCCTCCGCTTGTGCCATCTTCCAGAGTGCTTCTTCTGCTTCTTGAAATTCCTGCTGCTTAATTTCTTCAAGTTCAAGCGGTAAGCGGTTTCTTTTTCGGTGAAGATTCTGAATGAAGCGGATAACGCAAGCCATTGTTCGATTGAGCTTTTCCCAGCGACCGAAACGACTAACTTCCAAGAGTGGTGGAGCAGATGTGTGTATAAGCAGAGGACGTATTTCTTCCACCGTCGTAGTAAATCGCCTTTGTTCTGGCCAATGTTCTTCTGTTGTTCGTAGGAAACTTGGCCCTACAAACCATGGGCTATCGGAGCGAAAGTTTGGATCCGAACGCCACTTAGTACCTTCGTCTGCTATATTAAGCTTGGTAGGAACCCACATCCATTCTTGTGGTTCAGTCGCCATTAGTATCTCACCCACCTGAACTGCAACAAATTTTTGATATCGACGATGATTTGATTGGATCCATGCCAACACAGTAGTGGAGTCACTCCACAGGTAACGTCGGCAAAAGGTTAAAGTGTGAGAATTAATAACGGTATTCATAAGGCGTACTCCTAGCACTGCTGCTTTTAACTCGAGCTTCGGGATCGACAATGTTTTCAACGGAGCCACCTTGGTTTTGGCGGCCACCAACGAAACCTGAATGCTTCCGTTTACCTCCAGCCGGAAGTAGATTACACAGCAATATGCTTGCTCGCTGGCATCTACAAGCGCATAAACCTGCAGGTTGGGATTTCCTGCTGGCAGGCCTGGAAGAAAATAGCACCGTAGGATCTGGAGTGTATCCAACAGAGGAAAGAAACTTGTCCAACGAATCCAGCGTTCGTAGAGTTCCGCATTGATTGGTTCATCCCACGTAATTCCGGTTGCCCAACAATCTTGTATAATTATTTTCCCATGGACGAGAAAAAATGATAGCAGGCCCAGCGGATCAAAGAGTGACATAACTACTTTTAATATTTCGCGTTTGGTTGGAACGTGTTCCTCTCGAAGTATTGGAAGTAAATCTTTCCGAAGCATAAACGTGTAGGTAAAACAGTCGTCTGCGGGAATCCATCGCATGCCAAGCACGGACTCCGTTACTCCTTCACGTTCTAGCGCCAAATCTTTTCTCCCATCGTCTGAGATCTCACCTATTAGCGATAAAACTTCCAGTCGGTTGCACAGAAAATTTCGTATCTCGAAGCCACCCATGGTATGCACGAGCTTCACCTGGTTAATTACATCAACTGCTTCCTGTACCGTTCGAAAGCTATCCAACAGATCATCTACATAGTGGCTATTTAAAATAGCATCAACCGCTCGAGGAAAAGCGTCAATAAATTCCCTTGCGTTAAGGTTCTTTACATATTGTGCCGAGGTGGGCGAACATGTAGACCCAAACATGGCAACGTCCATCACGTACACCGTAGGGGGCTTATCGGATGTTTCGCGCCACAGAAAGCGCTGAGATTGACGGTCAGATTCCCTAATTTTGATTTGGTGGAACATCTGCCTAATATCCCCACACACAGCCACGGGAAACTGCCGAAGCCGGAAGAGGACGATGGGGAGAGGAGATAGCAGATCGGGTCCCTTCAGAAGAGTGGTGTTGAAAGAAACTCCATCTACTTTGGCTGCCGCATCCCAGATGAGTCGTAACTTTCCTGGTTTTCTGGGATTAACGACGACGCCAAGTGGTAGGTACCACACCTGATTCGCTTTCGTAGAATGAAGTTCCATTTCGCTGGCCTTGTGGGCGTACCCTATCTTCACATACTCCTTTATTTGCATGTTAACGCGTTGCTTCAACTCTGGATCCTTTTGCAACTTACGCTCGAATGAGAGGAGGCGCTGAGTTGCCATGGGGAAACTGTCCGGAAAATCACGATGGTCCGCCTTCCATAGCAAGGCCGTCTCAAAACCCGACGTCGTACGTCGTGTGCTCTCTTCAAGAATCCTTCTCGCACGTCTATCTTCTGCCGATTCCAGTTTCTCGACAGGAATTGTAGTACCTGCAGCTTCGATGCTAAAATATTCTCGGAGTTGTTCGTTAAGCTCGCGGTCTGCATCGGAGATCGCGCTAAGATGAAAATAAACAGATGTTGTTTTATCGGAACTGTTTGCACCGCACCGGTATATACTCCATCCCAGCCTACATTTAGTTGCAATAGGATCAGCGTTGCCGCCTTCGCGCCACTTCAGCGGCACAGTCAGACGAAGGTTGTCCAAACCAATTAATAATTTCGGTTGACTCTCTCCATAATCCTCAAGCGGTAATCCTCTCAGGTGGGGATATCGTCGTGCTAAGTCGGTATAACGAATCATTTGATTGGGAAGTACTAAACTGCTAACCGTGCGGGCTCGAAAAGGTTGACGCCTCGTTGCACAGTTTTTACCTGCTATCTCCAACTGCAACTGTTGCGATTTCGGTTCCTCGCGTTTCATGTTCCCGGTCCACTGTAAGGTCAAAGGCTCAGACCTTCCTGCAATGCCGAGTTCTGTAGCTACTGTTTCCTCTAGCAGGGTAACGGATGAACCCTCATCGATAAAGGCAAAAACCGTGATTGAAACACCGTTCCCAAAAAGCTCGACTGGTAGGATACGAAATAGTGGACAATGCAATGCACCTTGACTGGTGTGACTTGCGGAAATTTTCACAGTGGGCAGAGGGTGGAGCAGAGTGTGATGCCTGTCACTGCACCCGTCGATCGCACACCCTTTCCATGACTTACATGGCCATTTGCCGTGATTATTTAGGCAAGTTCTGCACAATCCTTTTTGTTGGACAATTTTCCATCTTTCTTCCACGCTTAGGGATTTGAAGCGAACGCATTCATTTACACGATGTCCAGCTACGCTGCACGTAGGGCAAAGTTCACCGATCGAACCTTGAGACTTGCCTACCGCAGCAGATTCAAGCATTTTTCCGAACTTCTGCTCTGTAGTATGCATTTGATGAAAAGACTTTTCTTTTGGTTTTTGCTTCTCTCCTCTAGGCGCATTGTTGATACACGGTAGCTCAAACGTCACTTCGCTGGCTGCTTCTACCAGACCCGACATGAAATCTCCAAAAGTGGCTAACGTTACGGAAGGGAATCCCCCTTTGAACATAGCCCACTGTAGCCTCAAGGGCCCGGGCAATTTTTCAATTAACTCCTGCATTTAAACTGGATTTGTCAGATGGCTGACTTGGTATGCTGCCTTAAGATGGTCTACAAGATTTTGCACAGCCAGGCCGAACTCCATAATAGTCGCTAACCGATCATGCCTGGGTGGCGGAAGTCGTTGTATCTTTTCGGTTAGTGGTCGAATCAGTAGTTCCGGTCGACCATATAATATCCGCAAAGTTTTAATAACGTGAGGGACTCCAGCGGGTAGCAGCAAGCGACTGCGGACTGACTCCAGTGCATGGCCTTTCAACGATCGTTGTAGGTGAATTAGATTTTCTGCGTCGGTAAAGCCACAAGCAGCTGTCGATTGTTCGAAGCTGCTGATGAAGATCGGCCAATCTTCTGGATGGCCACTGAAAGACGGGAGTTCTCTCCCCATTACCTGACGGGCAGCTAATTGTTGAGCTGCAACTACATTTACCTGTGGTTGAGAGTGAAACGGTGCTTCGACAGGGTGCTCGACCACCGACCTAGCACGTGGAGGAACTATACCACTATGTGCTACTTCTTTGTCTTCGACGGCGTTGCAAACAGGCCCATCATTTGCTTTCAGATTGCTCACCCAATCCATCGTACGTTCTTTTGGATCGAGCTCCGATCCAATGCGACTACCAGAAACGGACATCTGCTGCATTAACCCACGTTTCTAAGGACTGCTGACGTATCAATTGTTGCTGTGCTTGGAACGCTTTAGATTCTTTTAACTTACGCTCGCGTAGCAACTTTTCCCGCTCCATCAGTTGTCGTTGCTCTTCGATTTGACGCTGTTCTTCTTCACACTCTTGTTTTCGAATTTTCTCCTGCTCCAAAAGCTGCTGTTCCTGCATACGTTGCTCCTGTTCAATCAGCCGCATTTGGGCTTCCAGTGCAGCACGGTTACTGGATGTAATGCTATTAACAGAAGGCGTAGGTGGAACTTTGCTTTTGCTTTTTGATCCCATTTTTACCTAAAAATAAAAAATAAGAAAACTTATCCAATTTAATTCTACTATGTTCTACTATGACACATAGTAGAATTAAATTGGATAAGTTTTCTTATTTTTTATTTTTAGGTTTCGTATTCTACTAAGACGCTCCAAAAACTTCAGTCGATCCCATTTTACTGGATGTTTTGGTAGATTTTTTCTTTTCAGCAGCCGCTGGTTGTAGAAACACAGATTTTTCTGTCGACTGCTTGGCGATACACGATTGACATTGATACGGTTGATCAGCAATCCGCTCATCCACCCCGGCACATTTAAAATGCTCCCATTCCTGGTATATATCACAAGCAACCATGTGATTGTCCGCCGAATCTGGCAAGGTACAACGCTTGCAATTAAATCCGGTGAGATTGTGTTGCCCGTCCATTGTTGTTCCCACGTACAAATATTTTTGAAGAATGTGGGGGAGAAGAATATCACCAGTTATCACCAAAAACCCGAATTTTAATTATGGTTTAAACTTCAACTGTAAACAATTATTTTTTATTAACTATTGCATGATAAGTAAAGAAAATCGTTAACTTACAAATATTTGGTGTACTCGACTAATCATTCGGAGGATCGTAACACAAGTCGTAATATCCGTTGGCTATAATCTAATCAATATAATTTTTATATTCAATGTATAAGCACATTTAGGTTATAAACTTACATGATAATCTATCAGCAGTTATAAATACAACTGGTAGGCCTTTTAACTATTACCCTCACCGATTTATCATGAATAACACGTTTTTAATCAAGAAAATACTTAGTTAATAGAAAAATGACGAAATATAATAATTTCACGAAATAAGTTTAACAATGTGCTTCGGGGTTCTTTTTATAGACGTTGAAAAGATACTATTGATCACTCTATCTGATTGTACATCGATCTAGCTAATTGTGTGTCGATCTATCCGATCGAACGTCGATCAAGTTCATTGCGTTTGCCACAGCGCTGCACCGAGAGGCTTTGTCGTCACAGACGATAAAGTCTGCATATGAGTACTAAAATGGGGGCAATATACGTGCGAAAAGGTTGACAACTATTTGCAATTCTATCTAGCGTAGTTTTTAGAACACGCAACTTAATATTCCTGACTATATGTTTAAGATATAACTTAATATTGCAATCATCTATAATGATATATAATTCACAGTCATGAGTTATATATGATGACATGCACGCCTGCAAAATAACTTATTGTTCACTTTGTATTGACAATTCCAATGTAAAATTGACATATATACGATTTAATGTAAACTTTCTATTACGATCTTGTGTTATCTGGGTTATAATGTTTTCGAGCTCGAGCAAATTCTCATGCGCGTTTAATAAAAATTTGTGACATAAATTACCCTAAAATTTCTAAACTATCAGTTCATCGTATCCTTATTTAGAGTGGGATATGACGTATAATATGTATCACATTTGAATTGCTAATGAAATAAATATGTACATATTTGATGCATCAATGTAGACACTCCTTACATTTTCTTGCAATGCGAATTTGAAATATTTGAAAAAAAAACCCAGGTAACCAATAAGCATTTCCAATGCAATTTAAATGCAAGCCAATAAGCATTTAAGTTGCCTTAAATGCTACTCAAATGCTATTTTGGCAAAATATGCGGCTACTTTACTGCTAGCCCTCTTATAGTGCTGACAATGCTTATTTGCAGCTAGTTACTGACAAGAAGAATTTAAATAGAATTGTGGATGCCAATTTACAACAGTTATGCAGTCAAAAAGCTGATAAACAGCAACCTGCAGTATAAAACGCCAGGGATGCTAATATACGATTGATTTACTGCTTATACTAATGCTTATTGGTTACCTGGGAATGAACTCAAATGTCGCAATGTATGTTTTCACTAAGTTCTGATTTTTAGGCAAAAATTTTCAGATCTAACTTTTTTCAATTGATTGGCTCAGAGAAAATCGGATCAAAAGTTAACATCATCTCGAAAATTCGTCAGGTTATATAATACAAAACTATTGACGCAGATTGGTTGTGTTAACTTCACTTTATTAATTTCTATTGAAATCTTGGAAAAGCAATTTGATTTTCGGGGTTTGTTAGACATTTTTGAAAATGTTATTTGCACTTACACCCCTTTCCTTCTAAGCTATGCACTTGTACGCTTTTGTACCCCTTTCATTCCAAGCGATCATAAGGAATTACTACTTGGAGTAAAAAGGGTGCAAGTGCATATCTTGGAATCATATTACCAGCAAATATACTATATTAACAATATAGTTCACTCCTCTATAATCCTGAAGACACGATTACTAGCGCCATTGCGGCATAAACGGTTACCAAAGTAGACCGTAAATTCGACATGTCTATCGGAAACAACTCAACTTTCATGATAGAGTTTAGCCATTTCTAGATAGAATTAACAAAGGGCGAATGTCGCAAATGTAAACCAAACGAATGAGTTATTTTCTGCTGGACCAGTATAAGAAAATCATCTCTCGCTCGGTTTGTTCACGTTTGCCACATTCTCTGATTTGCTGGTTCTATCTTCAATTCAATTCAATTCAATTCTTCTTTGATTTTAAGTCACCGCAAAATCACTATCTTCAGGTTTAGTTGAAAAATTTTCGGTGAAATAATGAAACTGATGAATATATCGCGTAACGTTTCAGCCTACTACTCTTCAGCTATCGTCTGACGCCTGTAAATATTTATTACCATTAAAATGTGCTATTTAGGTATTTTTCAACAATCAAATTCGCGATTTACAATTTTTACAAAAAACACACATCACAAAACTCTTACATTCTTCTAGTATTTACGCCACATTCATATCAGTTATTCAGCCTTCATCAGTGGGCTGGTTTTCCTTCCGTCCAACTGGCTTGTTGTTGTTACTCTGACGAAGCTTTAGGACTAGACCGTTGTATGCAGCATTGAATGTTCCGCATTCTCTCTGTAGATTCACGGTTTTGCTATCACCTAGGATTTTGATGTGGAACATTTCCGCTGTTGTTCTGGTCTCCTGGTTCTCTATCCGTTCTAAAACCCGAGTTTTGGCGAAGTCAAAGAGGTGTCCTTCCTCCACTGTATGTTGCGAGAGTCCCGATTTTGCCTCACCCTTTTTGGCATCATTTTTGTGTTCTGCTACCCTGGTTTCTAGCTTCCTTCCCGTTTGTCCGATGTAGACTTTTCCATCGTCCGTTCCACATGGTATCGAGTATACAACATTTCTCTGCTTTCCTGGTGGGACGGGATGTAACACGGCTATAGCAATATTCGACAGAGCTTTAAAGCTATCCGATTGCCAAAATCGCCCTGCTGCGATTAAAATGGCAAAAAACATCTTGCGCATCAACCATTACCCCACATGGTTTGTCCGGAAAATATTAGCAGATCGAGTACACAAACTCTATAACTCTCTGCAAGCGACTAAACAGACCACTAGTGAGGTAAGATACGTCTCCACCCCGTACATCCCTGGACTAAGCGAAAAATTAAAGAAGATCTTGCACAAACACCGTATTAACGTTTAAACCGCAAGATAAAATTCGGAATCGGTTGTTTAGTAAACTTAAAGATCCCGTCCCACCAGGAAAGCAGAGAAATGTTGTATACTCGATACCATGTGGAACGGACGATGGAAAAGTCTACATCGGACAAACGGGAAGGAAGCTAGAAACCAGGGTAGCAGAACACAAAAATGATGCCAAAAAGGGTGAGGCAAAATCGGGACTCTCGCAACATACAGTGGAGGAAGGACACCTCTTTGACTTCGCCAAAACTCGGGTTTTAGAACGGATAGAGAACCAGGAGACCAGAACAACAGCGGAAATGTTCCACATCAAAATCCTAGGTGATAGCAAAACCGTGAATCTACAGAGAGAATGCGGAACATTCAATGCTGCATACAACGGTCTAGTCCTAAAGCTTCGTCAGAGTAACAACAACAAGCCAGTTGGACGGAAGGAAAACCAGCCCACTGATGAAGGCTGAATAACTGATATGAATGTGGCGTAAATACTAGAAGAATGTAAGAGTTTTGTGATGTGTGTTTTTTGTAAAAATTGTAAATCGCGAATTTGATTGTTGAAAAATACCTAAATAGCACATTTTAATGGTAATAAATATTTACAGGCGTCAGACGATAGCTGAAGAGTAGTAGGCTGAAACGTTACGCGATATATTCATCAGTTTCATTATTTCACCGAAAATTTTTCAACTAAACCTGAAGATATCAATTCAATTCTCCATCATCCCTTTTTCACTCATGGAATTGCGCATATGAAGATAGAATCAACAAAAGGGCGAATGCCGCAAGCGTAAAAAACCATTTGCGAGTTGACTTTGCTAGGCTCGTCCAGCAAAAAGTAACTCACGCGTTTCGTTTACACCTGGGCACAGTGGGGAATCGCTGGCCAGCAGCCAAAAAATGAAAATTCATTTCGACTCTCCGTTGTATTTTTCCTGTGATTCTATACTATTGAAGTATTCAAATCCAAAATTTTAGATCAATATGACAAAATTTGAATTTTCTATGAATCTTGAAAGTATGCTATCCCAGCATGTTTTAGTGTTTTTTTTTTTGAAAAATAACCCAATATTTCAAAACACGCTAGAGGTCTAATGGTAGCTCGAATTTCAACAGTGTCTAAGGAAAAGTTCTTCAAAAAATAGTTCTGAATAAAGCCCATTAATTGAGTTTGCAGTAATTTTATCATAGTATGCCACAATTTTAATTTTCAGTGAAAAAGTGCCATATTTTCGCGTAAAACGCGCTTAAAAGTTTTGAAGCCAAGGTTCGCCACTATTGACACTACCGGTAAAAGTTAGCGTAAAATATGAGCTTTCAAATGTATATAGTCTCATTTAGCGCAGAGTAGCGCAGAGCACAGATGTTGCGCTTGTAAGGCTATTATATCAGAATTCAACAATATAGATAAAATGCAAACACTCAAAGTAAACGTAGGATATCTTAATTATGGGATATCTCCTTTACATGGTTGGATAACCTGCTTCGAATGTATGGTCCATATTGCATATTGACTAGATTTTAGAGGTTGGAGGAAATCAGGAAAATACAGTCATAGTAATGAAGGAAATACAGCTTGAAGATCTTATACCAACCCTGGTATTAGTTCTGAAATCACGGGTATAGATATGAAATTAACCCCTCTAAGGTCTACATCATTTTTAGCGCCGCAAAATTCACTAAAATGGCCATAACTTCTTTATTTTTCAATATTTTTTCACCAAATTCGGGAATTTTGCCGAAAATATTTTCTATTTTCATAATATCTATAGATAATGGCCATATGCCATATGGTCCCGGAGTTATTCCGGAGTTCCTTGGGGGACCGAGATATGGCTTTTTTAGATAAAGTTGCCAAATATCTAAAATTTGTTTGAAATCTGTTGATTTTTGAAAACATATCATCGACTGTGGACATATCAGTTACTTTGCCGCAGTTATGAGCCATGGTGCGTGCCATCCGGATCCGGGGGGCCGCTATAAATCCGGAACCGGTTCCCGTAACGGGGCATTTCAGCATCAGTAAAGCATGTCGTGTCGCATATCAAAAAACATCAGCATTCGATAAAATAGCGATTGGCGATCATCTCATGTCTTTCAGAGCCCATATGGCCGATTCCAGGTCCCGGACAAGTTCCTCCGAAATCCGTTCTGTGCTTGAATCAGAAAAGAAACCCTCCCCGGACCCGGAACCGGTCATACGGCCTCTGAGAGCATCTCATGTCTCTCACCAATCGCTATTTTGTCGAATGCTGATGTTTTTTGAAATGCGACACGACATGCTTTACTGACGCTGAAATGTCCCGTTACGGGAACCGGTTCCGGATTCATAGTGTCCCCCCGGATCCGGATGGCGCGCACCATGGCTCATAACTGCGGCAAAGTAGCTGATATGTCCACAGTTGATGATATATTTTCAAAAATCAACAGATTTCAAACAAATTTGAGATATTTGGCAACTATCTAAAAAAGCCATATCTCGGTCCCCCAACGAACTCCGGAATAACTCCGGGACCATATAACATATGACCATTATCTATAGATATTATGAAAATAGAAAATATTTTCGGCAAAATTCCCAAATTTGGTGAAAAAATATTGAAAAATAAAAAAGTTATGGCCATTTTAGTGAATTTTGCGGCGCTAAAAATGATGTAGACCTTAGAGGGGTTAATTAAAAGGTTGAGAAATTTCCTTATAGCACGTTCTTGAACACATTATTTCAGAAAAATTCGAAACTTATTGTTTGTATACTAAAAACCTTTATGTCAGGGTATAGTCCTCGTAGACTACGTCCACTGCAATGCAAAGAATTTGAATTCGCGGTCATAAATGAATCTAGACAACTATATTGCTGATAGGACGAATGACAGGAGAAGCACAAAAATAAGTTTTTCTTTGTTTAATTATAGTCACTTTAACAACTCGGGTCATTCGTGACTTCTGCGGGGTTGGGAATTGAACCACGGTTCTTGGTGCGAGAGGCGTGAATGCTAGCCACTACACCGGTATTGACCCTCACGAAAATAAGGTTATTGCTTTAAGCTAAAAATAGTGATAAAAATACAAGAAAATATTTTACATGGAAAAATGAGTGTGAAAATACAAATCGTGATAGAATTATTCGTCTTCTTATTTCTCCGGATAAAGCTTATAGCTTCTTCGAAACGGAAAAATGTAATTGGAAAAATCTTTCCGAGAACGCTATATTACTATTGAAGACGAAACGTGAAACGAGTGATTCTGCAGAAGGAGAAGAAGAAGAAGAAAAATAAGAAGAAGAATACCTTGTTGGGATGCTTGGAAAGCTCCGAGGCACCAAAGATATATATTTTTGGATAGAACTAAATGTAAACTCAACTATCTGAATAATTTTAGGTGAAATTAAAGCAAAATTGTAATTGTGTGGTACATACATATTGTACCGGGATGTTGAATCTAAACATACTGTCGATAATTGTAAGCGGTAGGCACCATATAATTGTCCTAGAGCTACCGAAACATCAGCATTCAGTCTAGATTTGAACCCTTTTGAACATCTTTTTAGATAATTTCATTTCTAAATGAGAAATCATTCGATTTCTTATCACAATAACTTAAACCGAGCTCTTGTAAAAAAATGGTCAGCAATTCACAGAGGGATATTTGAAAAATTGTTAATTTTATCCCAAACAGATTAAAACAGGTCATCAAGGATGTAAATGGTCCTACGAGGTAGTAGATGAGCGAGAAAGTACATTTATTGCAACTAATAGTTAACTGTCCGAATACTTTTTTGGCTGCATTTTTGAGGAATTCAAACTATATGCACCCTATCTTCAAAACGGAAAGCTTTTCCCCGAATTTTTGTTGTGCATATAAATATGCTTTAGTTAAACATTGTTTTAAAAAATATGTGTTACCATCCTTTGCAAAAATACTGTGCAAAATTACTAAAAGAAAATTTTATGCGCTGCTGTCCGAATACTTTTTTGGTTGACTGTAACGTTGTTCGTTCGTTGTTCAAGTACTAAATTTGTAAAATGGGTCGCATATACTGTGCAGTTTCTGGATGTTCCAGTTTAAAAGAAGGTCCCTCCAGTGTCTTTTTTCCGAATTAATTCTATCAAAAGGTAAACTATTTCTGGAATATTTCGATTTCCAGTTATGTTCCTATTTCATTATATCTTTAGGCATTAACGGCAAACGGATACGTGGGTAAAGTTTTGTCGCAAACCGTCAATCAGCAAAAGTAGTCTGATTTGTTCCCTACATTTTCATGAATCCGATTTTTTCAATCCAGATAACAAACGTCAAGGGTTAGTACAACAGAACATGAATGAAAAATTATGACAATTATAAATTAATTGTTTTTAGTTTATTCCTGCACGCTACTGAAATGTCAAAAATGTTGTACAAATATTACGTACACGTCCGACATTATGGTTCGTAAAAAGCTGGATAGTTTCTACTATTCACAATTAGTTTGTATATCTAATGTTACAATCTAGAAGAATGACGTCATAGGGTTAGAGATTCAATCTCTATCAATTCAGCATATTTAATCTATTGTTGGTTGCACGCCTAAAAATTTTTGTTACAAAAAGTTTTTAGTCACCTTTTTGTCCGCAAGAGGATGTTACTTTTGCGTCTTTTAAATATTTATATGAGATTTTGCGAAGTGAACTATATTGTTAATATAGTATATTTGTTACCAGCCAGGTTAACGGGCAGGCGGTAATAGTTTTGGATTTTCTCGCTTTGTGGCGCTAGTGCATATGTAATATTTTTGTATAGGCTATATCTTACGCTACTGACTATTTAGAAAGTTTCAGTCTTCGGGAAGCTTGTTCAAATGACTGGCACTAAAAATAGTTCAGAATATTCTCAACGTGCGGCGCCAGTGTATATGCTACCTCGTTTTATTTGCTATAGCTCATAATCCGTGCAACATAAGATATTTTCTTAGGGAAAGTTGTTTGAGTAATAGCAGCCTTGCAGATGGGATAGAAAATAGTACAGAATTGTCTCACTACGTGGTGTTACCCTATAGGTAATGTTACTGTATGGGCTGTTACTTACGCTACTGATTACTTAGAAAGTAGTGGTCTTCGAGAAGTCAACCCAAATGACAGTCACCTTCAAGATGGTATGAAAAATAGTTTAGAATTTTCTCATCGGTAGGCGCTAGCGTATATGCGAATACGTTATATATTATGATACAAGTAACCATAATAGCAGCTTAGTAGATAGTATGGAAAATAGTATAGAATTGCCTCACTACGTGGCGCCAGCATGCATGTAGAATATTTGTGTGTGCTGTATCTTGCGCTGCAGACTTTCTAGAATGTGGCGCTCTTGGAAAATGTTGTTCAAGTGACTTGCATTTTTAACTTGTTTTAGAAAGTAGTTCAGAATTTTTATATATCTCCTTCTTGTAGTTACCTTCCCAAGTAACAATTTAGGTATTATTACAATCTTATGATGGCATTTTCGCCTAGTTGGCTTCGAGGTACGATGGTGGTCTAACAAGCCAGTCGTCGTATATTCAAATCTTGGCTAAGCGGTGCTTGCTAGAGTCAGTAGGATCGTTGCACTGGCCTCGTAATTTTCCTGTACTCTAACAGCTGGCTGTCGATAAAGAAGGGTAATGTGTAATGACGGTAAAAACCCATGGATTTGCTTCTTTTATGATGGCATTTAAGACCAAAGTTGGTTATTAAAACCACCATAGGAGTATAATGAAACTTACATTGTTGCCCAGGTTATAGCTCATGATCTTAGTAATCTAAGAAATTGCTTTTTTTCGGAAACGGAAACGTTGTTAGACGTCGTTTTATCTAGAATTTAAACTGTATGTAACCCCTAAAACGGTGTTTTGCTTAATTAAAGAAACTTCTTTGTTTATTTTTCTGCCCTCCCCCTTTAGTGACCCCACATCGGAAGGAGGAAAACTTCATAAAATATTTGTAATGGCCTAACTTGAGAATGGCTGGGCCTAAAAGCAGTTTATTTGACATAATTTGTTCAACATTATGCGCAAAATTTGATTTTGCTTTAAGTTTACAAAAATAAGTAAAATTTGGATATTTTTGAAAAATTTGTGAGAAAAAAAACGGAAGAGTGTCCGTCAATAGTATCAAAGTTCTTCCCCAGATTTTAGAGATAAATCTTAGGGGACATGTGTTGCGTAAATTCACGATTTATGATTTATGTCCTGATTTTGCAAAGTTTTTTTTTCAGAGTATTATTTCCCAAAAATACATTTAATTTCCTACAACTTTTCCATTGACGTGATTTTTAACAAATAAGTAGTTTTCGAGATACGATACTTTGAAAAAAAAAATCTGATTTAAAATACGCCCTTTTGAAAAGTTACTCTCAACGAAAATAATTATGTTTCATAGAAAATGAATCCTTGCATGGCATCCAACATGTCAGCAAAATTTCATTCCAATAAAAAATATTCGAGACAAACCGTTTTGTTAGTTGAGTTGAAATTGCTCTATAGTGCACTTACACCCCTTTCCTTCCAAGTGAAAACCAACTTTTATTTTGCTCTTTTTTTATGTTTCTAAAAAAGTCATTAAACGGTCAAATTTTGACATGAATTTTCTAGCATGCATAAAACCATGCTCAAAGTATGATTTCCTACCATTATCTTGATTTTTTAAATTTTGTCACTTACTCCCCTTTCCTTCTAACCCTCTCAATTCTGATATACCGTCAAACGGGGTAACTTGCAACAGTGGGGTAACATGCAACAACGCTATATCGATCCCATTTACTGTACTTTTTCATCTGTTACTTCTATTTTTAATCTATATCAGTCACTGAATCTTGTTGTTAGCAGTTCAAAGAAGCCTTAGATACTCTTATGTTGATTTTCTGCTGTTTTGGTGATTTTTAAAAGATCCCACAATTTGGTGTCAAATTCATTGTCAATTTTTCGTCAGTAAAACGTTTGTGTCGCCTACAGGCACTTCAAATAAAAGAAGCTTAACATTCATTTTTTATAGTAAAATGAACAATAAGGAAACAAAATAATTGATTTATGATGACCAGTTTTGTTTATCTTGCTTGTTACCGCATTTAGTGATGTCCGATTTCCGATCAGTTAATCGATTAGTTAATAATCGATTACTTTTTAGGCGGCCAATAATCGGCATCGATTGCATAATCGATTAATCGAAATAATCGATTGGTTATAACCTTTACGTCCTGTAACGGGTCGGGATGGGTTTTGGGGCAGGGAGCAGTGACAACCTTCACTTAAGCGACAGGCAAGGATTAACTTGCCGTGAAGGAGCGTGTTTAGCGATACAATGCCGGTCCGGCTAGAATATCTCAGGACAGGTCCATCAAACGCTCAACTATAAACTTACGAACAAAATGCCGACTAATCTAACATCGGTTGAATCCGTTCGGCCGACTCAACAGGGGGACAAGAGCAACCATCGGCTAGTGCAGTGTCCCCTAGGCATCCTACACTAACCTACCGGAGGCTAGCTCGCGAACCGATCTGGGGGGGGGCACATTCGGGGACTCACACTTTCCGAGGACACATATCGTAGCAAATACCATTTCGAGGGTTAACAGATCTTTATTTACACGTTTCGCTTAATCTAGTAGTTAGTTTTCTTCAGAGTTTCTTACGGCCTGCTGCTTCTTGTCGACGAAGGGTCTCTGATGTTCCGATTAAAAAACTACTGTGCTGACTGTGCTAGACTAGCGGTTTCGTAGACCGCTTACAGATAGCCCGTACCAAATACGTGGTGGGTGGCAAATGGTGAATCGAATGTTTTAGTTCGACCGGGTCCAACATCCGGTAGCCGGTACGAACGGTGATGAATCCACGGACAGTAATAATTGGTTATGTGGTGGGTATAGCATACGGTTGGCTCTTCGGCGATCGGTTCCTACGATCGATGGTGTATAGGGCCACGGATGGTAGCAACTGCCTGCTCGCTCGGTGTGTTGCTCGGAGAATCGGATCACGCACTCATGGTCGACACGTGTTGAGGCCGACTGACGACGGTCGCGCTCTCAAGATCTAAGGGAAGACCTCCGTTTGAAGGAGGGTGCTGGTGGTCTATTGCTTCGTGCGACTAGGTAATCTAACCTCGCTTTAGCGCCTATATTTTCTACCCGTGTTTTTTCCACTTTACTTCTACTTATTGTATCTTTTCCGAATACTAGTTTACTTCACTTTTCGTCTTCTCATGTATCACTTTGCGTCTTCTAACTTCTAGCCCTTTCCAATCTTGCGTGTCGTCCCTTAGGTGGTTATCTTTAAAATCGCTCATTCCCCAGACTGATTTGCCTGTCCTGTCAAGCACAGGACTTTGCGACGGGACCGACGATTCAGCTTCGGCTAGTTTCACCAGGTTCCATCCGGTGGGCATTAGCAGGGTTTGTTTACTGTCGCGGTACCCTAACAATTTTTCGGGGATAACGGCAGGTAACGCGAACAGGCTTTTAGTGACGGTTGTGTGTGGGATTGGACAATAGGGTTTGTTACCTTATTTATTTTGTAACCTCGTTACAATCCCCGACACCAAAAAATAGTTTTGCGTCCCGTAGTACTGTCCACGAGTGTTTTGAAATGTGCAGTCAGACTTAGGCTAGTTACATAGAAATCGAGGAGACCGCATTTTTTGGTTTTTGTATAGAAAAAGACGAAGGGTATTACCCAGTTTTCTAAACATTCTTTACAAAATTCCGTGTCTGACAGACTGACAAATTTTCGAATTATCTTTTGACGGTGGCACGGTTAGTATCTAGATAAAGTTTAGTTTGGTTTTTAGGCTTCAGCGTGATATTTAAACCGGCCTACTGCGTGCAAACTGGATGATTAAAAGCAAAGCTTTGGGGTTAAACATCCTTTCTAAGATTTGACCCATCTTTATCGACAGACTTCTTCTTCAGCAGCATAGAGCCAGGGTGGCTCGTGCTGTTTCAAGCACTCGTCTCCATTCAACTCGGTCTTGGGCCACTCGTCGCCAATTTCCTAGTCGTCTCAGAAGTCGCAAATCGCTTTCGACCTGGTCGAGCCATCGTGCACGTTGGGCCCCCTGTTCCTGGTGCCGGTGGGGTTGTTGAAGAGGACCGTTTTCGTCGCACTGTCGTCCGGCATCCTTACGACGTGTCCGGCCCACCGTAGCCTGCTAACTTTCGCTAGATGTACGATGGGAGTCTCCCCAAGCAGTGCCTATAGCTCGTGATTCATACGCTTCCGCTACTCTCCGCTTTTAGTTTGTACTCCGCCAAATATCGTCCGCAGCACTTTCCGCTCAAACACGGCAAGGGCGCGTATGTCCTCCGTAAGCAGCGTCACGGCTTCAAGTCCATAAAGAACTACCGGTCTAATAATGGTTTTGTACATTGTTAGCTTCGTGCGGTGGCGTATGCTTCCTGATCGTAGCGTTTTACGAAGGGCAAAGTAGGCCCGATTTCCCGCTTGGATGCGCCGCTGGATCTCCTTACTAGTGTTGTTGTCCGCGGTCACCAGCGATCCCAAATACACGAACTCTTCTACCACTTCTAGTTCGTCGCCGTCAACGGTTACCGTCCGTGGGAGGCGCGCATTTGTTTCCTTTGAGCCTCTTCCTTTCATGTATTTGGTCTTCGACGCATTTATTTTTAGCCCAATTCTCCTAGACTCCGCTTTCAGTCTGGCGTAGATTGCCTCCGCCGTCGCAAAGTTCCTGGCTATGATATCGAAGTCATCTGCAAAGCCTAGAAGTTGGCTACTCTTGGTAAAAATCGTGCCTCTCGTTTCAATGCCCGCTCGTCGGATCACCCCCTCAAGAGCGATGTTGAACAGCATGCAGGATAGACCGTCACCTTGTCTCAACCCTCGTCGCGTCTCGAAGGGACTCGAGAGTGTCCCAGAGATGCGTACAAAACACATCACTCGATCCAATGTAGCTCTGATCAGTCGCGTCAGTTTGTCCGGAAAACCGTATTCGTGCATTATCTGCCATAGCTTGTCTCGATCGACTGTATCGTATGCTGCTTTGAAATCGATAAAGATGTGATGTGTGGGCACGTTGTACTCCCGACATTTCTGCAAGATCTGTCGGATAGTAAACATTTGGTCCGTAGTTGCGCGAGCCCCCATGAAACCCGCCTGATAATTCCCTACGAAACCTTGTGCTATCGGTGACAGCCGGCGTAACAGGATCTGGGAGAGTACCTTGTAGGCGGCGTTTACCAGCGTAATACCACGATAGTTGCAGCAGTCTAGCCGATCACCCTTTTTGTAGATGGGACAAACCACTCCTTCCATCCATTCCTCCGGTAGCTTTTCCTCCTCCCAAATCCTCGAAATAACCCAGTGTAGAGCCTTTGCTAGCGTTTCCCCGCCATGTCTATAAAGCTCTGCCGGTAGGCGGTCCTTCCCAGCGGCTTTATTGGTCTTCAGCAACCTGATTTCTCGTTTGACTTCTTGGAGATCAGGTGCTAGGACATCACTATCTTCCATGGGTGCTCCTAGGTTAATTTCCGTTCCGCCTCCTTCTGCGACTTCGCCATTGAGGTGTTCATCGAAGAACTGCTTCCACCTGTCGACCACCTCGCGCTCGTTTGTAATTAGATTCCCTCCCTCGTCCCTACACATGTCAGGTTTCGGTGTGTAGCCCTTCCGAGTTTGGTTCACCTTCTCATAAAACTTGCGCGTGTCATTAGCTCGGAATAGTTGTTCTAATTCTTCACGATCTCTGTCCTCCTTTTGGCACTTTTTTCTCCTCAGGATCGTGGTCAACTGGTTCCTAGCTCGTCGGTACTTGGCCAGGTTCTCTCTAGTGGCAATACTTAGATAATTTTTCCAAGCGTTTTTTTTCTCCTCCACCGCTTGTTGGCATTCCCCATCAAACCAATCATTTTGTGTACTCCGAGGCTCAATACCTAGTGCCGCGGTAGCGGCCTCTCCGATGGCCGAGCGTATTCTGCCCCAACCGTCTTCGAGGTTTGAAGCACCTAACTCCTCGGAAGAAGGCAGTGCCTCATTCAGTACTCGCGCGTAGTTCTCGGCAGCTTGTGGGTTATCTAGCTGCCTGATGTTCAGCCGAGGAGGGCGGCTTTGACGTGTCCGGTGTACGGTGGACAGCTTTGAGCGCACATGTACTGCTACTAGGTAATGGTCAGAATCAATATCCGCACCCCGACGGGAGCGTACGTTCGTGATGTTAGAGAAGAACCGGCCCTCTATGAGAACGTGGTCAATTTGGTTCATTGTACGTTGGTCAGGTGATCTCCAGGTGGCTTTGTGGATATCCTTGCACGGGAAAAAGGTACTTCGGATCACCAGGCCTCGGGAAGCTGCGAAGTTTATACATCGTTGGCCGTTATCGTTTGTGTCGGTGTGCAGGCTATGGGGTCCTACCACCGGTCTATACATTTCTTCCCTACCGACCTGGGCGTTCTTATCCCCCATGACGATCTTGATGTCCCGTGACGAGCAGCTGTCGTACGTAGCCTCCAGCCTCGCGTAGAACGCTTCTTTCTCATCGTCGGGTCTACCTTCGTGCGGGCAGTGCACGTTAATGATGCTATAATTGAAGAAACGGCCCTTTATCCTCAATACACACATTCTGTCGTTGATCGCCTTCCAATCTATCACGCGATCCTGCATTCCGCCCAGCACTACAAAGCCCGTTCCCAGTTCGTTGGTAGCGCCACCGCTCTGGTAAAACTGGGCCTTTCCGCCACGGATCTTCCATACCTTCTCTCCTTTGCGACAGATTTCCTGCAGAGCTACGATGCCGAGTTTGCGGGGTTCCAGCTGTTCAATCAGCACCCGCTCGCAACCTGCGAAATTTAGCGATCTGCAGTTCCAAGTCCCGAGTCTCCATTCGTCGTCCTTATTTCGTCGCCTAGGTCGATGCCGAATATTCCGCTCCGAATATGCTTGAATGTTGTTAGTTAAGTTTAGTTTAGGTGTGTAGCCGTACTGGGGCAACACTACCGAGTCTCGCGATGGGGCTGCCATCTCATAGTGCCGAGATGCACTATACCTCCTTCCCGGTTAGTATACGACCTTAGTTAATATTGCGTAGTATGGTGTCGACTTGTATTTGTTTGTAGCTTTTTTTGGGAAATGGCGTATGTAGTCAAACCAAAATCGTAACAAATTTTTAGTTACTCTCCGACGTTTCGCTTTTATTTTTAAAGCTTTTTCAAGGAATCGCTACAAACATTGGTATTTTAACTATATGACAATTTTTAGTATTTGTTTGTTACTCACTAACTAGTCTGTCCGTTGTCTGAATGATTTTGTCTGAAAATGTCTAAAATTGTCGCTGCTGTCTTATGTTTCCATCTTAGGTTCCTGTATATGATGAATTTGATTGTAGATTTTGTTGTTTTAGTCGTCTATTGCTAACCTGTAGTTTGTCATTTGTTGTGGATTTTTAGTATCTTTCGTCACTATTATTTTTGAGTTTTATTCTGTTCCTGCACTATCGGTCTAAGAGTCACCTGGATCTACAATTACTGTTTATGTGTGTGGATATGTTTGGTTAGGCACTAGGGTGGTGGGGGTGTTCTTGGTTTTATTTTGTATAGAAAATAGTATTCCGGCATATATACTATTTAATCCTTCTACGTCTGTTCGTTTGTTGATTGCGTTTGAACTGTTGTATATGTGGCACATGTCCAAGATTGCTCAGCCTCATACATAGGAATGACAACCACCCATTTAAAAACAAGACTATCAGGACATCAAACAACCATAAACAAGCTAAACAAACTAATAGAAACAGGACACACAAACACAGATTGGGAAATACAAGCCCTCAAGGAAAAAACCGCTTTAATCGCCCATTGCATAGACGAAAAACATAGATTTGACCTCACAACCACCAAAATACTAGACCAATGCTACAAAAGATCATCACTAGCCATACTAGAGATGTGCCACATATACAACAGTTCAAACGCAATCAACAAACGAACAGACGTAGAAGGATTAAATAGTATATATGCCGGAATACTATTTTCTATACAAAATAAAACCAAGAACACCCCCACAACCCTAGTGCCTAACCAAACATATCCACACACATAAACAGTAATTGTAGATCCAGGTGACTCTTAGACCGATAGTGCAGGAACAGAATAAAACTCAAAAATAATAGTGACGAAAGATACTAAAAATCCACAACAAATGACAAACTACAGGTTAGCAATAGACGACTAAAACAACAAAATCTACAATCAAATTCATCATATACAGGAACCTAAGATGGAAACATAAGACAGCAGCGACAATTTTAAACATTTTCAGACAAAATCATTCAGACAACGGACAGACTAGTTAGTGAGTAACAAACAAATACTAAAAATTGTCATATAGTTAAAATACCAATGTTTATAGCGATTCCTTGAAAAAGCTTTAAAAATAAAAGCGAAACGTCGGAGAGTAACGAAAAATTTGTTACGATTTTGGTTTGACTACATACGCCATTTCCCAAAAAAAGCTATACGACCTTAGTTTCCACCGGGATTGGTTACCCGATCTCCGCTAAGGTTGCTCGTATTCCGGCTGGTACCACGAGGAGGTCGGGATCGGAGTTGCTGGATAAGAGGCTAACGACCACTATGGGGTCTATATTCCGCATTATCTAGCCGTTTACCAAATCGACAGACTTCAGCCAGATATTAGAGTACAAGACAGTTACGGGGCTATTGCAACAATACTACTGACTCTATCTAGGAGCACTGCCTAGCTGAGATTTGAACATACGACTACTGGTTTCTTAGATCAGCATCGTACCTCGAAACCAACGAACTGGCTGATTGCGTGTGGTTAATTTAGAAGGTAAGCGCCTGCCACTGTAATAATTAAATTTGTTAGAAATTGTCAAAGAATAAAATTTTAAATAATCCGGCATAATCGATCGACCAGTTAATCGATTACCTAATAATCGGAACATAAAGCAATCGATTAAAAATTAATCGATTATTTTAGCGGATAATCGATTAGTTTGATTAATCGAGAAGTAATCGGACATCACCAACCGCATTATTCGTGAAACAGATACTTAAACGGGGAACTGGCAACAGCTGGTAGATATAAAAAGCTGTGATCCGTTAGCTTCAAGAAGCAAGCTATCATTTAATTTTGCATCAAACAATACTAAAGCACACCTGAAGAGTGTAAGATACTTTCGGTACCTCGGAAATATGCCAGTTTTTCTCTGGATATACTATGGCCATTTATAGAAGAGGCCAAAAAGAAAATAACCTCACTGAGATAATCGACCAGCAATATGACAGTGTCTAATTCCGATCACTCGTAACGTAATGAACAATTATATATTATGTAACCAAGATATCGATGATTTTTAACTCCCGCTCCACTTCATAACGCGATTTTGCATAGTGGATATACGACGTGTAATGCGTTGTTACACAACTCCCGCTTCCCTAAGTGCGTTACGTAATACGTGAATGGTCCTTAAAGAATGCAGCTCTATCGGATCCAGACAAGGAAGATCAACTGCATGAATAAAATAAAAAGTTATTTCTGTAATTTCCATTACGGGGCTCATAAATTATTTTCACCAACGTGACATAGGACATTTATGCGTATATTCATAGCAAAAGCATTAAAAATCGCAAGTCGGATTATCATTTGCATATTCAAGTCAAAAGAAACTCATGCAAATCTTTCAATTCGTTCAATTTCCAAAAAATATTGCTTGTTGCAAGTTACCCCGTTTAAGGGGTTACTAGTAATAAATTAGTTAAAAAATTCTACAACAGCCAATATTGATCGCATATTTTTTCTCAATATGTGAAATTGTTCTATGCTAGACCTAATAATTTGGTATTAATTAAATGGCGTCAAATGTACTACAGATAAATTTTCACATGCACTCACAGTTGAGAACTGTTGCAAGTTACCCCGTTTGACGGTATTACAAAATTGAAATAAAACATTTTAATTACTCAAAGAAAATTTTTGAGGTCAATCATTTTGTTCTAGATGTCCTATTATTTCATATTCTTTATATTGCTAGTTCAAAATGAATTTTGTATCTGGCTGTGAAGCTCCAAAAGCGAAGGTCTCACCCGTTAAAGGGGTCAATAATATGAAATGTACTGTCAAGCTTTGAACATACTGTGTCTGAGTTTAACACAGTGAACTTTCGCTCGTTGGGCTATCTTTAAGTGGACTATGTTCTAATCGGGCTGCCGTTAATTGAGCTGCAGCAAAACGAAGCCAAACGTCATCATGAATCTCGGATGATCTTTGTCATAATCTCGAGTTTTGCAAGCCCCCGAGTGGGCGGTACTTCCGACGGCGGGTCACCGGCAACACTCACGACCGTCTCGTCCTGAATGATCTAGTGTTACTATAGATAGTTTTTGTGGTCTTGTATTGACTAATGTTTTATGGAACAGTCTCGAATTTCTCGAGTTCGATTAGTTTTTGAGTTTCGCAAAAATCTCTGTGTTATTTGAATGAGAGTCCATATCCCCCTACCACAGGGGTGAGAGGTCTCTAACTATCGTAAAATAAATTCAAGACTCCAAAATCTCCCACATGCCAAATTTGGTTCCATTTGCTTGATTAGTTCTAGAGTTATGAGGAAATTTGTATTTCGTTTGTATGAGAGCCCCCCCTCTTAAAAAGGTAAGGGGTCCTAATTCATCATAGAAAAAATGGTTGCCTCCAAAAACACCCACATGCCAAATATGGTTCCGTTTGCTTGATTAGTTCTCGAATTATGAGGAAATTTGTATTTCATTTGTGTAGAAGCACCCCCTCTTAAAGTTGGGAGGGTTTTAATTCACCATAGAAAATATTTTTGCCTTTAGCAACCTCTACATGCCAAATTTGGTTCTATTTGCTAGATTAGTTTTCGAGTTATGAGGAAATTTGAATTTCATTTGTATAGGAGCCCCCCCTCCTAAAGTGGGTAGGGGTCCCAATTCATCATAGAAAAAAATTTTGTCTCCGAAAACACCTACGTGCCAAATTTGGTTCCATTTGCTTGATTAGTTCTCGAGTTATGAGGAAATTTGTATTTCGTTTGTATAGGAGCCCCACTTCCTAAAGTGGGGAGGGGTCCCAATTCATCATAGAAAAAAAATTTGTCTCCAAAAACACCCACGTGCCAAATTTGGTTCCATTTGCTTGATTAGTTCTCAAGTTATGAGGAAATTTGTATTTCGTTTGTATAGGAGCCCCCCCTCTTAAAGTTGGGAGGGGTCCTTATTCACCATAGAAAATATTCTTGCCCTCGAAAACTTTCACATGCCATATTTTATTCCATTTGCTTGATTAGTTCTTCAGTTATGAGGAAATTTGTATTTCATGTGTATAGGATCCCCCCTCCTAAAACGGGGAGGGGTCCCAATTCATCATAGAAAAAAACTACTAGGTATACAGCCCTAAGGGTTGTACGAATGGGTGACGTAGGACTATATCAGATCATTAGATCAAAGACTAATGCAAACTGCATTTATGGCATATGTATGTTTATAAGAATCTGTGAGTGACATTGTTTAAGTGAATGTTTAAAAGAGAGCGAAATATTCAGATTCAATTCTTCATTGAATGCAATGGTAGCTTTGAAAATCCGTGAACAGGAGTTCATAAGTACAATGCCTGCATCCATTGAGACATAGAAGATTTGAAATAGTAATGAATGACCAGTCCCCACGTTATTGTATTAAATATGATTATGCGTAGCTTGACATGTTTCAATAATTTTACTTTTACTCGCTTGTGACCTTTAAAAGGGCCATTGGTTACAAATAACATTAAAGCCAACGGATGTTCATCGCAAATAAGACGTGGCATTCGAATGTCCTCTTTTGACATGAATGGCAACAGGCATGTAAGTTAACTGCATCGATTCACTGTCTTTTGCTCCGAAAATGTTTTACTAGTTTACTTTCACAGCTTACCGCTTGTTACATAGCAGAAATTTAGTACATACGCAAAAATTTCTGTTTTATTTGTATGAGAGTGCTTATCCTCCTACCACAGGGGTCTCAAACCATCATAAAATAAATTCATGCCTCCATAAACCCCCACATGCCAAATTTGGTTCCATTTGTTTGATTAGTTCTAGTTTTATGAGGAAATCGTATTTCATTTGTATGGGAGCCCCCCCGCCTAGAAGGGGAAGGGGTCGCAGTACACTATAGAAAAAATGCTACCTTCTAAAACCCTCAAATGCCAAAATTGGTTCCTTTTGATTGATTAGTTCTCGGGTTTTGAGGAAATTTTTGTTTCATTTGTATAGGTGTCCCCTCTCTTACGCCGTCCATAAAATTGCTCTCTCGCCCCCTCCATAAAATTGCTGATCATTTCATCTTTCCAACGACATATAAATTGTTCAGCTTCGTTCAGTAGTTTAGTAGTTATTAGCATTTGAAATCTTTCATTCCAACGTTACACTTCCATTTTCGTTTTCACAAAGTGCTACCCAGTCCCAGATAATAAACAAAGACGTAGTCCTACGTCAAAAATTTTGTCTCCAAAAACACCCACATGCCAAATTTGGTTTCATTTGCTTAATTACTTCTCGAGTTATTGTGGAAGGGAAAATTGTGTTTTTTTGGTACAGGAGCCCCCCCCTCTTAAAGTGGGGAGGGGTCCTAATTTACTATAGAAAATATTCTTGCCCTCGAAAACCTTCACATGCCAAATTTGGTTCCATTTGCTTGATTAGTTCTCGAGTTATGAGGAAATTTGTATGGAAGCCCCCCCTTTTAAAGAGGAGAGGAATTATAATTCCCCTTATAAAGAGGGGAGGGGTCTCAATTTACTATAGAATAAATTCTTGTCACCGAAAACACCCACATGCCAAATTTTGTTCTATTTGCTTGATTAGTTGTCGAGTTATGCAGAAATTTGTGTTTCATTTATATGGGAGCCCCCCCTCTTAGTGGGAGGAGGGGTTTCTAACCATCACTAAAACCTTTCCTGGCCCCGAAAAACCTCTATATGAATACTTTCATCCCGATTGGTTCAGTAGTTTTCTATTCTATAAGGAACATACGGACAGACAGACAGACAGACAGACAGACAGACAGACAGACAGACAGAAAACCTTCTTTATAGGTATAGATATATATATATATATATATATATATATATATATATATATATATATATATATATATATATATATATATATATATATATATATATATATATATATATATATATCTATATATATATATATATATATATTAATTATAAATGAATCATGCTGTTCGTTAATCATTTTTGAGCTTGATCTTTTAATTTTTTAATGATATGTGGGCTGGTCATTCATTACTATTTCAACCTTTATGATGCACACAAGTGATTTTTAAAAGAAATCTCTATGTCTCAATGGTTGCAGGCGTTGTACTTATGAACCCATATTTTGAACATATTTTCAACGCCACTTGCATTCAATGAAAAATTCAATCTGAATATTTCGTTCTTCTCTTTCAAACATTTACTTAAACAATGACACTCACATATTCTTATAAACATACATATGCCAGAAATGTAGTTTACATTAGTGTTTGATCTAATGCTCTGATATAGTCCTACGTCATCCTTTCGTACAACCCTTAGGGCTGAATACCTTGTGTAGTTTTCGACGGTTTCGACTAAAACAATCGATGTATTGCCCGTTTCTATGGTAACAAAACGCGCTGCTTACTTTTTTGATAGCTTGAAATCGTCGCAGAAAGAATTTGCTTGGCTGTATGTAAGTAATAAGCATATATTATGTTTGTCTAGCACGTAAGCTATTGATTTACTTGACAAAATAAACGATTCTTGCCCCCGCGACGATTCTGGCGACGGTTTCGCCCGCGGCGGTTATAATTCATCGCGTACGAAAGGGTGGGAAATTGATAATATCCCTCACCTTTGACAGCTCAGCCAATTAACGAAACTCTTTCATTGTGGGCTAAAGGTTTGGTGCGATGTGCAACAGTGTTCGAGATATTTGACAATAGCTTAAGAAAATTTCATCATTTTAATATTTTAATACTTGTTAATCAAACATTTAGGAAAACAGTAAGCGTGATCGATTGGGTAACTCTTGAGAATTCTCGCTGCTCGTTGGGCTCCCAAGATGGCTGCTTCCACCTATCTCTCATAAGGTTGTGCGAGATCTCGTGAAATTTCGTCTTTACCGAATTCGAACGAAACCAAACGAAATTAACCATAAATTCAGCTGTAGTACAATGTTAGTTCGATTTCGTCAAATTTTTGTAAACACGAACTTTGAATTTTTCTAGGCAGAAAGCTTTACAGAATATAAAAATCGTTTCCACTAATAAGATTCAGTAGAATGATTTCTCTAATTCGGACAAACGTAAGGCATATTTTATTTTGAACACTTTCATTTGATTTTGTCATAGTGTAAATGAGGTACTGTGGCTCATGCGTTACGCGATCACTATTTTGGCCCACTCCATTTGATTTTGCCGTAATGGGCCAAAATAGAGACGCCTAAGGCATGTGCCAAAATATATCCAATATCCTAATTGTTCAAATTAAAGTACGCGTAACGTCTGTCCAAAATAAATAAATCACCCTACGCTAGTTGAAAGAAGAGTAGTGTCGCGAAGATTTTGTATTTGTATTTACATAATAACGTAATGTATCGGAACGACAAGTGCTGTTTTCCTTGTATAATTTCGCTTTTCTTCCGGTAAATCATCGATTATTTTGGATACCACACCCGTGTTCGAGAGCTGATTTACTGCTGCATGTAGGTTCACGCTTCAACAGCGCCCGTGCGTGATGCTCGTAGAATGCCGGCCACATCATCTTGCTACAATTCAGCATAGGTCGTCCGTTCTTTGGGGAGAGGCCCAATCTTCTTCCTGAGACCTGGACTTTTTCCTATCCTTAGTTCTTCCATTTGGGCTTACTTGGTTGATTGGTTTCCCGCCTGCACGCTTCGAAAGTATCCGCAAGAATAAGCTCCATATGCTACATACACCTCTATTTATATGTAATCGTATATATATATATATATACACACGATTGCATATAATAGATTTTAGGGGCCAGGAAAGGTTTTAGTGATGGTTAGAGACCCCTCCCCCCACTAAGAGGGGGCTCCCATCCAAATGAAACACAAATTTCTGCATAACTCGAGAACTAATCAAGCAAATAGAACAAAATTTGGCATGGGGGTGTTTTTGGTCGAAAGAATTTATTCTATGATAAATTGGGACCCCTCCCCTCATTAGAAGGGGAATTATGACTCCTCTCCCCTTTAAGAGGGGGGGCTTCCATACAAATGAATTGCAAATTTCCTCTTATCTCGAGAGCTAATCAAGCAAATGGAACCAAATTTGGCATGTGGGGCTTTTAGGGGGCAGAAATTTTCCCTATGATGAATTAAGACCCCTCCCCTGTTTAGGAGGGGGGGCTCTCATGCAAATCCCAGAAATCACTACTGTCTAGGTTTATTTATTTTCCTACGTCTACCTGGTTTTCCTGGAACGAGCGACAGCGAGTAAGGAGAGGATCGCGAAATGGTACTTTCCACAAAAAAGTTTTCCGTGAAATGGTACATTTCGCTTAAAGTTTTTCACAAAATGATATTCGGCGAAATGTTGTACAATCATGGCGAATATTACTATCCGCTTTCTGGCTATGCAATGAGGGGACAGGGGAGTTGTTTTCTACTTTACTGTGAGGAAAAATTGCAAATTTGTATATTAAACTACCCATTCCTGGTAACTAATAAGCATTAACATAAGCAGCAAATCAGCGTACCTGGCATTTTATACTGCACGTTGTTGTATATTAAGTTTTTGACTGCATAGGTGTTGTAAATGGTGGTTGGTTGTTGGCGATTACAATATGCCAAAATTGTGTTGGATGCCAGAGGAAATTTTAAATTGTTTGCTACCCATTAACGCTTCTTCCGAGCAAGAAACTACTTTGACTGAGTCTGTTATTACTAGCGGTCTGCTTCAGATCAACCATTTGACAAATGTAAACGGTAGGCTTCTTGATTTAGCATTTATCAATGACAACAGTTGCGTACAATTATTGGAACCACTGTTACCATTGCTACGAGTTGACCAACACCACCGGCCTTTTGTGTTACTATTCGAATTACCCGACAAAAAACAAATGTTTCTAGTGTTATGGATCCGTATGCTTTCGATTTTAGCAGGTGCGATTTTGTGTCACTCAATAGATCATTTGCCGAGGTTCGCTGGGAGGAATTTCTGTTTGGATGTAGTGTCGATGAAGCTGCGTCTCGCTTATATGAGCATATGTTTGTTGTGATTCGTGAAGTTGTGCCTCTGAAAAAACCCGATTTAATCCACCTAGTGGTGAAAGGAACCTTTGTTATACGGTCTTACTTGCTATTTGAGATAGAAATCGACACGGCTTCGGAACATAATTCATCTATTGGTTATCGTTACGTAGTGCGTTGGTTTACATAAAATTTTTGGAAATTGAATAAGTTTACAAAATTTGAACAAAATAGGAACACTTATAAATTTTGATAGATCCTTTATTCATGAAATTGCTGAGTAAGGATAAGTAAGTTGCTATTAATCTGAGTAATTGCAAATAAAAGTAAGTTGTAAGAGGAAATCTTATTCTTTAACATATACATTGTCTAGTAAAGGTCTAGTTTATAGGTTTTTAAACTATGCATAGTTTCCTTTAATGCTATTCTATTTGAATCACATCAGTAGAGTTTTGCCTTTCTACTATATAAATATATAGTATAAAGGTATAGAAATCACTTGGAAAACCGGAAATGGAAAGAAGGTCCTGCGGGCCGAATGTCATATACCATTCGACTCAGTTTCGAAAACTGAACATTTTCTGTGTGTGTGTGTGTGTGTGTGTGTGTGTGTGTGTGTGTGTGTGTGTGTGTGTGTGTGTGTGTGTGTGTGTGTGTGTGTGTGTGTGTGTGTGTGTGTGTGTGTGTGTGTGTGTGTGTGTGTGTGTGTGTGTGTGTGTGTGTGTGTGTGTGTGTGTGTGTGTGTGTGTGTGTGTGTGTGTGTGTGTGTGTGTGTGTGTGTGTGTGTGTGTGTGTGTGTGTGTGTGTGTGTGTGTGTGTGTGTGTGTGTGTGTGTGTGTGTGTGTGTGTGTGTGTGTGTGTGTGTGTGTGTGTGTGTGTGTGTGTGTGTGTGTGTGTGTGTGTGTGTGTGTGTGTGTGTGTGTGTGTGTGTGTGTGTGTGTGTGTGTGTGTGTGTGTGTGTGTGTGTGTGTGTGTGTGTGTGTGTGTGTGTGTGTGTGTGTGTGTGTGTGTGTGTGTGTGTGTGTGTGTGTGTGTGTGTGTGTGTGTGTGTGTGTGTGTGTGTGTGTGTGTGTGTGTGTGTGTGTGTGTGTGTGTGTGTGTGTGTGTGTGTGTGTGTGTGTGTGTGTGTGTGTGTGTGTGTGTGTGTGTGTGTGTGTGTGTGTGTGTGTGTGTGTGTGTGTGTGTGTGTATGTGTGTGTGACGCTTTTAATCTCACTCACTTTTCTCGGAGATGGCAGGACCGATTTTAATGTTCTTAGTGTCAAATGAAAGGTCTAGGTGTCCCATAGGTCGCTATTGAATTTCATACTGATCGGACTTTTAGTTCAAAAGTTTTGTATAAAAATATGAAAAATATGGGACTTCATTATCTTACAGGTCCCTTAACCGATTTGAACAAAATTGATTGCATATGAAAGAGGAGCCTTGCAAACCCTTAACTTCCAAATTTCATGACGATTGGGCTTGTAGTTTGAAAGTTACATAAAGAAATGTGAAAAAATAGTATTTAAAACATATTTTTGTAACATATAAGCATTAATTCAATGAAAAACATCACGCATTTTATTATTATTTGAAAATTACTGCTGGGATCTATCAAACGAAACCGAGTTATTAAAAATCGGACGGTTCATTCAAAAGTTATTTAATGACAATTGATGACAATTTGCAATTTTTAAATTTGCATTGAAATTCAAGAAAAGATGTTTCTCACTTTTGTGAATCAATTGTCTGAAGTTTTTGAAGCCTCTTAGTGGAATACGAAATTTGAAATTAAAGAAAAGAAAAAACTTTTACCGACTAAATTCCACAATTTAATATTTATTCGCGACAAATACGTATACGCTTTGAAATAAGACACTGACGAAGCGTGCACGTCGTAGGTGAACTACGTACCTGTTGCAAATAAATATTAAATAATGGGATTTAATCAAAAAGCTTTTTCTTTTCTTTGATTTCAGATTTCAATTGTCATTTTGTTCACTTGCTGTTACTCACAATTGTGCACGAAAAGCAAACAGCGAAGAAAAGCAGTTAATTTAAGTATGTAGGTATAGGTATAGTATAGTATGATGTATAGGATTAAAAATACTAATGAGTTGATTTTTCCAGATAAATTTATACAAATTTCAAACAAATTTTGCGCATCAATAGACGCTCTTTTTAATCAATAGATACTAGAGCTTAGAAATGTTATATGAAAAATAAGAAGTAAACGTTGCACGGTAGTAATTTTGTAAGATTTGTTTTCGTTAATGACATTTTAAAGGACAGATGTCTTATGTCATGTATCATGTTTTAATAAATAAATCAAAAATGACAAGCACTGGAAATCATATCGATCATATTTCCCATTCTCAAGCATGTTTAAGGCGCAGCTTGCACTATTTTTCGACCTCATCTTGTTTTCCTAACCCTCTAACATTGTAAAAACGATGCGATCAAGCTAATGACTATCTTTTCATGAAAGTACATTCAAAAGAAGCTTAAGTTTTGATTTTCATGCAAAATAATTATCTGAAGGAGCGCCAGCTAAGAAAAAGTTCAATTTCTCTTTTTCATATCTAATGCTCTATTCAGTTATTTTTTCTAATTCAAATATATTGCAAAATTGAAGGCAAGCAAACTAATAGTAAAATTTTGAGATTAATCGTTTTGTTGTCGATATCCTTTGTCTTCAAAAGCGAAGTATAATAATAATTTTTCTGAACTCTTGTTTTTCAAAGATGCTAACTTTTGAACGCATGGTATTAATTAATTATCAAAAAATCTGTTATGAAAACATATTTCATATTGTCAATTCAAAACAAGTTTCGTATGTGGCTCTGAAGCCCGAAAGTTAAGGCCGACCGGTTATAAAACTAAATAAGGTGTTACAAGTATTTACGCACCCAAGGAAAGAAAATTTAATTATTCTACGCAATACGTTGGTAATTTTACTGGCAAATAAGGATTTTGAGGAATACGGAACGGATATTTAAAAATATAGACAAGTTAATTATACATAGATGTTCCTGAGAAATTAAATAATGATTATTGTGGCAGTAGAAAGGCTAGGTCACGCCGCTAGGTGGATTAATTCGGGTTTTTTTGAATAATTTTCATCAATTTTTATTAACCTTCGGTTACTCACGCTTTTGTATTTGATACAACACGTGTAGGTTTTCCAACTCAATTTTGTTATAAAGTTTAAAATGCATCCGTCTGCTGGTAGTCGAGTAATTCGGAGTCAAAATTAGGGTATTCTTTATAATCAAAGTTCTACAGTTCCTAAACAAGCAAGCATACAGGTACACTATTTTTAGCAAAGTTGTGTATTTTTATTATTTGTACAATTTTGTAGTACATAAAAAAGTTATACAACAATTACAAAAAGAGCAAAAATAGAAAAACTGATTTTACAAATTCAAATACAATAAATAAGATTTTTCTATCTTTGCTGCAGAGATAGAAGGTTACTGTCTTCAGCAAAATTTCTTGTAATAGTATGCTATATAACTTTGCAGAACACATCAATGTGTTATATGGACACTGAAGAAAAATAAATATTTTATTTCACTTTTAGGGGGATTAATCAAAATTTAAATTCTACCAGACGATAAAACTTTCAATTTCAAGAAACTCTTCCAAAGGTTTGATAAACTTGAAACCAAGTTTTCCCAGTCCAAACTCCCTTGCACACGTTTTCTTTGGTTTGGGACTATTTTGCGCGCGAGTAACTGTGTTACAAAAGTTGGCGCGAGTGTTCGAGGGTTAATATCTTTTGACCGGTAAAACCAATTCTTATGAAATTTTGCATATATATTGGTAGTGTCAAAACCTCTCGATTGATATTAAAATAATTGAAATTAGGTAAATTTTCTTGGTTAAAATCATTATAAATTATTGTTTATTTTGGTGTGGTGTACACGGTTGCTCATAACTTTCAAATTAAACGTCCAATCAAAAAATCATTCAATAGTGATCTATTAGGATATATTATCTTTCAAATGAGACTAATAGCGCATAAATCGGTTTGGCCATCTCTAAGAAACAGGCGATAATTATTACCTTATCAAAACAGGTTTTTTAAGGCTAATTTTTAAACTACTTGTTTGTTTTCAATAACAAATTCCTGAACAATTTAGCTTTAATAAGGGCTTTCATTTGATACTAAGATCGTTGAAATCGGTCGTGTAGTTCCCCATGTCACGTATTTTTCACATTTTTGCTTATAACTTTTAAACGAAACGTCGCATCACGAAACAACTCAATAGGGATCTACCTTTCAATAATACCTTTCAAACAAAAGTAATAGCGAACGATTCGGTTCAGCCATCTCTGAGAAACAGGCGATAGAAAAAATCATTACATACACACACACACACACACACACACACACACACACACACACACACACACACACACACACACACACACACACACACACACACACACACACACACACACACACACACACACACACACACACACACACACACACACACACACACACACACACACACACACACACACACACACACACACACACACACACACACACACACACACACACACACACACACACACACACACACACACACACACACACACACACACACACACACACACACACACACACACACACACACACACACACACACACACACACACACACACACACACACACACACACACACACACACACACACACACACACACACACACACACACACACACACACACACACACACACACACACACACACACACACACACACACACACACACACACACACACACACACACACACACACACACACACACACACACACACACACACACACACACACACACACACACACACACACACACACACACACACACACACACACACACACATTGCTCAAATCGTCGAACCCTATCGATTGGTATATGTGACTCGGATCAATTTCGTGTTTTTCGACCAATTTTTAAACCTTTGTAATTATAGTATAACAAAGGTAAAACACGTCGGTCTCTTGGTAGAAGGCAACCCTGGTGGAATGATGAGTTGCAGCGTCTACGGAATCGTCTTCGTAAAGCTAGAAAGCAATATTTTCGCTCCCGAGATGAACGGCGTAAAGTTGCATTGCATGACATTGAGAGCGAATACAACTCTTTGCATGCTCGTTGCTTTCGTTGTTATATTCATCACATGGAAGGAAACATCAAGCGTGATCCTAAGTCGTTCTGGTCTTATGTTAAAAATCGGAAACAACAGACTGGTGTCCCACATCGTGTTCGTTACAACGACATTGTAGCCGAGTCGCAGTTAGAGTCAGCAAACTTATTCTCATCCTTTTTTCGAAGCGTGCAAAGTAATAACCGCCCACCTTCGTCTAAAGCGTATCTGAATAGTTTGCCGTTTTTCGATTTGAATGTGCCACTTTTCAACTTTACGCTAAGCGAAGGATGTTAAAGCTGCAATCAATCAATGGATCCAAGGGCGCCAGACCTGACTACTTACCACCGCTACTGTTTAAAAACTGTGCTGAAACGCTAGCAATACCTGCGAGAATTATTTTTAACCGTTCGATGGCTGAAGGAACTTTCCCCGATGTATGGAAGACTGCTGCAATAACGCCTATTCATAAGGCCGGCAGTTTGCAAGAAGTTACTAACTACCGTGCGATCTCAATTCTGAGCTGCTTGCCAAAGATATTCGAGAGCCTCATCCACGACTCGCTGTACCCGAAGATTCACCGTATTATTTCTGAATGGCAGCATGGATTTGTTAAAAAACGATCGACAACTACGAACCTGATGGCTTATGTTTCATCGCTGATAACTGCTCTTGATAAACGACAGCAAGTCGATGCCGTTTATGTCGATTTTGCGAAAGCTTTCGACACAGTGCCGCACGTTTCATTGGTAGCTAAATTGGAAAAAATGGGGTTCCCTGTGTGGCTAACACGATGAATATTTTCATACCTCACTCAACGTACTGCGTATGTACGCGTAAATGGAACAAATTCGACACCCTTCAAGATAGAATCAGGTGTGCCTCAAGGTAGCCACCTTGGCCCACTACTGTTTACACTGTTTGTGAACGATTTGTGCTCTACCATACAATCTCCTAAATACATGTTTGCAGATGATCTTAAATTCTTCCGGGTAGTAGAGTCGGCAGCTGACTGCAGTGCAATCCAGGCAGACATTAATTCATTAAAGGATTGGTGCTTGTTGAACGGGATGAAGGTGAACGTTCAGAAATGCAATACCATCTCTTTCTGTAGAAAGAGACACGTTACTTTGTTCGAATATAAAATGCCAACAGCAAACATCAGTCGGGTGAATACGGTTAAAGATTTAGGCATTCTATTGGACACTAAATTGACCTTCACCCAACACATTGCAGCTTGTACCGCAAAAGCTTTTACTGTTTTAGGATTCATCAAAGAAACACAAAGCAATTCGTAGATGCTTACTGCTTAAAGTCATTGTATTGTGCACTTGTTCGCAGCGTACTCGAATATGGTGTATTAGTGTGGGCTCCCTACCCAAGTAACCAGTGAGCACTTAAAGAAGCAGAAATCTAACTTTTTATTAGCCTATGGTGCACACCATATCGTGCAGCACTGGTCTATATGCTTATAAAACGCTATTAAAAAGCCGGTTTTTGCGAAATATCCGGCTACATTAGTGCTTGGAGATTTGCAAATGCATAAAACGTAACGCCTGTTGCGTAACGGTAAAACGTCAAACATGAAAAATTTGAAAAATATATATGTTCATCCTTTTTATCTTCCCTCTCTGTTATCCTTATCCTCTGTTGACGTTTTAATATTGCTTTTTGATAACTTTCCTTCTTCGCACAGTGGGACGGCTTCAAAAATAGGCGGACATCAGCTTTTGCGGCGAAACTATTCAGTATTCCGCATTAGTGTCTTCACAAAAATTTCTTGGTTTTTAATGTGTTGTTTTGTTAGATAAAAAAAATTACATTAAGGGGGTGGGTCAATAAATAGAGAAATTAACTTTTTTATTTTAGGTCCAAAATAAACAGTGCCTAAGGAAAAGTGGTAGATGACATTATTTAGAGACTATTTGGTGCAGGAAAAAAGTTTCTATTCCTTAAGGGAAAAAAGATATTGAGCAACACATTAACAAACCCCCTTAATATCAGTTTTCCTAATTTTTTTTGCTTATTTCCGTATCTACGTACTTTTGATATTCAGTGAAGTTTAAGATATAGTAAAAATGCATCTTTTTGCTGAAGAGAGCGTAGCTCTAACCTTGTGGGATTTTGAGCTGTTACAGTTTTTATATAATTTTCTAGTCAATTTTAAAGTGATTTATTTCAAAAAGGCGCAAGTATGCGCAGCCAATCTCAGCGACTTTAAGTGTTATGATGTAGTGGCTTACATTTCATGTATATGACACGGTGGAACACGGTGGAACATTTGAGCAAACTGCGTCTAAAAATATCGCGTTTTACGCCTGGAATATTACATAAAATCACATAATAGCCCAATACAAATGGTATAAACTCATTTGAAATAAAAATAAATTTAATAATATATGATCAAAAAACTCAATGATGCTATATTTATAAATATCTGTTCATTTCTTCATCGTTAGCTTCTTAGGAGTCAAGAGTACCGTTTCCCGGTACTCTTTGGTTCATGCAATAACTTCAGTGCTGCTTCACTAATAGCGAATTTGTTTATTCAATCCGGATTGAAACCGGATGAATTTTTTGTGTTCATTTGCTCCTATCTGCAGATAAAATTCATCCAGTTCCAACCCGGATTGAATAAACAAATTCGCTATAAATAGCATTTTTCCGTTTTGTGTTCTTACCTACTGATGAAATTATCGGATCAGATGATAGCATTGAGCGGTTAAATATATCTTGATTTGTAGATACTCTGTGAACATAAACGTATGCAATTCGGAACAAAATACAACATATATGATGACTAATATTCACCTTGAACATTTTGAAGCAGCATTGAAGTTATTGCGTGAACCAGATTTTTCAGGAAACGGTACTCTTGACTTCTCCGAAGCTAACGATGAAGAAATGAACAGTTATTTAGAAATATAGCATCATTGAATTTTGAAATCGTATATTATTAAATTTATTTTTATTTTAAATGGGGTAAACCATTTGTATTGGTCTATTACGTTATTTTATGTAATTTTTCAGGCGTAAAACGCGATATTTTTAGTCGCAGTTTGCTCAAATGTTCCACCGTGACATATACATAAAACGAAAGCCACTATATCACAACACTTAAAGTCGCTGAGGTTGGCTGCGCATACTTGCGCCTTTTTGAAATAAATCACCTTAAAATTGACTAGAAAATTATATAAAACTGTAACAGCTCAAAATCCCATAAGGTTAGAGCTACGCACTCTTCAGCAAAAAGATGTATTTTTACTATATCTTAAACTTTGCTGAACATCAAAAGTACGTAGAAACGGAAATAAGTAAGAAAAATTAAGAAAACTGATATTAAGGGGGTTTGTTATTGTGTAGCTCAATATCTTTTTCCCTTAAGAGATAGAAACTTTCTTCCTTCACCAAATACTCTTTAAATAATGTCATCTACCACTTTTCCTTAGGCACTGTTTATTTTGGACCTAAAATAAAAAAGTTAATTTCTCTATTTATTGACCCACCCTCTTAATGTAATTTTCTTTTATCTGACAAAAAAATACATTAAAAACCAAGAAACTTTTGCGAAGACACTAATGCGGAAAACTTAATAGTTTCGCCGCAAAAGCTGATGACCGCCTATTTTTGAAGCCGTCCCACTGTGCTTCGGTGAGAATTGAACCCGTCGCCAGCCGCTATCGATTACACTCCCATATGTCGCTATGCAAGAAAAGCGCAACGCTTTTACCGGTTGATCTGAAAACGGTAGTTGCAAGTCAGCTGCCAATAGCCCTACTTAAATTTCCGAAATTCTTCACGCGGGTGATTGATTTGCTTAGCAAAGTGGAATGTAGCGAAAGATTCTATTTTTCGCAATTCACCCGTAAGTTTCATTTTGGGGGAATTACCTACGTTTTATTGTGTTTTCATGTGATGGCATACATGTTGTGAACATATAAATACTAGCTGACCCGACAAACTACGTATTACCACAAATTAACCTGTGTTGTACATAAATCATGAATCTCGGATGATCTTTGTCGCAATCTCGAGTTTTGTAAGCCCCCCAGTGGGCGACGCTTCCGACGGCGGGTCACCGGCAACACTCGCGACCGTCTCGTCCTGAATGATCTAGTGTTACTATAGATAGTTTTTGTGGTCTTGTATTGACTAATGTTTTATGGAAGTCTCGAATTTCTCGAGTTCGATTAGTTTTTGAGTTTCGGAAAAATTTCTGTTTTATTTGTATGAGAGTCCATATCCCCCTACCAGGGGTGAGAGGTCTCTAACTATCGTAAAATAAATTCAAGACTCCAAAATCTCCCACATGCCAAATTTGGTTCCATTTGCTTGATTAGTTCTCAAGTTATAAGGAAATTTGAATTTCATTTGTCTGGGAGCCCCCCCTCTTAGTGGGGGGAGGGGTTTCTAACCATCACTAAAACCTTTCCTGGCCCCGAAAACCTTCACATGCATATTTTTACGCCGATTGGTTCAGTAGTTTTCGATTCTATAAGGAACATACGGAGAGACAGACAGAAATCCTTTTTTATAGGTATAGATTATATTTATTGCACACCGTCATCCGGGGCGAGATTGTGCCAAAAAAGCATATATTTTTGTTCTTTAGCTCAGTATACACACAATTTAGGAACTAAGTTGATTTCAAACCAGTCAATATATAGTAAATTGTTCAATTAACAACTACCGTAGAGATGGTTTAGTTACAATGAAACCTAATTTTATTGGAAGTGCATGAACTTTGGCACAATCTCACCCCTTCTAGGGGGTGACATTGTGCCAAAAACATAAAGTTAGATTCAAAACCTAAACAGTGAGCATTAGCATGTTTATAAACAATACACCTAAATATCAGTATAAAGTAGTTCACATCGGGCTGTCCATGAGCTAAGTGGACTATTGAGGGCAGGGGGTCGGCCAAAAACAACGCATCATACAAAAAGTATGAACGAAAATAACCCGGATATGTCTGAAATAACTAAAAATGAGTTCGTAGTCAATGGACAGCCTTTATATAGCCAGTAGCGTTTCTAGGGTTAACAAGGGGGAGATATATGAAGGGGTGTATTCTAAGGAAGCATACCTATTTGATCATTTAACAAAAGTAACCTTTACTTCGTTCGAGATCCCGCGGCCGCAGAACATGTGACCTATCCCACCCCCCTCAACCCTTCCTTAAAACTGGCAGTTTATACACGGTATAATATATTCGTCTTATGTTAGAGTGTTTATTCAAAGTATCTGAAATTTCCAGAGAAAAAGTAAAAATTAGTTTTAATTATTTAGCAGACCTTCGATTCTGTTTGCTCCAAAATGGATGATGCAATCTAATCCATCAAAATATTGTGCTCATTAGTAAATAGTGTGAGTGTACTGACGTACTTTTGGTGTGTATGTGAAATCCACAAATTGGATCGATCATAATGGATTGGCACAATCTCACCCCGTGAAGCTCGAAAAGTAAAAACTTTCGAAAAATATTATTTTCATAATCAAAACTTATCCAACGCTTAATAACCTTTCAATACATTGTAAATGATTAGTTTATATACCTTTAAGATAGCAAGTTGATACGATTTCTTGTTTGGGTTGGTTTATGCGGGACATTTTTTACAAGCGTTATTTCCGCGTGTTTTTGATCGCGAAATTTGAAACCCTGTTTAGGCTAAATAGTTTGCTAATATCATCTGTGTTCCATTCTAAGTTATGAATAAATAAGTTATGTTCATCATCATTTTGAATTTAGGTCACCAGTTTCTATAGATATAACAAATTTTCACAAACAAACATTTTTGGTTTTTGGCACAATCTCACCCCCGTGGCACAATCTCACCCCGGATGGCGGTATTGTCCGTATGCATATGGCGATGCCAGCAGTGAAAGAGAATTCGTAGGCTGCTCGCACTTACAGGAAATCTCACGCCGAATTGTCAACGCGTGTTGACAAAAGCAAAAATACTTCCCTTTCTTTTTTTCTCACGCAAAACCCTGACAATATCAGTAACGCTGGTGATGGGTATAATTAAAAGAACAGTCACAGATGAAGGGAATTGTAAATTAAAAACGATAATTAATTCACACTACCGACCAGACGGGTCGGCGTGTCAGAACGGAATCCCCTTTATTTTCCTAAATTCTTTTCACAAAGTTATTTCCTCACCTACTAAAACTCTTTGTCCTAAGGAAACTCCTCCTTCTCGAGGTAGTTCCGTCCTATTCTGCCTAGTCGCAGACCTTTCGCTGTCCGTTGAGCTTCCCTCTCGCGCATATATTTTAGCCCCTCGCGCGGGAACTTTGTTTTTGTCAAATGGAACAGTTCCGCGCTTCGTTGTTTACCTTAGACGGCAAAACTGCAATACTTCGCGCAACAGCGCATTTGTTTTGGGAAAAACTAGAAATAATGAAGCATTGTCCAACTAGAAATCCTCGCATCCTGATTGGTTGGAAAAGGCGTCATCGAAGTTTGCACGTGTTTTTTGCACAAAAGTGACAGAAACTCCCCGTCCCAATAGATCGAGGACTCTTGATGACATCTGTGCTTGGGAAATACGCCAAAGTGTAAATCCACCCCTTTTCTGTAACCGATGTTATGGTTTAGATATTTAGCCTAGTGCAATTGGATGTCCTGAAAGTAAACCCATTTTCTTCAACCGAGTAAACATTCAGTCTAGTATAAATTAATGTCCTGAAAGTGAAACGTCATAGAAAAGTGAGCGGGCATCCTTTCTTTTTGCCAGATCGTATCAGTATAGATACTGCAAGAAATTGTTCGGAAACTATTGTCTTGCACTGAAGGGATATTTATGCATGTGGCGTGATGGAGCAAAATCAGCGACTCTTGCTCTTATCCGAGTATAGTTTTGAATGTTTCTTTTGCTGCTTTGCGTCAGTTAATTACTTGCAATTCTTCACATAGTTTCAATAGTCAAGCATTATACTTTGATTAATTTCTTTCGAAAATGATGGACAAGACAAGGCAGGAGGGATCCGTAGTGATGCCAATGTTTATTTGACCGTATAAATAAGGCAGTAAGATAGGGTAGTTGATCCAATAGTTGTGGTAGTACCAATAGTTACGCTACTATTCATTATTAATGCTTATTTTCGCCGTCGTAGCATTTTAAATAAAACAATTACGTTCATTATATAAATCAAGTTCTTAGGAGTATTGGTAGTTAGACTACACCATTTAAAATTAAAGCATAATTTGCTAAAATGCCGATTTTCTAAAATCTAATATTGTCAGTTCAGAGAAAAATTCTCATCGAGCGATTTTGAACGAAAAAGAAGAAGCAACCCCGCAGTTGTCAAACTTCTCAAACACTGAAACAAAAACGCCGTTATGAATAACACGTGATACACTCATAATTGGAAATGCACAAAAATAAAATTTTCGCGCAAAACGTCACAAAAAAATTTTATTCCGAAGAACTAACGTCTGTTTTTTTTTCATTTAAATATAGAAAAACGTTTATCTAGTCACATATTGCCATATTTTACTTACTCACATATTGAAAAAACGTCACGTCGAAATTTATTTGTTTATAACATTCAAACAACCGAACCGATTTTAATGATTTTGGTTCCAAATGAAAAGTTTTCCTGTGAAGTTTTTAGGGAAAGTATTAAGCCGAAGCAATAAAACGAAATACACTTCTAATTAAAAATACGCGTGAATAATAATCTTTTAATTATGTTGGATTTGGTGTAGGCCAAAAATAAATTACCCATAATCCGTACCTATTCAGCTTTTTACGAGCCATACTGGTAGACGTGTTCGTAATATTTGAACAACATTTTTGACATTTCCCTAATACATCGCACGTTTTCTTTCCTAGGTCTATAGAACAAGACAAATTTTGATATTTAACTTTTGTCATACAAATAAGATTCTAAGTTGAATTTATATTTTATTAAAATTATGTACTTCTTTAGATTTGGATTTAAGAAAGAATTATCTGATAAACAGTGTAGAAGCCAGGCAGGATATAATTTATTAGGTAGAACTAGGGTAGAAATATCTACGCCTTCTGGAAAAGAATATGAAGGAATGGGAAAACCCGGTTTTAGTGTAGGAAATCAGGATTCATCGGAAGTCCAGGCGTAGAAATTGTATGTCTCAAAGCGCACGTGACGTGGCATTGAAATTGATTTGAGCGAGGATGTTTGGAGAGTCCAATTCGCCCACTAAAACTTTCCTGATTAACAGAACTCTTTCAGTTTTTCTCCTATTGTCGAGAGTTTCAATGTTGAGTAGGTTGCAGTGGTCTTGATACGGCGGAAGCACTAAAGGGTTTCACCAGGGTAGAAATCTCAAAGCATACCGTAAGAATTGTTTGTACTGCTTCCAACCTGGAGGACCAACTTCCAGTGAGGGGCTCCAAACTTCAGCAGCATACTCTAGGATAGAACACACAATAGAGAAGTACAGGGAACGTAAGCAAGATGGATATCTAAATTCTTTGGGTACCCTAAATATGAAGCCCAAATTTTAATTGCCTTTAGATATTACATATGAGTAGTGTTTCCGAAAACAGAGGCTCGTATCAAGAAGACTTGGGAGTTCTTTGATTGCATTTACCCTTTCCAGTATTTCGTTGCTGATGCGGTAGTTTCATATAATAGGTTCTTTCATGCGACTAAAAGAGATGATCGAACACTTGCGCACGCTAGTGGAAAGCTCATTCTTTTGATACCAGTCTGCAAAAATGTCGATTAGTTGTTGTAGTTCGCAGCAGTCTTCAATTGATTTGACCGGCACAAACATTTTAAGATCATCAGCGTACAGCAATCTGGATCCTCGTGGAAGTACAGCACAAACGTCGTTAAAGAATAAGGAAAACAATAGCGGTATGAGGTTACTTCTTTGTGGAACGATATTGAAAAACATACAGGACAGTCCATCCGCTTGCCGCAACCATCTGCGTGATTCAAAAGGACACGAGGGTGTCCCCGAAACGCGCACATAGCACATCACTTACTCCAGAGTAGCGTTGATCAGCCGCGTCAGTTAATCCAGAAAACCGTATTCAATGTATAAAACGCTTACTAAATAATAGTCTGCCATCTTGGATTTCAAAATGGTTCAAATCTATTTTCGACTACTGGCAGTTAGCTCCGATCTAAAAAAGTCTGTATTGCAAGGTTTTTCATGAAAAATGCTAAATAATAGTCCGCCATCTTGGATTTCAAAATGGTGTCAAACATCTATTTTCGACTACCAGCAGTTAGCTCCGATCTAAAAAAGTCTGTATTGCAAGGTTTTTTCATGAAAAATGCTAAATAATAGTCCGCCATCTTTGATTTCAAAATAATGTCAAACATCTATTTTCGACTACTGGCAGTTAGCTCCGATCTAAAAAAAAGTCTGTATTGCAAGGTTTTTCATGAAAAATGCTAAATAATAGTCCGCCATCTTGGATTTCAAAATAATGTCAAACATCTATTTTCGACTACTGGCAGTTAGACCCGTTCTAAAAAAGTCTAATTGCAAGGGTTTCCAATTTTCCATCTAAAATGCTAAACAATAGTCCGTCATCTGGGATTTCAAAATGACGAGACTTACAAAGAACGCATGAGACTATTTTGCAAGATGACATTTAGTATCAGTGATGAAACTGACCGTCACCAGCCCCGATAGGGGTAGCAAGTACATGTAGTTCACTACGAGTTGAGTAGGTTTTTAAACTACTGCACGATTTAGTTAGATACTCTGTCTAGCTCACAGCAGCTCTATGTTTGATTCTAATGGGATGCTTTTTATAACCTTTTCCATGTCAATAATTCGTATTTACATTGCTAACTCTAAAAAAAATATGTTTCTGCGTCGTTGAAATGTATATTTTAAATGTACTTTTTAAATTTTTGTGCGATTAAATGTATATTTTTGCAGGTTATGACTAAAAATAATTCAGCGTGTACGCATAATGTTTACGTGTTTCTTTAGATGAGTTTGTATCAGTGTTTTATCAGAACTGTCAGTTTCGGTTGTCAGTTGCGGTTGTCAGAATGAGCGCAAAACGCTAATTTTTCTCTGAACGGACAATACAACTATGGGCGCAGTTGAAGCGCACAACTATAGGGTCTCATTTCTATAGTTGCGTTATAATGTTTTTCACCTAGCAACCTAGCAATGTATACTGAATAACACAATTAAAGGAACACCAAACTTAATTAAGAGAATATTAGCGCAACTATTAGTACAATATAATTGAATCGCAAAATTCATTTTTTTCTTTATAAAGCTTCTCGTACAACGAATGCAATTGTCTTGACTATGACAAATGCCTTGTATTTGCTAAATTTATATTCCACAAGCATTAATTGAAGCATATACCTCAATAAACCAGAAAAAAGGAATTACATTGTGCTTAGCTACGCGACTAATGGAGCGTCTACCCTACTTGCAAAAATTTGGATTTCTCAAAAATTGTAACACAGCCAAGCAATTTTATCATAACAATTTTTTGATATCATCAAAATACATATATATATATATCTATACCTATAAAGAAGGATTTCTGTCTGTCTGTCTGTCTGTCTGTCTGTCTGTCTGTCTGTCTGTCTGTCTGTCTGTCTGTCTGTCTGTCTGTCTGTCTGTCTGTCTGTCTGTCTGTCTGTCTGTCTGTCTGTCTGTCTGTCTGTCTGTCTGTCTGTCTGTCTGTCTGTCTGTCTGTCTGTCTGTCTGTCTGTCTGTCTGTCTGTCTGTCTGTCTGTCTGTCTGTCTGTCTGTCTGTCTGTCTGTCTGTCTGTCTGTCTGTCTGTCTGTCTGTCTGTCTGTCTGTCTGTCTGTCTGTCTGTCTGTCTGTCTGTCTGTCTGTCTGTCTGTCTGTCTGTCTGTCTGTCTGTCTGTCTGTCTGTCTGTCTGTCTGTCTGTCTGTCTGTCTGTCTGTCTGTCTGTCTGTCTGTCTGTCTGTCTGTCTGTCTGTCTGTCTGTCTGTCTGTCTGTCTGTCTGTCTGTCTGTCTGTCTGTCTGTCTGTCTGTCTGTCTGTCTGTCTGTCTGTCTGTCTGTCTGTCTGTCTGTCTGTCTGTCTGTCTGTCTGTCTGTCTGTCTGTCTGTCTGTCTGTCTGTCTGTCTGTCTGTCTGTCTGTCTGTCTGTCTGTCTGTCTGTCTGTCTGTCTGTCTGTCTGTCTGTCTGTCTGTCTGTCTGTCTGTCTGTCTGTCTGTCTGTCTGTCTGTCTGTCTGTCTGTCTGTCTGTCTGTCTGTCTGTCTGTCTGTCTGTCTGTCTGTCTGTCTGTCTGTCTGTCTGTCTGTCTGTCTGTCTGTCTGTCTGTCTGTCTGTCTGTCTGTCTGTCTGTCTGTCTGTCTGTCTGTCTGTCTGTCTGTCTGTCTGTCTGTCTGTCTGTCTGTCTGTCTGTCTGTCTGTCTGTCTGTCTGTCTGTCTGTCTGTCTGTCTGTCTGTCTGTCTGTCTGTCTGTCTGTCTGTCTGTCTGTCTGTCTGTCTGTCTGTCTGTCTGTCTGTCTGTCTGTCTGTCTGTCTGTCTGTCTGTCTGTCTGTCTGTCTGTCTGTCTGTCTGTCTGTCTGTCTGTCTGTCTGTCTGTCTGTCTGTCTGTCTGTCTGTCTGTCTGTCTGTCTGTCTGTCTGTCTGTCTGTCTGTCTGTCTGTCTGTCTGTCTGTCTGTCTGTCTGTCTGTCTGTCTGTCTGTCTGTCTGTCTGTCTGTCTGTCTGTCTGTCTGTCTGTCTGTCTGTCTGTCTGTCTGTCTGTCTGTCTGTCTGTCTGTCTGTCTGTCTGTCTGTCTGTCTGTCTGTCTGTCTGTCTGTCTGTCTGTCTGTCTGTCTGTCTGTCTGTCTGTCTGTCTGTCTGTCTGTCTGTCTGTCTGTCTGTCTGTCTGTCTGTCTGTCTGTCTGTCTGTCTGTCTGTCTGTCTGTCTGTCTGTCTGTCTGTCTGTCTGTCTGTCTGTCTGTCTGTCTGTCTGTCTGTCTGTCTGTCTGTCTGTCTGTCTGTCTGTCTGTCTGTCTGTCTGTCTGTCTGTCTGTCTGTCTGTCTGTCTGTCTGTCTGTCTGTCTGTCTGTCTGTCTGTCTGTCTGTCTGTCTGTCTGTCTGTCTGTCTGTCTGTCTGTCTGTCTGTCTGTCTGTCTGTCTGTCTGTCTGTCTGTCTGTCTGTCTGTCTGTCTGTCTGTCTGTCTGTCTGTCTGTCTGTCTGTCTGTCTGTCTGTCTGTCTGTCTGTCTGTCTGTCTGTCTGTCTGTCTGTCTGTCTGTCTGTCTGTCTGTCTGTCTGTCTGTCTGTCTGTCTGTCTGTCTGTCTGTCTGTCTGTCTGTCTGTCTGTCTGTCTGTCTGTCTGTCTGTCTGTCTGTCTGTCTGTCTGTCTGTCTGTCTGTCTGTCTGTCTGTCTGTCTGTCTGTCTGTCTGTCTGTCTGTCTGTCTGTCTGTCTGTCTGTCTGTCTGTCTGTCTGTCTGTCTGTCTGTCTGTCTGTCTGTCTGTCTGTCTGTCTGTCTGTCTGTCTGTCTGTCTGTCTGTCTGTCTGTCTGTCTGTCTGTCTGTCTGTCTGTCTGTCTGTCTGTCTGTCTGTCTGTCTGTCTGTCTGTCTGTCTGTCTGTCTGTCTGTCTGTCTGTCTGTCTGTCTGTCTGTCTGTCTGTCTGTCTGTCTGTCTGTCTGTCTGTCTGTCTGTCTGTCTGTCTGTCTGTCTGTCTGTCTGTCTGTCTGTCTGTCTGTCTGTCTGTCTGTCTGTCTGTCTGTCTGTCTGTCTGTCTGTCTGTCTGTCTGTCTGTCTGTCTGTCTGTCTGTCTGTCTGTCTGTCTGTCTGTCTGTCTGTCTGTCTGTCTGTCTGTCTGTCTGTCTGTCTGTCTGTCTGTCTGTCTGTCTGTCTGTCTGTCTGTCTGTCTGTCTGTCTGTCTGTCTGTCTGTCTGTCTGTCTGTCTGTCTGTCTGTCTGTCTGTCTGTCTGTCTGTCTGTCTGTCTGTCTGTCTGTCTGTCTGTCTGTCTGTCTGTCTGTCTGTCTGTCTGTCTGTCTGTCTGTCTGTCTGTCTGTCTGTCTGTCTGTCTGTCTGTCTGTCTGTCTGTCTGTCTGTCTGTCTGTCTGTCTGTCTGTCTGTCTGTCTGTCTGTCTGTCTGTCTGTCTGTCTGTCTGTCTGTCTGTCTGTCTGTCTGTCTGTCTGTCTGTCTGTCTGTCTGTCTGTCTGTCTGTCTGTCTGTCTGTCTGTCTGTCTGTCTGTCTGTCTGTCTGTCTGTCTGTCTGTCTGTCTGTCTGTCTGTCTGTCTGTCTGTCTGTCTGTCTGTCTGTCTGTCTGTCTGTCTGTCTGTCTGTCTGTCTGTCTGTCTGTCTGTCTGTCTGTCTGTCTGTCTGTCTGTCTGTCTGTCTGTCTGTCTGTCTGTCTGTCTGTCTGTCTGTCTGTCTGTCTGTCTGTCTGTCTGTCTGTCTGTCTGTCTGTCTGTCTGTCTGTCTGTCTGTCTGTCTGTCTGTCTGTCTGTCTGTCTGTCTGTCTGTCTGTCTGTCTGTCTGTCTGTCTGTCTGTCTGTCTGTCTGTCTGTCTGTCTGTCTGTCTGTCTGTCTGTCTGTCTGTCTGTCTGTCTGTCTGTCTGTCTGTCTGTCTGTCTGTCTGTCTGTCTGTCTGTCTGTCTGTCTGTCTGTCTGTCTGTCTGTCTGTCTGTCTGTCTGTCTGTCTGTCTGTCTGTCTGTCTGTCTGTCTGTCTGTCTGTCTGTCTGTCTGTCTGTCTGTCTGTCTGTCTGTCTGTCTGTCTGTCTGTCTGTCTGTCTGTCTGTCTGTCTGTCTGTCTGTCTGTCTGTCTGTCTGTCTGTCTGTCTGTCTGTCTGTCTGTCTGTCTGTCTGTCTGTCTGTCTGTCTGTCTGTCTGTCTGTCTGTCTGTCTGTCTGTCTGTCTGTCTGTCTGTCTGTCTGTCTGTCTGTCTGTCTGTCTGTCTGTCTGTCTGTCTGTCTGTCTGTCTGTCTGTCTGTCTGTCTGTCTGTCTGTCTGTCTGTCTGTCTGTCTGTCTGTCTGTCTGTCTGTCTGTCTGTCTGTCTGTCTGTCTGTCTGTCTGTCTGTCTGTCTGTCTGTCTGTCTGTCTGTCTGTCTGTCTGTCTGTCTGTCTGTCTGTCTGTCTGTCTGTCTGTCTGTCTGTCTGTCTGTCTGTCTGTCTGTCTGTCTGTCTGTCTGTCTGTCTGTCTGTCTGTCTGTCTGTCTGTCTGTCTGTCTGTCTGTCTGTCTGTCTGTCTGTCTGTCTGTCTGTCTGTCTGTCTGTCTGTCTGTCTGTCTGTCTGTCTGTCTGTCTGTCTGTCTGTCTGTCTGTCTGTCTGTCTGTCTGTCTGTCTGTCTGTCTGTCTGTCTGTCTGTCTGTCTGTCTGTCTGTCTGTCTGTCTGTCTGTCTGTCTGTCTGTCTGTCTGTCTGTCTGTCTGTCTGTCTGTCTGTCTGTCTGTCTGTCTGTCTGTCTGTCTGTCTGTCTGTCTGTCTGTCTGTCTGTCTGTCTGTCTGTCTGTCTGTCTGTCTGTCTGTCTGTCTGTCTGTCTGTCTGTCTGTCTGTCTGTCTGTCTGTCTGTCTGTCTGTCTGTCTGTCTGTCTGTCTGTCTGTCTGTCTGTCTGTCTGTCTGTCTGTCTGTCTGTCTGTCTGTCTGTCTGTCTGTCTGTCTGTCTGTCTGTCTGTCTGTCTGTCTGTCTGTCTGTCTGTCTGTCTGTCTGTCTGTCTGTCTGTCTGTCTGTCTGTCTGTCTGTCTGTCTGTCTGTCTGTCTGTCTGTCTGTCTGTCTGTCTGTCTGTCTGTCTGTCTGTCTGTCTGTCTGTCTGTCTGTCTGTCTGTCTGTCTGTCTGTCTGTCTGTCTGTCTGTCTGTCTGTCTGTCTGTCTGTCTGTCTGTCTGTCTGTCTGTCTGTCTGTCTGTCTGTCTGTCTGTCTGTCTGTCTGTCTGTCTGTCTGTCTGTCTGTCTGTCTGTCTGTCTGTCTGTCTGTCTGTCTGTCTGTCTGTCTGTCTGTCTGTCTGTCTGTCTGTCTGTCTGTCTGTCTGTCTGTCTGTCTGTCTGTCTGTCTGTCTGTCTGTCTGTCTGTCTGTCTGTCTGTCTGTCTGTCTGTCTGTCTGTCTGTCTGTCTGTCTGTCTGTCTGTCTGTCTGTCTGTCTGTCTGTCTGTCTGTCTGTCTGTCTGTCTGTCTGTCTGTCTGTCTGTCTGTCTGTCTGTCTGTCTGTCTGTCTGTCTGTCTGTCTGTCTGTCTGTCTGTCTGTCTGTCTGTCTGTCTGTCTGTCTGTCTGTCTGTCTGTCTGTCTGTCTGTCTGTCTGTCTGTCTGTCTGTCTGTCTGTCTGTCTGTCTGTCTGTCTGTCTGTCTGTCTGTCTGTCTGTCTGTCTGTCTGTCTGTCTGTCTGTCTGTCTGTCTGTCTGTCTGTCTGTCTGTCTGTCTGTCTGTCTGTCTGTCTGTCTGTCTGTCTGTCTGTCTGTCTGTCTGTCTGTCTGTCTGTCTGTCTGTCTGTCTGTCTGTCTGTCTGTCTGTCTGTCTGTCTGTCTGTCTGTCTGTCTGTCTGTCTGTCTGTCTGTCTGTCTGTCTGTCTGTCTGTCTGTCTGTCTGTCTGTCTGTCTGTCTGTCTGTCTGTCTGTCTGTCTGTCTGTCTGTCTGTCTGTCTGTCTGTCTGTCTGTCTGTCTGTCTGTCTGTCTGTCTGTCTGTCTGTCTGTCTGTCTGTCTGTCTGTCTGTCTGTCTGTCTGTCTGTCTGTCTGTCTGTCTGTCTGTCTGTCTGTCTGTCTGTCTGTCTGTCTGTCTGTCTGTCTGTCTGTCTGTCTGTCTGTCTGTCTGTCTGTCTGTCTGTCTGTCTGTCTGTCTGTCTGTCTGTCTGTCTGTCTGTCTGTCTGTCTGTCTGTCTGTCTGTCTGTCTGTCTGTCTGTCTGTCTGTCTGTCTGTCTGTCTGTCTGTCTGTCTGTCTGTCTGTCTGTCTGTCTGTCTGTCTGTCTGTCTGTCTGTCTGTCTGTCTGTCTGTCTGTCTGTCTGTCTGTCTGTCTGTCTGTCTGTCTGTCTGTCTGTCTGTCTGTCTGTCTGTCTGTCTGTCTGTCTGTCTGTCTGTCTGTCTGTCTGTCTGTCTGTCTGTCTGTCTGTCTGTCTGTCTGTCTGTCTGTCTGTCTGTCTGTCTGTCTGTCTGTCTGTCTGTCTGTCTGTCTGTCTGTCTGTCTGTCTGTCTGTCTGTCTGTCTGTCTGTCTGTCTGTCTGTCTGTCTGTCTGTCTGTCTGTCTGTCTGTCTGTCTGTCTGTCTGTCTGTCTGTCTGTCTGTCTGTCTGTCTGTCTGTCTGTCTGTCTGTCTGTCTGTCTGTCTGTCTGTCTGTCTGTCTGTCTGTCTGTCTGTCTGTCTGTCTGTCTGTCTGTCTGTCTGTCTGTCTGTCTGTCTGTCTGTCTGTCTGTCTGTCTGTCTGTCTGTCTGTCTGTCTGTCTGTCTGTCTGTCTGTCTGTCTGTCTGTCTGTCTGTCTGTCTGTCTGTCTGTCTGTCTGTCTGTCTGTCTGTCTGTCTGTCTGTCTGTCTGTCTGTCTGTCTGTCTGTCTGTCTGTCTGTCTGTCTGTCTGTCTGTCTGTCTGTCTGTCTGTCTGTCTGTCTGTCTGTCTGTCTGTCTGTCTGTCTGTCTGTCTGTCTGTCTGTCTGTCTGTCTGTCTGTCTGTCTGTCTGTCTGTCTGTCTGTCTGTCTGTCTGTCTGTCTGTCTGTCTGTCTGTCTGTCTGTCTGTCTGTCTGTCTGTCTGTCTGTCTGTCTGTCTGTCTGTCTGTCTGTCTGTCTGTCTGTCTGTCTGTCTGTCTGTCTGTCTGTCTGTCTGTCTGTCTGTCTGTCTGTCTGTCTGTCTGTCTGTCTGTCTGTCTGTCTGTCTGTCTGTCTGTCTGTCTGTCTGTCTGTCTGTCTGTCTGTCTGTCTGTCTGTCTGTCTGTCTGTCTGTCTGTCTGTCTGTCTGTCTGTCTGTCTGTCTGTCTGTCTGTCTGTCTGTCTGTCTGTCTGTCTGTCTGTCTGTCTGTCTGTCTGTCTGTCTGTCTGTCTGTCTGTCTGTCTGTCTGTCTGTCTGTCTGTCTGTCTGTCTGTCTGTCTGTCTGTCTGTCTGTCTGTCTGTCTGTCTGTCTGTCTGTCTGTCTGTCTGTCTGTCTGTCTGTCTGTCTGTCTGTCTGTCTGTCTGTCTGTCTGTCTGTCTGTCTGTCTGTCTGTCTGTCTGTCTGTCTGTCTGTCTGTCTGTCTGTCTGTCTGTCTGTCTGTCTGTCTGTCTGTCTGTCTGTCTGTCTGTCTGTCTGTCTGTCTGTCTGTCTGTCTGTCTGTCTGTCTGTCTGTCTGTCTGTCTGTCTGTCTGTCTGTCTGTCTGTCTGTCTGTCTGTCTGTCTGTCTGTCTGTCTGTCTGTCTGTCTGTCTGTCTGTCTGTCTGTCTGTCTGTCTGTCTGTCTGTCTGTCTGTCTGTCTGTCTGTCTGTCTGTCTGTCTGTCTGTCTGTCTGTCTGTCTGTCTGTCTGTCTGTCTGTCTGTCTGTCTGTCTGTCTGTCTGTCTGTCTGTCTGTCTGTCTGTCTGTCTGTCTGTCTGTCTGTCTGTCTGTCTGTCTGTCTGTCTGTCTGTCTGTCTGTCTGTCTGTCTGTCTGTCTGTCTGTCTGTCTGTCTGTCTGTCTGTCTGTCTGTCTGTCTGTCTGTCTGTCTGTCCGTATGTGCCTTATAGAAAGAATCGTAAACTACTGAACCAATCGGCATGAAAATATGCATGTAGAGGTTTTTTAAGGCCAGGAAAGGTTTTAGTGATGGTTAGAAACTCCTCCCCCCACTAAGAGGGGGGGCTCCCATACAAATGAAACACAAATTTCTGCATAACTCGAGAACTAATCAAGCAAATAGAACAAAATTTGGCATGTGGGTGTTTTCGGTGACAAGAATTTATTCTATGGTAAATTGAGACCCCTCCCCTCTTTATAAGGGGAATTATAACTCCTCTCCTCTTTAAAAGGGGGGGTTTCCATACAAATTTCCTCATAACTCGAGAACTAATCAAGCAAATGGAACCAAATTTGGCATGTGAAGGTTTTCGAGGGCAAGAATATTTTCTATAGTAAATTAGGATCCCTCCCCACTTTAAGGGGGGGGGTTCCTGTACCAAAGAAACACAATTTTCCTCATAACTCAAGAAGTAATTAAGCAAATGGAACCAAATTTGGCATGTGGGTGTTTTTGGAGACAAAAACTTTTTCTATGATGAATTGGGACCCCTCCCCGTTTTAGGAGGGGGGATCCTATACACATGAAATAAAAATTTCCTCATAACTGAAGAACTAATCAAGCAAATGGAACAAAATTTGGCATGTGAAAGTTTTCGAAGACAAGAATATTTTCTATGGTAAATAAGGACCCCTCTCCACTTTAAGAAGGGGGGCTCCTATACAAACGAAATACAAATTTACTCATAACTCGAGAACTAATCAAGCAAATGGAACAAAATTTGGCACGTGGGTGTTTTTGGAGACAAAATTTTTTTCTATGATGAATTGGGACCCCTCCCCGCTTTAGGAAGGGGGGCTCCTATACAAATGAAATGCAAATTTCCTCATAACTCGAGAATTAATCAAGCAAATGGAACCAAATTTGGCATGTGAAAGTTTTCTAGGGCAAGAATATTTTCTATGGTGAATTAGAACCCCTCCCCACTTTAAGAGGGGGGGCTCCTATACAAACGAAATACAAATTTCCTCATAACTCGAGAACTAATCAAGCAAATGGAACCAAATTTGACACGTGGGTGTTTTTGGAGACAAAATTTTTTTCTATGATGAACTGGGACCCCTCCCCACTTTAGGAGGGGGGCTCCTATACAAATGAAATACAAATTTCCTCATAACTCGAGAACTAATCAAGCAAATGGAACCAAATTTGGCATGTGGAGGTTTCTGGAGGCAAAAATATTTTCTATGATGAATTAGGACCCCTCCCAACTTTAAGAGGGGGTGCTTCTACACAAATGAAATACAAATTTCCTCATAATTCGAGAACTAATCAAGCAAATGGAACCATATTTGGCATGTGGGTGTTTTTGGAGGCAACCATTTTTTCTATGATGAATTAGGACCCCTTACTTTTTTAAGAGGGGGGGCTCTCATACAAACGAAATACAAATTTTCTTCTAACTCTAGAACTAATCAAGCAAATGGAACCAAATTTATCATGTGGGTGTTTTTGTAAGCAAGAATATTTTCTATGGATTTCCTCACTTTAAGAGAGGGGGGCTCCTATACAAATGAAAAACAAATTTCCTCAAAACTCGAGAACAAATCAAGCAAATGGAACCAAATTTGACATGTAAGTGGTTTTGGACGCAAGATTTTTTTCTATGGTGAATTGATACCCCTCTCTTCTTTAGAAAGGGAGTTATGGCCCATCTCCCCTTTAAGAGGGTAGGCTTCCATACAAATGAAATGCAAATTTCCTCTTATCTCGAGAACTAATCAATCAAATGGAACCAAATTTGGCATGTGGGAGTTTTAGATGGCAGAAATTTTTTCTATGGTGAATTACGACCCCTTTCCCTTTTAAGAGGGGAGCTCCCATACAAATGAAATTCAAATTTCCTTATAACTTGAGAACTAATCAAGCAAATGGAACCAAATTTGGCATGTGGGAGATTTTGGAGTCTTGAATTTATTTTACGATAGTTAGAGACCTCTCACCCCTGTGGTAGGGGGATATGGACTCTCATACAAATAAAACAGAAATTTTGCGAAACTCAACTCGAACTAACTAACTAATCGAACTCGAGAAATTCGAGACTCTTCCATAAAACATTAGTCAATACAAGACCACAAAAACTATCTATAGTAACACTAGATCATTCAGGACGAGACGGTCGCGAGTGTTGCCGGTGATCCGCCGTCGGAAGCGCCGCCCACTGGGGGGCTTGCAAAACTCGAGATTGTGACAAAGATCATCCGAGATTCATGATTTATGTACAACACAGTTTAATTTGTGGCAGTACGAAGTTTGACGGGTCAGCTAGTGTATATATATGTGTGTGTGTGTGTGTGTACAGTCAGTCCACAATCATGGGTCACACACAATTATGGCTCTAGTTTTCAGAACATTGCATAATCCATGTAAAAGAGTTCATTATGCTAAGTTCTGAAAACTAATGCCAGAATTATAGGTCATTTTAGCTTTATCTATTTATTAATGCATGAATATTATACTACTTGATTGATAAAATTATTATTCATAAGCAGCACTAATTATTTGGTCAAACATTCGATGATATTGAAAAAATTAACAGCTGAAGCTAAAATGACCCACGATTGTGGACTGACTGTAAATAGTGTTTGATGTTGAATTGAGATTTGAGCCTTTATTAACATTCATTTGAAAAAATCGAATTTTCGCAACTTGCAGCCTCAACAAACCCCATAAATGCTTTATGTATTATTATTGTATGTATGTATTATTAAGCGTGTAGGGCGCTATATCTCTGCATATCAGCGTTGGTAAGAGGAAATGCTTATCAACTTAGAAACTATATTGGCTCGTTTCATCATCCCTGATTTTTATTTGCAGGTATAATAAGTTCAAGTTGTCACGTAGTTTTCGGGCCGTAAATCTAGCATGTGCAAAGTAATTTTTGATATAAATGAAATTATGGTTGCATATGAGCACCATTGGCATTATATTAAAGTTGTTAAAAAGGTGTTTTTTATATCTTAATTTTCGTAATTACTGACTTTACAAGAAAATTACGAATATTCAGGTTAGTCTCATATAACTGGTGTTCACATACTTACATTATTCATCTAGCTCCGCCCATCTACTAACAACAATTCCTTTCCCGAAATACTTGTGAAGATGCAGAGGATTCCCTGGTCTTTAGTAGCAACAAGTATTGGACTAACATTCCTTCCCATCCCACTAGGACCCGCATTCGGACGTGGCCGGCATCGGTATTGATCAGCATGCAGGGACCTGATAAGGTTGCACAATGAGGAACAGGGTGCTGTCCCAAGAATGCTTTTTCCAGCCATCATTTTGCAATTTTCATTGGTCCTGGTCAATAACGGAGTAGCAGCACACGGGCGGTATCCTATGCTTATGCTTATGCTTATGCTTATTATTGTATGTATGTATTATTATATTATTACATGCATGGACATATGCTACTATCGCTACAAAGAAGCTTACGTAGTCCTGCGTCACCTATGCGGTCGTGTCTTGTACACAACCCCTCTGATTTTTTTTGGAATAGGAGAAATCGTTGCCCCCGGAGCCCGAAGAAAACATATTGTGGTAGATTAATCAATGAAGAATCGCATAGTTAATTGAACAAAATTGCTAAACTAGAATTGCAGAAGTGAAACTTTTCTGGCATCTCTGGGTCTGGATGCCCGAGCAAGGATTGACAACAAAAGTATATCAAAATTATTACATATTCAGCTGTTGATATCAAATAGAAAACATGTTTTGTTACCAACTCAAAATGGCACTTATGATGTATCAGACTTTGCTTTCATTTTTATTGAAAGAAAATGTGTTGGTAGATTCTATATATGATGTAAATAAACCCTAAATATTTAAATCAATCTATTCTCACTTAAATTTTTTTCTAGTAAAATGGTTGGTTCAAATTATATGATGATAGCAAAATGATGATGATATGATAGTAAAATCACAGAACAGAAGTGGAAGTTAAAATCAAAACTCGTAACTCTAACCTTTTACAGATACTAGCGAACCTGGCGGTGGAAAGTGGCTTTTTACGCGGAAAATTTACGACACAGTTTTCCAACTTTAGACTAGCTGACCCAAAGCAAAGTTGCCAGAACTATTCTATGAAATTCTTGTACGGAAATGGCAAAAAGGTGTTAATAATCTTTATGCTCACGCGACCAAACCAACAAAAACTCAATCATGCATGTATCAATTTAGTTATATAGAAGTGAAGAATTTTCTAGGAATCTCAAAAACAGTGCATTAGCAACAATAATTTACATTCGTCTAACATAAAACTTCACTTTTCGGGCGAGAAACAGATGATGCCGCTACAAACGTTAAGTTTGCTGCTACGGAAATATCGTATTAATCGTTCTTTTACAAGCACACTAGCCGCACACTAGCATAAAAATGATCCAGATGTGTTGACTTCACCTATTTTGTTCGAAAACGTTAAAGTTGCCACCGTGTGATCAAAATTAACATAGGTGTTTTTTCATCTCTCAAACATGCTAATGTAATTGCCGCTAGCCGCAGGTGATCAATAATAAAAATCAAAATCTATACCAACGCAACTTTTGATTTTACTCCTGTTTTATATGTTACACCAGTTACGCATATCGTTGGAAGTTTCGCGTAGAGATTGCTGACAAGAATATTACGCACACATCGCCGCGTATACATATACGCGATTTGTTTGCATCTGGAGTTTTTTTTTCGTTGCAAAGTGTTTCCCGATGCATACAAACCACCAATACAGTCGCACATCAACAATTCTTATATAAAATTTGTTTAAGATCACAAGCCGCATGTTGACTTCGATTCTCGTCTCGATGATACATTTTGAAAATTCATAACACTTTTCTTTCTGGCATCCTTGCCAACTCGTCTAAATGCTCCAGTCTTATCACTAGGGACTGGTGAGGCTGTCCAATTCTACATATTGTCCGTATAGCATTTATCAGTTTTGGTTTTGTTACCCACTTGCTGGTTGGAAGTATTAAACAGGAAGCAATTAAACACTGTATTTTTATTACAATTTTACTATTATTAGCTGTTGTCTCCGTTATGAAATTCAACTAGTCGAACCAACTGAATCTGTCAGTTCGCTCAGTTAAACTAAAACAAAAACAAAAGTTGGGTATTTTAATCCCCCTGTGTCTCGTCTAATTTGCCTGGACAGTGGGTAAAGTGATGAAATATGTAGTTATGAATTCTTTTTTTACGATATTCCTAATTTAAATTTTTGACGTAGGACTACGTCTTACGGTAAGTTTTGAGATAGGGTGTCATTCCAAAAAATCGAAAAATGCGAGCGTCACGAAAAATGAAAGGTTTTGAGCGCTAATAGCTCAGCGGTTTTCCGATCGATTTTCAATATTCTTACACCAATCGATCGGAAAATCTTCTAAGAATTGGCCCAAATGAAGAAAAGTATGGATTCTTGATGTTGAACTATTGAAAAATTGAAAATAATGAACCTATGTTTTACCAGAATTCTCGCTTCGTGATTGGTTGGAAGATTCTTTACGATGATCTAAATCTATACCAATTTGATATCTGTGCTTGGGAAGTAAGCCAAAACAAGTGACAAAGTTTTCTCATTTCAACAAGATTTCTTAACACCGCGGTTCAACCTAGACCATTTTGATGTCCTTGCTTGGGAAGTACGCCAGAGAGAGTAACAAAGCTTCCTCGTGCCAACCGATTTCTTACGAACGCGATTAACCCTAGTCCAATTTGATGTCTGTGTTAGGGAAGTGTGCCAGAAAAAATGACACAAGTTCGTTGTCCCAATAGAACGCAAATTCTTTACTACGAGACGACTCTGTATGAATACGCATGCTTGCCGTTTCATTAGAAGTGTAGTGGAAAGATGTGCTGTTGATAAAATAGGATTGAATTGGTAAAATCCCTTCAACGTGGAAACCATAGATAATAAAAACAATCTTTAACTTCAGTAAGGTAGCAGGAAAGCAATAGTTTGTGTTCTTGATTTTGTTAAATTGTTTTCAAATGCACAATCTTTTGAGAATTGAACGTATGCAATATTACTACTTTGATAAATGTTACATACACCGCAAGTAGCATGTATATATGTTGCATATAGCATGTATACATGAAGAATCGAATGATTACAAGCATGAATACATGCCGCTATCACTACAAAGAGACTTACGTAGTCCTGCGTCACCTATATATGCGGTCGTGTCTTGTACGCAACCCCTCTGATTTTTTTGTATAGTTGTCTTCTGTAAGTTAATTCAATTTATTGCTTCTTATAAATTCAAATGATTTGCTCCCGTTGTACAATGCATGTCGTTTGATTCCCCAATTAATTTGTATTATCGGTCCATCTAAACGAAAGCATCGTTAAAAACGACCCAAATTTTGAGCTTGCTCTTTTTCATCCATTTTCAATCCGAACTTCATTTTCTTTGCCTCGCTTGAAAGTTATGACCCAAAACTGACACCCAAGGTAAATTTCAGAGTATTTTGTTGACTAATGGCCGCTTCAGCGTCGGCTACGGAACATCAACCACTTGTCTCCGGGGACATTTTTGTATTTTGAGATAATTCATTTTGCGGCACATCAAATCACATCGGCTTGGCAAAATAACACTAATGGAACTACCCGGTACTTGGGGGCAATTTTGAATTTTAGGATGATTCATCTTGCGGAACGTCAAATCACATCACCTTGATACCATAAGACTACCCAGCTAGCATTTTCATATGTAGGGTATTGCCGTTATCGTCGGGCCACTGTTATAGTCAGGCCGTCACGATTTTACAGTTTTAGTAACTCATGATATCTATGACACAGTCATTGTAAAACTTCCTACTGTGATAGCTAACTTTTCACAATATTGTGAGTTTCAATCGTGTATTCAAAACACCCGCACTGAATTCAGTGACTAAATCTCACAAAAAAAGCTTTCTAGGCGCAATGAACTTTTCTTCAAAGAATGATCCATGAAATAAATTTTGAAAATGTATGAAGTGTGTTGTACTGCACACGAGGACTATAGAAAAATCTCCTCCAGTAAGGTGTTTGAGAAGGCTAGGGTGAAATACTAGAAAAGTGCTATTTGTAAAGGTCGGGCCATTTGAATAGTCATGGTTGGGCCACCATAATTTTAAGCGCAGAAGCGCAATAATCGCTAGAGAATGTCAGTCACGTAAAATGGCATGAAATAAAGCAAAATTAATACGATAAAAACCTAGATTTTTGTTGTTTTTTTTCATTGTAGTTGATTTTACAAGATCGCCAAAATTTCGCAAAAATGCAATTAAAAATAGGGTATTAGTACCTATATAAGCCGTTGTTCACGGAATTCATTCTTTTCATTTCTCTATATAGAATTTCAATACGTATGTCTTAGATTTTCTGCGGTGGCCCAACCTGTACAACATGGCCCGACTATGACAACATTTTTTGTCTTCACGTAAATGCTTATAACTTTTTTATTTTTCAAGCAATCAGTTCAAAACTTTCCGGAAATATACCTTATTCTTAGACCTTTGCAACGATGTATTGAGATTTCAAAAATTCCTTTTGAAACGAAAGTTATGGACGAATTCCAAAACGTGGTCCAATCACGACGACACTCCCCTATAAAAAAGGTAAAAATCAGCATTATGTACAGATATACGTGCTAAATAAATCGTATTTCATGCGCGAAATTGGCATATCCGTACTATTTTGGAGGCAATATACGTGATTACGAATAGCTTTGAGCGTTACGACTATATAAGTATTTATGTACGTTAATATCCGATTAAGCGTGAGTCGCTCCGTACTACTCTACGATTTTGTGCTGAAATTCGTATGTATGTCAGTCATTGTCATTATATACGACAGAAAATCAACTTAATCCCACTTTATCCAGCTTTAGTTACGATTTTGAGTTTGTTAGGAGATATTTACGATAGTTTTCGTACATTGATATACGAGTTGGTGCTAGCTGGGTATTGAAAGTATAATAAAGACATTTTGAAGGCAAATGGTCACATAAGCATCGTTTCTGGGAATATCCGGTACCTGGTTCGGCGGACATTTTTTGTGCCTTCTGTTAGGGTCAGGCTTCATGCGGAACATCGAATCACATCTCTTTGATAAACAGAAATTGATGGAAGTACAATGGTGTCAAATAGTCACTCCAGTGTCAGTCGCATAAAATCCTGTACCCGGATGAAGTGGCCCATTGATGATTTTACGATACATAAGGTATTTAATTTATAATGAACCGTAAAATGGGATGATTCAGCACAAAGCAAAGCAAAGCCATGGGTATAAACGTCGTCTTGAGAACTTGACCCTTCTTTATCGACAGACTTCGCAGCCGGTTATTAGAGTACAGGATAATTACGGGGCTAGTGCAACGATCCTACTGACTCTATAGCAGCACCTCCCAGTCGAGATTCGAATATACGACGACTGGCTTGTTAGGTTAGCATCATAAGATGGTTTTTATTCCAACGGTAATGGTTGCTTCTAGAACGCATTATTAGTTTGATATATGTATTGTAGTTTTCAGAGCCATACGATTTTGTTTGGATTTGGTTCCAAAATGTCTCCATTGTACTTCCATCAATGTCTTTTGATCAAAGCGATATGATTTGATATGCCTCATGATGCATTATCCCAAAATCCAAAGAATTCCCCTGAACCAGGTACTGGATGCTCCGGATCCGATAGTGATGTGGTCATTTGCTTCCAAAATGTCTTTATTATACTTCCAATAGTCTCATTTTATCAAGATGATGTGATTTGATGTGCCGTAAGATGAATTATCCTAAAATTTAAACAATGTGTCGCGAATCAGGTACCAGATGTTCTTCCGGCACCTATGTTGAAGTGGCCTTGTTGGTCCAAAATGTCTCCATTACTTCTATTAGTCTTATTTCATCAAGCTGATGTGCCATTGATTGATGATGAATGAATTATTTCAAAATACAAAACGAAATTCGAATTAAAATCAGAGGGGTTGTGTACAAGACACGACCGCATATATAGGTGACGCAGGACTACGTAAGTCTCTTTGTAGTGATAGTAGCATGTATTCATGCTTGTAATCATTCGATTCTTCATGTATACATGCTATATGCAACATATAAACATGCTACATGCGTTGTATGTAACATTTATCAAAGTAGTAACATTGCATACGTTCAATTCTCAAAAGATTGTGCATTTGAAAACCACTTACCAAAATCAAGAACACAAACTATTGCTTTCCTGCTACCTTACTGAAATTAAAGATTGTTTTATTACCCATGGTTCCCCACGTTGAAGGGATTTTACCAATTCAATCCTATTTTATCAACAGCACAGCTTTTCACTACACTTCTAATGAAACGGCAAGCATGCGTATTCATACAGAGTCGTATTGTAACCGAACACTACAGCTGTAGCACATTTTTTCAACACAGATATCAAATTCGCCGAGGTTTAATCGTCTCGCAGTAAAGAATTTGCAATCTGTTGGAACAAGGGACTTGTGTCATTTTTTCTGGCATATTTTCCTAACACAGACATCAAATTGGACTAGGTTTAAAAGGTTTAAGGCGCGTTCGTAAGAAATATGTTGGCACGAGGGGGCTTTAACACTCTTTCTGGCGTACTTCCCAAGCAAGGACATCAAAATGGTCTAGGTTTAACCACGGTGATAAGAAATCTTGTTGAAATGAGGAAACTTCGTCACTTGTTTTGGCTTACTTCCCAAGCACAGATATCAAATTGGTATAGGTTTAGATCATCGTAAAGAATCTTCCAACCAATCACAAAGCGTGAATTCTGGTAAAACTTAGGTTCATTATTTTCAATTTTTCAATAGTTCAACATCAAGAATCCATACTTTTCTTCATTTGGGTCAATTCTTAGAAGATTTTCCGATCGATTGGTGTAAGAATATTGAAAATCGATCGGAAAACCGCTGTGCTATTAGCGCTCAAAACCTTTCATTTTTCGTGACGCTCGCATTTTTCGATTTTTTGGAATGACACTCTATCTCGAAACTTGCCGTAAGACGTAGTCCTACGTCAAAATGAGAATGAGAGCAAGCTCAAATCTTTTTTTTAATGCATTAGGAAGGTTAAGAGGTTATACTATACACAGTTGAGAGGACTAAACCTTTTAACTGATTAACGTGGAGTCGTGGAAATTTGAATACATGTTACGGCAACAGACTAAAAAAATAATTTTAACCTTCGATTAATCTCTAGAAAATATTTCCAGAAAACTTGTATTAAATCAACAAATCGAAAATATAACTTGTTTAAAAGTTTCAAGTAGATCGGTTTAGGTTTTTTCGAGAAATCATGCTTGTCGACTTTGGAAACACAGTTTTGAGAAACTCGCTTTCGCGATTTGCGCTCTGACACGAAACAATCAGCCAAAAAGGTATTCGGACAGCAGCGCACAATTTTTTCTCTTGATAATATTGTTCAGTATTTTTGCAAAGAATTAGTTCCAATCAGTTTGGGATAAAATTAACGTATTTCCAAATGTTCCTGTGTGAATTGCTGGCCATTTTTTACAAGACTTCGATTTAAGTCATTTTGTTTAAAAATCAAATGATTTCTTATTTTAGTTTTGAAATAATCTCAAGAGATGTTCAAACGGGTTCAAAGCTGGACTAAGTGCTGATGTTTTGATAATGCTAAGACAATTGTATAGTAATCCCCCCAATAAGGACGCAAATAGGGACCGCGTTAATGGAAACCACGTTAATGGAGTCTACGTAGCATATGGGAATTGACTTAATTGGTTCCAACATGGAATAACTCGTGATCTTGACCATATAGAACGCTGGTATCTTCGACAAACTTGTTCAACAGATCGAGGGCTTTTTGTTGGATTGTAGCATTTCGGAATTGCCTCACTACGTGGCATGAAAAATTGCGCAAAACCGACTCACTACGTGGCGCTAGTGTATGTGTGATATGTTTAGACAGGCTGCATCTTGCGCTGCTTACTATCTAGAAGGATGCGGTCACATGTACGCTAGCGCCAAGTAGTGAGTCAGTTCTGCGCTATTTTTCGTGCCATCTTCAAGGTGGTAGTCATTTGAGCAACCTTCCCGAAGACCGCAGCTTTCTAAGTAGTCAGCAGCGCAAGATATAGCCTGTATAAGAGTGTTCCATATACGCTAGCGCCACGTAGTGAGACAATTCCGTAATACTATGATCCAATGCAAACCCGTTGACAGAGTTGAACAACTCTGTGGAAGACACCAACCTTCTATACGGCCAGGATCACAAGTTATTCCATGTTGGAACCAATTAAGTCAATTCCCATATGCTACATAGGCTCCAATAAGGACGTTCAACCGCGTTAATGGAATCACTCGAGACCGTCCTTATTGGAAACGTTCTTATTCGAAACCGCGTTATTCGGGGGACTGCTGTATTTATGGTACCGACCGCTTACAATGTATATTTAGATTGTTTAAATTCATCATCCCGGTACAATATGAATGTACCACACAACTATAAGTTTTCTTTAATATGTTATCACAGAACAGAAGTGGAAGTGGAAATCCAAACACGTACATGCTACTTTCTACAGATACTAGCGAACCTGGCGGTAACGAGTCACTTTTATCCACGAAAACACACGAACGTATACGAATGCACACAAAAGCATGTGAAAGCTGCTATGCGATTGGCAGCGAGCGTTCTGCTTATATTGCTGTTATTCGCTTCTTTACGAAACCTTCCCAAAAGAAAAACAAAAACACAAAAGACTTTGTTACCAGTTTTGATCGCCGAATCGTTCGGACTTCCACTTCTGTTCTGTGATGTTATTCTTGTTGACTTTTTCGGTGAGAAAAAGTTTATTTCAGTTTCGCTTAAGGTTGTTCAGATAATCGAATTTACACTTAGTTCTATCCAAAAATATATAAACTTGTTACCTCAGAGCTTTTCATAAAATTTATTGCGGTCGAATCCATTGAATCTAAATTGGTTTGTGTAAAAAGTCAAAGCTATGGATTTATACCGTCTCTAGACATTACCCTTCTTTATCGACAGACTTCGCAGCCGGCTGTTAGAATACAGGAAAATTACGGGGCCAGTGCAACGATCCTACTGACGCTAACTAGCAAGCCCCGCCAAGCCGAGACAGTCGAGACATTAAGGCTCGAAGAAGCTGGATACATAAATGCATATCCAGCTTTTTACATGCCATAATGGCGGACGGCGTTCGTGATATTTGGATAGTATTTTTGACATTTCCTAAATACAGCACACGTTTTCTTTCCGCACGTTCCTTTAGTTTTAAGGTGACCGTGCGGAAAAAACGTGCGATGTAATTACGAAATGTCAAAAATGCTGTCCAAATATTACTAACACACTAACACAGATTATACGGTTCGCCATTACGGCTCGTAAAAGGTGGATAAAATTATTGAAAAATATTCTTCTTTACGAAGAAAATACTCACTTATGTTAAACAAATAATATTTCATTCAGATTTTCAGGTTTATGTACCCAGCAATAGGATGCTTCTTGAAAACTGCTATCCAAAATAACAGCATACCCTGTGAAAAAAAATATCAATCAATCCGGCAAGAGCACAACTCACGTGACTTGTGCTCTGTTGTGAGAATAGGAACGATATTTAGATAAAATCATGCATTTTCCATTTTGGACTTATGGCCAACATTTTGCATCAAATACTCCTATGTGCGAAGTAAAGCTGAAATATTTAGACGAGTTGAGGAATTTCGTTTAGACGAGATTTTGAATGACAAGTGCACTCAAAACAAGAAGTCGTCAAAGTTCTTACTTAATGGTAGAGTTTTAGACCAGAGCGTAGATGCCAGGTTTTGCTCGAACGATTGTTCGAACTTCCACTTCTGTTCCGTGCTGATACGGTATTTAGTAACAGGGTATCCCTTCCAAGCCATTTTCTTCACTTATTTATCAAACCCGAGTTCGTCGGCATGATCAAGTGCTAGTGCAGCTCCAGGTATTTACTGTTTTTTGTATTGATTGCTTTGCGAAACTCGTTCGTCGACACCATTTCTGATTTCCTGCAAGCACTCATCAATTGCCTCCTACGAGAAGGCCACTCTACACGGTTCTGTTGTATTTTGCATGATGTATTCCCTGATAAACAAAAAAATTTGAATAATAAAATGTTATAAATGTTCCTTTTGCTTAAAATACTTACCAATTCAACCACAAATCGATGAAATAGCATACACGGTTTACGGGTATATTCAATTTTTCATTTCCACTGAATCTTATTAGGTAAAAGGTAAACAAACTGCTGTCAAAAATCCAATTCAGGTGTGTCCAAAATCTGATGGTAAGAAAATTTTCACGACACAATTTGGACACTATTTTTTGTGGTTTTCAATTAAAATCTTGAGAAGAAACCTCCAAAATCACGTAAAATACGTCTTTCAGAATAAAACTAACTGATTTCATCAATACGAATTCATTGAATTCAGCTATTAAAACCAAATTGAAAATGTGTTGCAAATATCGTTTCCTCTTCACCTACGTCGGATTGTGAGCGGTAGATGGCAATACACTTTATGATTGTAAATTTTAGCTAAATAAAAGTAATTTAAAGTGATCCGAACATATTCAGGCTTAGAAAAGAATCCAAAGAATATTATTACGGTATCAAACCAATCGAATTTGGAGCTGCTGCGTAGTAATGTGGCTAAATAAGTTGAAAGGATCCAATTCATGTAGGGGTCCAAATCAAGTTGGTTACCCTATCGCCGAAATTTTTACCGAACGTTCAGCTGCTGAGAATTTGAGATTTCGGTAAAATTTTTATGAATTCGCTGCTTTTTAATAGCGTATTATAAATTAACCTGACTCAGGTCGATTAGCACTCAGTTTTAATCGAGCCGCTGTTGAAGTAATAATTCGAGATTGCATCACAGAGAACATATTAACAGGCTCGAAGGAAGTAATCGATTTTTTGTGTGTAAAATCTGTCGGTAGCGCCCTCCAGAAATAGTTTGCCAAACGCATCGAAAAATATCCACGTACCTTTATCAACATTTCTTTGTGGTGGAGTTACATAGCAGCGATGGCAGCGACATCAAGATTTAGTTTGCCACTTACTGCTCGAGGGGTGCTCTATTGAAGGATTACTCGTAGATTACATAATAACCTTTCACACACTTTTTGTCAATTACTTGGTAGTCTGTTCTCTGTGATTGCATCTCGGTAAAACTGACAGCATTCAGTTTGAAGCGCAGCTAGGGTTGCCAAGTGGCCGATTTTTGGCCGGCCCGACCGGTTTTTCACCTGCAAAGCCGGTGGCCGGTCAATCGTGCAAAAAGGCCGGTTTTCCGGCCGGATTGGTACTTTTTTCCTGATTTGTTAAATTTTCTGATAAATTTACTAGCAATCCTGAGCAGTGGATCATTGAAGATAGCCAGTTTTGCAGTGACAATACCACAGAGAGCAGACATCCATTTAGGAACAAATTTTTTGGGAATTCTTGGATAAAATTTCAAATTAAAATCCCCTAATATGCTAGCGTCACCATCACTATAGTTTCCCAACTAAATGATTCTTTTGATTTGCACACTGAAACCTTTGGCTCCTCTGGCGCTAGTATATATGGACTAAAAGCGTTATGCTAGCGCCAGAAGCTAGCTGTTGTGAGTTTAGTGTAGAATTTTATGCGCCTTCAGCGACATCATCACTAGTTTCCCAACTAATTTGACATAAATTTTATCCAAGTGGGAACCTCTCGCTTTGAGTCTTGCGGTAATATACATTAAATTGTCCACCAGCACCAGAAGCAACTAGTTGTCTTCTAGTATCTTCAATAATCCATGCAAGGTTCGTTGTGGTTTCGATTCCGACGACTACCTAAATAATAATTAACGCACATTACACATTCCAGGCAAATCCTCTCCCCCCCCCCCCCTCTTAAGAACTCGAAAAATGAGTGTACGAGTTGAGTTAAGGCTTCTAGCACATTACAGAAATGGAGATTCGAACAATGGAATTTCCGAAAATCATCCCAAAAAATTTTCCTTCGTTTTTGTCTAATTTCGTAGATTTTTGCATAGAAAATAATAACGTATATATTATAAGCAAGAATAGATTCGGTTTTCACGTTTAAACTTTAAATAAAAATGCTTAAAACCCATGTTTTTTTTTGCTCGATTAAAAAATTTACTTCATTTTTTTCGCCCCCCCCCCTTCAGTGGCCAAACACCGGAAGGACAAAAACTTTATAAATTATATATAATGACCTTATTTCCGATTTCGATTCTACAAACTTTTGACGTAGGACTACGTCTTACGGCAAGTTTCGAGATAGGGTGTCATTCCAAAAAATCGAAAAATGCGAGCGTCACGAAAAATGTAAGATTTTGAGCGCTAATAGCTCAGCGCTTTTCCAGCCGATTTTTAATACTCTTACACCAATCGATCGGAAAATCTTCTAAGAATTGACCCAAATGAAGAAAAGTATGGATTCTTGATATTGAACTATTGAAAAATTGAAAATAATGAACCTATGTTTTACCAGAATTCTCGCTTCGTGATTGGTTGGAAGATTCTGTACGATGATCTAAACCTATACCAATTTGATATCTGTGCTTGGGAAGTAAGCCAAAACAAGTGACCAAGTTTCCTCATTTCAACAAGATTTCTTAACACCGCGGTTCAACCTAGAGCATTTTGATGTCCTTGCTTGGAAAGTACGCCAGAGAGAGTAACAAAGCACCCTCGTGCCAACCGATTTCTTACGAACGCGATTAAACCTAGTCCAATTTGATGTCTGTGTTAGGGAAGTGTGCCAGAAAAAATGACACAAGTTAGTTGTCCCAACAGATCGCAAATTCTTTACTGCGAGACGATTAAACCTCGGCGAACTTGATATCTGTGTTGGAAAAATGTGCTACAGCTGTAGTGTTCGGTTATAAAATGCCTCTGTATGAATACGCATGCATGCCCTTTCATTAAAAGTGGAGTGAACAGATGTGCTGTTGATAAAATAGGATTGAATTGGTAAAATCCCTTCAACGTGGGGAACCATGGGTAATAAAAACAATCTTTAATTTCTGTAAGGTAGCGGGAAAGCAATAGGGTAAGGAACGAGTTAAGCAATGTTACCTATTTTAATCAGTTGAACATAAATGATCCGAAAATGCACTTTTTTATTCATATTTTCAAAATCTTTTGATAGGATCATCTTCACAAATCACTTAACCATACATTTGATTTACACAAACACAATTTACTGGGTTTCCGACAAGAAATATGATGAATTAAAAATTGTTGTCCAAAAAAGTACATTTTTCAGCTGCTCTTCAGCAATCGCCACCTCGCTACTAACGAATTCATCAAATTTTCAGCACTGATTACAACCACTCTGAAAGTCAAGCACTCAATTGTCACATACCATATTATTCAGTCTCTTTTTTTCTATTATCTAAGGCTTTGTCACTAGCCAAAAGTTTTATTATTTTCTAACAAAACTGAAAACAAATTCTGAATTGACGGAACCTGTTCACCACTAGCAGCAGCTGCAGCACAACTGATGAACTATCGTGTTGCCAAGACACTGTTTCGGTTCTGGAAATAAGAATTTTAAGTTTGAAATTACCTGAAACCTCCTATGGTGAAAACGTGGTTCAATACTTTCAAGAGAAATGTATGTTCATAATTAATTTTTCTTTATTAAAAACAACACAAAAGACAGCTTTTTCAATAATTTTCGAAGATTTTCTCAGTGATTTAATAAAGCAACGATGTGTTTCAATGTTATTTGCTTTGACAACACTGTTCTGATCGTTTGTACTCGTATCGTTTGTACTGCTATATGTTTACCAAGGTTAGTCAAGAGAGGTTTTCTGATGTTCAAATTTGCTTTTCACCCCCGCTGGGTTACCCTTGACGATCACCGAAATTTTCAAAGGGGAAACTATTGAATGTATAAACAACGTCGATGGTTGCTAACCAATCGTTCCGCGCACTTCTGTTCTACAAACTGTGAAAACTAGATCACCTATTTTAACTCACCTTGATGTTTACCTCTTTTGTTCTCCCACCATCCTTATGAACAGCGAGTGAGACGTCAAACTCGCAGTTTCCCATAAGAACACCAGAGAATAAAAGAGACGACGAATACCGTTTGCCGAACGGTGCGGTGAGTGTATGCCCCGATAAACAATTTAGACAGATGGCATTTTACGCATCTATGCCGATACGCTATGCCGATTACGCATCAGATGCCGATTAGTAGGTCGCGGATAGGAACGCGAACTTACTGAATAGGGGGAAAAGTTTGAGGGATTTTTTAACGGGACGGGTTTATGTGTGTGTGAAGGTAAACAAATTGATTTGCTGTTGTTTCACTCAGTGCTAATTTACGTTTTTTACGTTTTTTTCGGAATTTATTCTTTGCTGCATACTACTCATCGGATACTGCTTACTTCATTCCATCGGAATAATTTGGAGTTTAACATCTCCCAGCGATTATTAGTGAAAAATCACCAAAATCTACACTGCTGTTTTATTCGTCGTTGATCGTGCAAAAAAGCAATGGAGTCGATCTGCAGTGCCTGTGCTTGTGATTTAGCTAAGCCAGATGAAATTATTTACAGTGGCTTTTGCAAATCTGCTTTCCACCTTACGTGTGTTAATATGTCTGCTGAAATGCGCGATGCTGTTGCTGATTGCTCCCAATTGTTTTGGATGTGCAGAGCCTGTACACTTATGATGAAAAACGCTTGTTTTCGTCAAGTTATATCGTCAACAAATATGGCAATGCAAACAATGGTTGACGAGCAAAACAAAGTGCTGGATGAAATACGAAAAGAAGTCGCTCTCAATACTACCAAAATTAATACCATACTCGATCGAACACCGCTACCAACTACACCACGTCTGCCGAGATCTCAACACACGTTAAACTTGCGCAAGAGGCCAAGGTTGTTGATTCCGGAGGAACCCCCGCGACGTGAAAATACATTGGAAGGTACTAGAGATATCGAACCAGATGAAGCAATACCGTTAGCTGCTGCACGAAAAGAACAATTGTTTTGGTTATATCTCTCTGGTTTCGATCCACAGGCTACAGTAGAACAAGTCGAAAAACTTGTTAGAAATAATTTAAAAACTGACAAGACTGTGCAAATCGTTAAGCTAGTACCAAAAGGTAAATCACTCGACGAGCTTACATTTGTCTCCTTCAAAGCAGGCGTCGATATGCAGCTGAAAGATTTAGCACTATCCAATTCGAGTTGGCAGAAGGGAATTATCTTCCGATTCCTGCCAACACCAGCATCAAATCAATCCTAATAATCCAGCAATAACGTCATTCACTTACCGCCGTACCGAAAATTTTATAGCTAGCAACGAACGATCAGTTTCAGTTTTGCGAAACCGCACACCATGCCCTGTCCATCATCCTGCGCTCCCGAACCGAAGCGAAAACAATCTGCCCGCTAACGGTCATCATTCATTCAGTCTCTATGTTCAGAACGTTCGGGGTCTCCGAACAAAAACCGATAAATTGTTTGCTGCTCTGTCTCAATGTGATTATGACGTTATCGTTTTTACTGAAACCTGGTTAAACGATGATATTCGTAATTCTGAGCTTTCGCACAACTATACCATCTATCGCTGTGACAGAACCGCACGGACCAGCCAGCACAGGCGCGGTGGGGGAGTTTTGATTGCTGTGAATAATGAACTGCGCAGCTCAGCTGTTTGCGTTGAAGGCTGTGATCAGCTGGAACAGGCTATTGTTCGAGTATCGCTGGGACGTTTCGATTTAATTATCTGTTGTATATATCTGCCACCAAACAGTGAGAGTGCACTGTATGAACAACATGCGTTATGTGTGCAAAACTTAGTTGATCTAGCGGGTGATCGAAATCGGGTTTTGGTGGTAGGCGACTATAATCTTCCTCACTTAAGTTGGACACGCGACGAAAATCTTAACTCACTGCTGCCGATAAATGCTTCGTCCGAACAGGAAATCATTCTGGTTGAATCGATTTTATCCAGTGGACTGTATCAAATAAATGATATAACGAATTCAAACGGCAGGCTTCTTGATCTCGCTTTTATTAATGATAACAATCGTGTAGAAATAGTTGAGCCGCCGGTGCCGCTGCTTGCGATCGATCAACACCATCGTCCTTTCGTTTTAATTTTTGAACTTGCCGACGTGAAGAAAAATAATTATGTTGTTACGGACCCGCTCAACTTTGACTTCAACCGATGTGATTTCGAATTGGTTAACGGATTGTTTGCTGAGACTCGATGGGAGGAACTTCTTGCTGGTTGTAGTGCAGATGAGGCTGTGTCGCGATTTTACGAACATATCTACAGTACACTTCGCGATGCTGTCCCTATGAAACAACATTCTCGGCAGCGTGGTAGTAAACAACCGTGGTGGAACAGTCAGCTACGACATCTACGAAACCGACTTCGCAAGGCTAGGAAGAAATTCTTTCGCTCGAGAGATGAAAGGCACAAAGCTGAGCTGCGTGATATTGAGAGCGAATATAACTCACTTCATGCGCACTGCTTTCGTTGCTATATTCGTCGTATGGAAGACAACATAAGGCATGATCCCGCATCGTTTTGGACATATGTAAGGAATCGGAAACAACAAGGCGGAATCCCTCAACGTGTGTGCTATTTCGACAATCAAGCAGAGTCACCGTTAGAGTCTGCAAATTTGTTCTCGTCCTTCTTTCGAAGTGTGCTAAGTAATAACCGACCACATTCGTCTGAAGAGTATTTGAGCAGTTTGCCGCTATTCGATCTGAACATGCTGATGTTCAACTTTTCGCTGAGTGATGTGGTGCTGAAGCTGCAATCAATTGACGCATCGAAAGGCGCCGGTCCTGACAAACTGCCACCACTCCTCTTCAGAAATTGTGCTACGACGCTTGCGATTTCAGCGAGGATTATTTATCCATGGCGGAGGGAATTTTTCCGAGTGCGTGGAAGACTGCCGCAATTACGCCCGTCCATAAAGCAGGAAGTACCCATGACGTCACCAACTACCGTGGTATTTCGATTCTGAGCTGCTTACCGAAGGTTTTCGAAAGTCTTATCCACGATTCGCTTTACCCGAAGGTTCATCATATCATTTCGGAATGGCAGCATGGGTTTGTGAAAAAACGTTCTACGATTACAAACTTGATGGCGTATGTCACTTCACTGACAAACGCACTTGAAAAGCGTCAGCAAGTCGATGCCGTTTATGTCGATTTTGCTAAAGCGTTCGACAGGGTGCCACATTTTCTGTTGGTATCGAAGCTAGAAAGGATGGGATTTCCTGAGTGGCTAACACGGTGGATACTGTCGTATCTTACCGATCGCAGTGCGTTTGTACGTATAGATGGAACTAGTTCGCAGCCATTTGAGATTCAATCCGGTCTGCCCCAAGGAAGTCACCTTGGCCCATTGCTGTTTATCCTTTTTGTAAATGATTTGTGTAGCATCATAAAAACTTCCAAGTATATGTACGCAGATGACCTGAAGTTCTTTCGTGTAGTAGCATCAAGAGTTAACTGCTGTGTTTTACAATCCGACATCGATTCCCTGCTAAGTTGGTGTATGCTTAATGGAATGGACGTGAACGTGCAGAAATGCAACATTATTTCATTCTGTAGGAGTAGGAATGTCATATCATTTGACTACACGATGGAAATGGACAGCATCAACCGTGTCGAAACTGTGAAAGACTTGGGCATCCTCTTGGACAGTAAATTGTGTTTTGCTCAACACATTGCCGTTACTACTGCTAAGGCTTATGCTATGCTAGGCTTCATCAAAAGGAATACGCATTAGTTCAACGATATCTACTGTCTGAAATCGCTTTACTGTTCAATCGTGCGCAGTATTCTTGAATACGGGGTGCTTGTGTGGGCACCTTATTATGCTGTTCAAATCAACCGGATAGAACGAATCCAGTGTCAATTCGTTCGGTACGCTCTGCGCAGGTTACCCTGGGATGATCCTGTTCGTCTACCTCCGTACGAAAACAGATGCGTGCTTATACGTCTACCCACTCTGACAAATAGGAGAAGTATGTTGCAACGATTATTTATCTACGATCTTCTGGAAAATAACGTGGATAGCCCGGAGCTACTAGGTCAAATTCGGTTCAACGTACCTCCTAGGCTTACCCGTCGAGCGGATTTCTTCCGGCTTCCTTTACACCGTACTCTTTTCGCCCGAAATAACCCGATTGATGTGTGTTCCCGCGAATTTAATAGTGTATCTGACTATTATGAGTTTAATGTAACTAGAACAACTTTTAAAAATAGAATAAGTTTACATTAAGAACTGTCTGTACGATATAATCGAAGACCAGGAAATAAATTTAAAAATAAAAAAAAAAAAAATTCAGATTTCAGGATTGCTTAAAATAGCACCTTGCGGGTGAAAATGGGTTCGGTGTGTTCAAAATTAGTTCCGCCGCTCCAACTTTTAAAGCAAAAAATCAAAAGTTTAGCTCAACAATAGTGTCTTCCAATGGTAACAGCTTGAAGAACTAAAGATAGCAAGAAGATTGGTATGCTGATATCCCCCACTTAGTCAACCCATCGCTTGTAATAAAGTAAAACAATCAGTGACCCGCTTAGACTGCTTAAAACTAGTTCTTTACCCTAGTTTGTGTTCTTGATTTTGTTACATTGTTTTCAAATAATAGTTTTCCAGTGCCATGCGAAAGAAACTATAACGCCACCCAAGGAACATTTTGACGTAGAACTACGTCTTACCGCAGGGTGTCAATCCAAAATTTGGATTCAACCCAGCGTCACGAAAGAATCAAAGATTTTGAACGCTGATAGCTCTGCCAATTATGAATGGATTTTCATGGTTTAGATACCGATCGACTCATAAAAGATGTAGCAATTATGAGATTTCTATTGCAACATTCTTTTTCAATCAATCACTAATTAGTAAAAATTACCGAACAGTTTCAAGGTCAAATTATCCCATGCATTTTCTTTGTGATCGCCTTGCTCCACAGGCAGGGACGACAGTTAAATACACCATCTGTTTGTTGTGATTTCGATTACTTCATGTTTAGAAAAAAAAACTACAAGGTATACAGCCCTAAGGGTTGTACGAAAGGGCGACGTAGGACTATATCAAATCATTAGATCAAAGACTAATGTAAACTGCATTTCTGGCGTATGTATGTTTATAAGAATCTGTGAGTGCCATTGTTTAAGTGAATGTTTAAAATAGATGAGCGAAATATTCAGATTCATTTCTTCATTGAATGCAATGGTGGCTTTGAAAATACGTTGACGGGGGTAGATGAGTACAACGCCGGAAATCATTGAGACATAGAGATTTCTCTATGTCAAAGCCAGAGAAAGCACGTTCACCGCAAATAAGACGTGCCATTCGAATGTACTTCGCTTTTGACATGAATGGCAACAGGCACGTAAGTTAGCGGCGTCGATTCACTGTCTTTTCCTCCGAGAAGGTTTTACTAGTTTAGTTTCACAGCTTACCGCTTGTAATCAGGAACCGAAACGATTACATTTTTTTTATACATTTGCCAGTATGCAGTGCCATGTTCGAATCTCAGTCAATACGGTCACGTCGTATTGTTTCTGTATCGAGAGAGCCTATTTGTTGATGTGTTGAAATTAGCTGAAATACGTGCATGATCAGGGATGGAAAAAAATCGCTTCTAGCGATCAAGATCACAGAAGCGATTAGATTCAGATTCGTTGACATCACTCCTTGTAAGCGACAAACACTTTGTCGCGATCCGAACAGATTACGACAAACCTCATGTCAGATCATGTTCATTGCATGATTGCGTTGGGAAATATAACAGATACAGACGATTGGTTGTGTGCATCGTATGAATCACAATACAAACAACATGTGTGACCTTTTTTCTCGCAGCTAAGTAAGATGTAACACTGTGATCGACTGCTGAGACTGTTTAGAGAACAAAATCTTGTGCTCAACGCTGAAGATTCACTGTTTGTCATGATCTGTACGGATCATGATCTGTGCGTGTGGCGATAACTCACAGATTTGATCAAAATCACTGATCTTCCATCCCTGTGCATGATAATAAGCAAACATTCTTATTTCACATTCACATGCCAAATTTGGTTCCATTTGCTTGATTAGTGCTCGAGTTATCAGGAAATTTGTATTTCAATTGTATGGGAGCCCCCCTCTTAGAAAGAGAAGGGGTCACAATTCACCATAGAAAAAAAACCTTGCCTTCTGAAACCTGTACATGCCGAATTTGGTTGCATTTGCTTGATTAATTCTCGAGTTCTGTCAAAATTAGGAGCCCCCCCGCCTCTTACGCCCTCTTTAAAATTGCTCTCCTAACCCCCCCCCCCCCCTCCCTATAAAATTTCTGATCATTTTATCTGTCCAACAACATATACCGTGTACCCCCGTTGGTATGACCTTCTTTAATCTGAACATACTTAATCTGTACCCCGGTGGTATGAATGCGTTCACATTAAAAACCGATCAAGCGTCACACATAATTGACGTTAAAGTGGACCGGTAAATTAAAAAAAGCAAAAAATCTTAATGCGTTTCCTCTTGCTCAGGAGCTTTGGCAATATAGCTCATATGCAACTTATCTCTCTCCAGCACTCAAAATAGACCATTTTAGTCGAAACTGCCGAGCCAATTTCGTATTACCCAAACCGAACCTTTAGAATTCGCGCATGTTTGAGATGTTTTCAAAACGTTTGTTTTCGTCAAATCAAAACAACAAGTTCATAGGGTGCGCGTCTTGCGCGTATGTGAAAATGAATAGAGTTACCAAATATTCAGATTAAAAATGAACTCGCCCAATCTGAACGAGCTGTTTTTCATATTAGCAGTTTCGTTCAGTAGTTTAGTAGTTATTAGCATTTGAAATCTTTCATTCAAACGTTACACTTCTATTTTCGTTTTCACAAAGTGCTACCCAGTCTCAGTATAGTAAACAAAGACGTAGTCCTACGTCAAAAGCAACAAAACCCCGTCGTCCCAATAGGTCGAAGTTTCTTTACGACGTTTAGACTTATACTAATTTGATATCTGTGCTGCTGTAATAAAGCCCTCTCGTCCTCTCAAGATTTCTTAGGACTGCGAATAACTTAGTCCAGTTTGATGTCCTAGAAGTAAACAATATTGTTAAAAGCATAAAACCAGCGCTTCCTTTCAACCTAGTTTACTTTTAAACATTGAATCTAGTCCAAATTGATGTCCTGAAGGTGAAACGTCACAGAAAAGTGAGCAGCAATCCTTTCCTTTTGCCAGATTGTATCCACATTCGCGACTACGAAGTTGCTGATATTTGTTTGGTTTTTGCGTGAGAAAAAAGTGAAGGAAGTATTTTTGCTTTTGTTTTCACGCAAGTTTTGACAATGGGTATTCGTGTAAGTGCGAACAGGATTAAAAATCACTTTAGATTTCGCAGTCGCGAATAGGTACTGGAAGATTTTTTTCGGAACTGTTGTCTTACAAGGAAACATGATTGAAGGGATATTTGTGCCGCAGCAATTCTCAAAGTGAGGAAAATCAGCGACTCTTTTATCCGAGAATAGTTTTGAATGTTTTAATTGCTGCTTTGCGTCAGTTAGTTGCCTGCAATTCTTTACTATTCAATGCTCAAGCATCAATTTCTTTAGAAAATGATGGAGCAGACAAAGCAGAAGGTATCTGTAATGGTGCTAATGTTTATTTGATCGTCAACTCAGTAGAGGGCAGTAAGGTACAAAACATTTTGCAAACAACTTTAACTTACTTAGTAGCCTTCAATCATTAAAATGAATAAAACAATCTGAAAAATTATCGACTTACAAAAATTTGGATTTCTCAACCTGTAGCACAGTCAAGCCATTTTGACATAATTTTTTGATACAGCCCGGACTCGATTATTCGGGTGCTCATTTTTATTTTCAGCCCGGATAATCGAATCACCCGGATAATCGAATCATCATTTTTAGTACAATTTTTTTTTTTTGGTATGTCAAGTTTTTGACTCTTAGGTATCAGGAAAGTTTTATTTATTTTATTTACTAGCTGACCCGACAAACTTCGTATTGCCACAAATTAACCTGTGTTGTACATAAATCATGAATCTCGGATGATCTTTGTCACTATCTCGAGTTTTGCAAGCCCCCCAGTGGGCGGCGCTTCCGACGGCGGGTCACCGGCAACACTCGCGACCGGCTCGTCCTGAATGATCTAGTGTTACTATAGATAGTTTTTGTGGTCTTGTTATTGATTAATGTTTTATGGAAGAGTCTCGAATTTCTCGAGTTGGATTAGTTTTTGAGTTTCGCAAAAATTTCTGTTTTATTTGTATGAGAGTCCATATCTCCCTACCACAGGGGTGAGAGGTCGTCCTCTAACTATCATAAAATAAATTCAAGACTGAAAAATCTCCTACATGCTAAATTTGGTTCCATTTGCTTGATTAGTACTCAAATTATAAGGAAATTTGTATTTCATTTGTATGGGAGCCCACCCTCTTAAAAGGGAAAGGGGTCGTAATACACCACAGAAAAAAAATTCTGCCATCTAAAACTCTCACATGCCAAATTTGGTTCCATTTGCTTGATTAGTTCTAAAGTTATGAGCAAATTTGTATTTCGTTTGAATGGGAGCCCCCCCCCCCTCCTAAAAAGGTAAGAAGTCCTAATTCATAATGGGAAAAATGGTTGCCTCCAAAAACACCCACATGCCAAATATGGTTCCATTTGCTTGATTAGTTCTCGAATTATGAGGAAATTTGTATGGAAGCCCCCCCCCTCTTAAAGGGGAGAGGAGTTACAATTCCCCTTATAAAGAGGGAGGGGTCTCAATTTACCATAGAATAAATTCTTGTCACCGAAAACACCCACATGCCAAATTTGGTTCTATTTGCTTGATTAGTTCTCGAGTTATGAGGAAATTTGTATTTCATTTGTATAGGAGCCCCCCCTCCTAAAGTGGGGAGAGGTTCCTATTCATCATAGAAAAAATTCTTGCCTCCAAAAACACCTACATGCCAAATTTGGTTCCATTTGCTGGATTAGTTCTCGAGTTATGAGGAAATTTATATTTAGCTTATATAGGAGCTTCCCCCTCCTAAAGTGGGGTGGTGTCCCAATTCATCATAAAAAATATTCTTGTCTTCGAAAACCTTCACATGCCAAATTTGGTTCCATTTGCTTGATTAGTTCTCGAGTTATGAGGAAATTTGTATTTCGCTTGTATAGGAGCCCCCCCTCCTAAAGTAGGGAGGGGTCCCAATTCGTCATAGAAAAAATTTTGGTCTCCAAAAACACACACATGCCAAATTTGGTTCTCTTTGCTTGATTAGTTCTCGAGTTATGAGAAAATTTGTATTTCGTTTGTATAGGAGCCCCCCCTCCTAAAGTGGGGAGGGGTCCCAATTCGTCATAGAAAAAATTTTGGTCTCCAAAAACACACACATGCCAAATTTGGTTCCATTTGCTTGATTAGTTCTCGAGTTATGAGGAAATTTGTATTTCATTTGTACAGGAGCCCCCCCTCTTAAAGTGGGGAGGGGCCTAATTCATCAAAGAAAATATTCTTGCCTTCGAAAACCTTCACATGCCAAATTTGGTTCCATTTGCTTGATTAGTTCTCGAGTTATGAGGAAATTTGTATTTCGCTTGTATATGAGCCCCCCCTCCTAAAGTAGGGAGGGGTCCCAATTCATCATAGAAAATATTCTTGCCTTCGAAAACCTTCACATGCCAAATTTGGTTCCATTTGCTTGATTAGTTCTCGAGTTATGAGGAAATTTGTATTTCGCTTGTATAGGAGCCCCCCCTCCTAAAGTGGGAAGGGGTCCCAATTCATCATAGAAAAAATGTTGGTCTCCAAAAACACACACATGCCAAATTTGGTTCCATTTGCTTGATTAGTTCTCGAGTTATGAGGAAATTTGTATGGAAGCCCCCCCTCTTAAAGGGGAGAGGAGTTATAATTCCCCTTATAAAGAGGGGAGGGGTCTCAAATTACCCTAGAATAAATTCTTGTCACCGAAAACACCCACATGCCAAATTTGGTTCTATTTGCTTGATTAGTTCTCGATTTATGCAGAAATTTGTGTTTCATTTGTATGGGAGCCCCCCCTCTTAGTGGGGGGAGGGGTCTCTAACCATCACTAAAACCTTCCCTGGCCCCAAAAACCTCTACATGCAAATTTTCACGCCGATTGGTTCAGTAGTTTTCGATTCTATAAGGAACAAAATACAGACAGACAGACAGACAGACAGACAGACAGACAGACAGACAGACAGACAGACAGAAATCCTTCTTTATAGGTATAGATTGATCTATCTTCCCAAAAGTCAGTAAAATCCTTTTTTACGACTTTTTCCACTGATGATTTTTTTTTGGTACAATATTGTGCGCGCATTCCCTTACTGGACACGACGGTTGAAACAGTCGTGTTTCTGAACGGTCGTAAAAAGGGTCGTTTTTAGCTTTTGACAGATAAAATGTCAAATTGTGTCATCATCGCTGTTTCATTATTGGAACCAATCGAGCAAAGTAAATAGACCTAGGAATTACCGTTCTATCAGAAGAAACGGAATGAAATTCAGCATGAAATGAATTTGTATTTTCAACGCCGGTTTGCCGAAATTTCATAGTGAATAAAGCGTAGTTTATCCTTCACTAGCTGACCCGACAAACTTCGTATTGCCACAAATTAACCTGTGTTGTACATAAATCATGAATCTCGGATGATCTTTGTCACTTCTCGAGTTTTGCAAGCCCCCCAGTGGGCGGCGCTTCCGACGGCGAGTCACCGGCAACACTCGCTACCGGCTCGTCCTGAATGATCTAGTGTTACTATAGATAGTTTTTGTGGTCTTGTTATTGATTAATGTTTTATGGAAGAGTCTCGAATTTCTCGAGTTGGATTCTGTTTTATTTGTATGAGAGTCCATATCCCCCTACCACAGGGGTGAGAGGTCTCTAACTATCATAAAATAAATTCAAGAATCAAAAATCTCCTACATGCTAAATTTGGTTCCATTTGCTTGATTAGTACTCAAATTATAAGGAAATTTGCATTTCATTTGTATGGGAGCCCACCCTCTTAAAAGGGAAAGGGGTCGTAATACACCACAGAAAAAAAATTCTGCCATCTAAAACTCTCACATGCCAAATTTGGTTCCATTTGCTTGATTAGTTCTAAAGTTATGAGCAAATTTGTATCTCGTTTGAATGGGAGCCCCCCCCCCTCCTAAAAAGGTAAGAAGTCCTAATTCATCATGGGAAAAATGGTTGCCTCCAAAAACACCCACATGCCAAATATGGTTCCATTTGCTTGATTAGTTCTCGAATTATGAGGAAATTTGTATTTCATTTGTGTAGAAGCCCCCCCTCTTGAAGTGTGGAAGGATCCAAATGCACCGTAGAAAATATTTTTGCCTCCAAAAACCTCCACATGCCGAATTTGATTCTATTTGCTTGATTAGTTCTCGAGTTATGGGGCAATTTGTATTTCATTTGTATTGGAGCCCCCCCTCCTAATGTGGGAAGAGGTCCTAATTCATCACAGAAAAAATTCTTGCCTCCAAAAACACCTACACGCCAAATTTGGTTCCATTTGCTGGATTAGTTCTCGAGTTATGAGGAAATTTGTATTTCGTTTGTATAGGACCCCCCCTCCTAAAGTGGGGAGGGGTCCCAATTCATCATTGAAAAAAAAATTGTCTCCAAAAACACACACATGCCAAATTTGGTTCAATTCGCTTGATTAGTTCTCGAGTTATGAGGAAATTTGTATTTCATTTGTACAGGAGCCCCTCCTCCTAAAGTGGGGAGGGGTCCTAATTCACCATAGAAAATTTTCTTGCTCTCGAAAACCTTCACATGCCAAATTTGGTTGCATTTGCTTGATTAGTTCTCGAGTTATGAGGAAATTTGTATTTCATTTGTACAGGAGCCCCCCCTCTTAGAGTGGGGAGGGGTCCTAATTCACCGTAGAAAATTTTCTTGCCCTCGAAAACCTTCACATGCCAAAGTTGGCTCCATTTGCTTGATTAGTTCTCGAGTTATGAGGAAATTTGTATGGAAGCCCCCCCTCTTAAAGGGGAGAGGAGTTACAATTCCCCTTATAAAGAGGGAGGGGTCTCAATTTACCATAGAATAAATTCTTGTCACCGAAAACACCCACATGCCAAATTTGGTTCTATTTGCTTGATTAGTTCTCGAGTTATGAGGAAATTTGTATTTCATTTGTATAGGAGCCCCCCCTCCTAAAGTGGGGAGAGGTTCTTATTCATCATAAAAAACATTCTTGCCTCCAAAAACACCTACATGCCAAATTTGGTTCCATTTGCTGGATTAGCTCTCGAGTTATAAGGAAATTTGTATTTCGTTTGTATAGGAGCCCCCCCCCCCCTCTTAAAGTGGGGAGGGGTCCCAGTTCATCATAGAAAAAAATTTTGTCTTCAAAAACACACACATGCCAAATTTGGTTCCATTTGCTTGATTAGTTCTCGAGTTATGAGGAAATTGGTATTTCATTTGTACAGGAGCCCCCCCTCTTAAAGTGAGGAGGGGTCCTAATTCAACATAGAAAATTTTCTTGCCCTCGAAAACCTTCACATGCCAAATTTGGTTCCATTTGCTTGATTAGTTCTCGAGTTATGAGGAAATTGGTATGGAAACCCCCCCTCTTAAAGGGGAGAGGAGTTATAATTCCCCTTATAAAGAGGGGAGGGGTCTCAAATTACCCTAGAATAAATTCTTGTCACCGAAAACACCCACATGCCAAATTTGGTTCTATTTGCTTGATTAGTTCTCGAGTTATGCAGAAATTTGTGTTTCATTTGTATGGGAGCCCCCCTTCTTAGTGGGGGGAGGGGTCTCTAACCATCACTAAAACCTTTCCTGGCCCCAAAAACCTCTACATGCAAATTTTCACGCCGATTGGTTCAGTAGTTTTTGATTCTATAAGGAACACAGGACAGACAGACAGACAGACAGACAGACAGACAGACAGACAGACAGACAGACAGACAGACAGACAGACAGACAGACAGACAGAAATCCTTCTTTATAGGTATAGATTATCCAAACAAGCAATAATAAAGCAATAACGTTCGTATTCGAAAACAATTTGTTTATTGCTTTTGTATGATTAACACGAAGTCACGATTAAGGTTGCGACAGAAACGCAATGAGCCTGTGTTGCCAGTTATGGCGATAAAACATTACGAACTGTGTTGCCAATTTAGTCATTTTTTTACCTTTGGAACGTTTGAAACAGTACCTGAACTCCCCTCGGAATCCATCGGTCAAGTAAATGCACAATATTATTTGTTGTATGTTATGTTTTTCAATATTTAGGTATTTTAAATATTTTTTTATTATTGATCAATTTCCCCTAAAGTCATAAAATTCTTTTTTTTTGCTATTTTTTACAGATGATTACAATGATGATGGTGATGATGATAATGATGATGGTGATGATGATTTTTGAGTAAAAAAATTGATTTCATCATCGCAGGATTTATTTTTGTTTTGTTCGCCGATACAAAGGGATATAAGAAAGGAATTTTGTAGCTTTAGAGAGGTGAATCAATACTTGTCTAGTTGGAATCATCATGTAGCATGAAAACTATAACATTTGGGTTTAAAATAAATCAGCGAAAAAAATTATTTTTTTTCACCCGGATAATCGAGTCCAAAAACCCGGATAATCGAATCCCCGGTTAATCAAATCTCCGGATAATCGAGTCCGGCCTGCATCATGAAAATACATATATATGTGAATAGTGTTTGATATTAACGAGAGAATTTGGTTAATAGCTGGGTACGTGAGAGAGATACGGTTCGTTAATTGGTTGTTGGTTAGTTGGTAAGTTGGGCCATGGTCTAACTTGAACGTCAAAAATCTATTGAACTTTTGAGTTTAAAAATTTCAAACAAATGTCAGTCGGCCCAATTAGCAAATCAGCTGAAGTGCAGTCGTGACCCAATTAATGGATTCAGGCTGTACTCCGATTCTGGCACTGGAAAAAATAGTTGTTTTTGGCATCACAGATTACACAAAATGCATACCTAAAAAACGATACAATTATTTAGCACTATTATTTACTTAACGCTATTTTACGCCACATATACAGGTATACCTCGATAGTACGTACACCCGCGCATCGTTTAGCGTACGTACTATCGAAACGTACGTAATATCGAATCACAATTTTTAATGTAAAGTATTATTTTTATTATGCTAAATATTGTCTAAAATTTCCAAGTTTTAACATATTATAAAATAAATAATTATCTTAGTAAAATTATTTTAGAAAAAACACTACAAATGTTAAAAAATAGTTGAAAAGTAAAGCAAAAGGAATCCAAAAACATTTAGTTTTTTTTTTCAAAATTCTCTCTCAAATTGAAAATTTACGTATTTTAATCGAATAAATCTAGGTAAAGATTTGGCACATAGTAGTCCATATAAACTGAAATGAGGAAGCATGAAAAGAGGAGCTCAATAGCCGTCATATGGGATATTTCATTCCAATTCTGCTAATATCGATCGAGTGAGCTTCCAGTATCTATATGCTGGACAATAAGCTGAGTAAGTGTAAGTATTGTTCACTACAATAATCGGAGGTTCAATTATAGGCTGCGAAAACTGGAGAAGTTCCTATAAGGCTGCTTATCTGCCCATAAAAGCATAACTGTCCCATATGAATTTTTTATCGATTTTGAGAAAAAACACGGATGTAGCTTATTTATATCCCAATTTACCTAAAACAACTGTAATTTACACGGACTTTGTTTGAAAAATTTTTCAAACTGCATTGCATAACTGTTCCATAGTATTGTCCATTAAAAGCAATTTCTTTTTGCCAGTTAAGGTAACAATATTCTTTTAATTTCCGCTTCTATTGAGTGTGATAATAACTTGACAAAAAAGTAATATGACAGCAATATTTCCTTCGGCGATGACAGGGAGAAGAGTATTTGATAGGGCAGCTTTTTTCTCCGATTCGATTCCACAATGTCCTTTATGGTGTCTAAAATTAAAAAATAGAAAACTTATCCAATTTAATTCTACTATGTAGATTTTATTCACGACAGATACGTATTTCGCCTACGACTTGCAGACTTCCTCAGTGCCTGTTCGTGAATAAAATCTACATAGTAGAATTAAATTGGATAAGGTTTCTTCTTTTTTATTTTTAGGTTTCGTATTCTACTAAGACGCTCCAAAAACTTCAGTCCTTTATGGTGATTTTTTATTTCATTTGAGATGTTTTCAAAAAACTAGCTCGTTTTGTTTTTTCGACAGCAAGCATACTTGAAGTTCGAAATTCAAACTTCATCATTTTCTGTTGTATTTAACAGCGAAGCTTCCCCCTTTGGAATATAATCTTTATTTATAAATTGAGCATTTTGAAGCCAGGCCGATGACTGTATGTCCAAGACCGCGACGTCTTTCTTGGCTTCTTTAATCGCGACCTTAAAATCTTAGGAGCGTTCCGGTTGCGCATACATTTGCATAGGAACTATCTTCCGTCATGTACTGTTAAAAATTAAAAAGAATTTATTTGGGGCAGATCGGGAATAAGCGCTCAGTTAACTTCGAGGTACGATACTGGTCAAACAAGCCAGTCGGCGTATGTTCGAATATAGGCTAGACGGTGCTGCTAAATAGAGTCAGTACAATTGTTGCACTAGCCCCGTTAATGTCCTATATTTTAACAGCCGTCTGCGAAGTCTGTCGATAAAGAAGGGTCAAGTCTTAGAAAAATGTTTAAGCCCAGGGCTATGCTATATGGGACAGGCATAAAAGCATAACTGACCAATTTCCGAAATTTTAAAAAAATATGCATTTGTGTTTACTTTACAACAAAATTAATGTCTAATGTGGATAGTTTAATTACTAGCACAACGTAATTTTTGCTCCGAAGAAAGTAAAATAATTCTAGTATAATGACGCACAACAAATATATTTATAAATTAGTCAGTTGATTGCAGTCTCATTTTTCCACACTTCACTTTTTTCCATATGGGACAGTTATGCTTTTATGGGTAGTAATCGTAATACACGTATTTGACGATCACTGGTATCTGCAAACAAACGAATATAACATTGACTGCTGATCTCCCCGTTGCAGTTGGAAAGATTGTAAATCGCAGAAAAGATGAATTCCCTGAGCAAAAATCTGCAAAATCAGAATCCTAAAAAAACTGTTATTTAGAACGTATATTTGATTAGTTTACTATTTAGGTACTGTTTTTAATTTTAAATTAATGGTTTTTACATAACAGAAATAACTGATATTTTTAAAAAATTTGAATTATTGAATACGTATTTGCTTGTATTGACACATAAATATTCATAAAAAAGTTTCTGCGTTATTATAGAAAATAAAAAAAATCATTACTGGAAAATGTACGTACTATCGAGGCAAAATGTACGTATTATGGAGGGTACGTATTATCGAGGGTACGTACTAACGAGGGTACGTTCTATGGAGGTATACCTGTATGTCAATATGGTGTGAAAGACAAGTCAAGGTTTCTTCGCAAACACTCGCCTAACGTAGTTCTACGCCAGCTACGTGGTTGTGTCTGAAATGCAACCTTTCTGATTTTTTTTGTTGTATAGCAGCTTATCAAGCAATTGTTCCAATGGTATTAGCCAGACAATAGTTGAATAAGCTACTATTAAATAATAATATCGGTGGGCGCTCCTGTGAATAGAATACACAATGCAAAATATTTGATAGTAGAAAAATAAAAAATATATGATATTTTCCATGAAGGCCCTAAAAATCTGCAAAAAATATGGCTGCAGGTTGAGAAATTTTTCATTTTTACAATATTATTTATACATATGGTACATTTCAAACATCAAGCGTTAAATTTAGATCCATTTAATAATGGCTAAGACAAGACAAGAGCGATAGGTCGTAACATAAAAATTGCAAAACATATTGCAAATAAGGCTTATGCAAATTTGAAAAAAAGTTTATGTCCTGGTCTCAAAATATTGTTGAAGGGGGGGGGGGGGGGGCAAGAAAAAAATATTAACATCAAACCTTCAATAACTAATCAAAAGAGAAGAAACGAGCGTATATTTTTCCATATTATTAAAAATTTAATATAAATATTTTGTACAGTACTTAGATTTTAGTTCAAACCGAACCAAACCGATATTTTTCGACCCAAGCACATAAAGTAAGGATCCTGGTGCTGGTAGAGATGAACAAGTTTGATCATAGTGTGAAAATGGCAGTTTAGGTTCCTACCACTTTTTTACTTGAAACACATATGCTGTGCTACCGACATGTTTTAAGAAAACAAATCTCTGAAGATATTCACGTTTGAAACCGCTTATTTCTTGGTCAACCTTTTAGTCATGAATATCAGGCCATTCATTCCTCTGTTGATGCTTGTTCTCCAACAATAACGTGTTCACCTTTGTGGCCTACAATATTGATTGGCGACAGGCTTGGCATACACTTTTCGCTTTGATTTTGCTCTTTTGATTACTGCTCCTCAGCCAAAAAGAATTTGAAAAAGTGGTGTAGGGGACATTTGTAGAGCTAGTAATTATCTATAATATTGCTGAAGAAAGTGAAGTTTTATCTTTAGTATTTACGGCGCTGTAGGGCAGCAATGCCGTTGGTAGCAAAAAGAGCGCTCTTTTCGCTACCAAGAGGGTAGCAGCCTTATAGCGCCTTAAATACAAAATGCACAGTAATGCTTACTCCAGCAATATTGTAGATAATAACAAATTCTACAAACGCCCCATACATCACTTATTCAAATTTTGCTTGGCTGAGATGCAGTAATCAAAAGAGCAAAATCGAAGCGAAAAGTGTATGTCAAGCCTGATTGGCGACAATAAATAAATAAATATTAAGGATGCAAACTGTTTCGTAAATTTCAAGTTTCGAACAGTTCAGTCACATCCTTCCTGCATGCATCCAATTCATGGTAAAGAACTGTATCTCTGTGTTTTACGTTCCTAACATCCAAAATTAGGGTACGTACTTGGACATTTTGCCGAATAAAACGACCAATTTGGAGCTCCTCAAGCACTCAAGAGCTGATATTCCGGAGTGTCTCATTTGTCGTGTTTCTATCTTATCTAGTACCTATGACGCCAACTGCAATTGGAAATATTTCTCCATCAGCAGCGATACAGAATTTCACTCATATATTGTTTGATTGATTTTTGCCTCAATCTAATTCGGTTCTGTTAAAACAAGTTGAATTAAAATGGAACGAATGAACGAACGCAAAATAGTCGCCTGTGATTTGCAATAGGAACCATAAAAGTTAGTTGGCGAAAGAAAGTCGATCAATACTAACGGGATAGTTGCTTTTATTTTGCACATATTGGATAATTTATAGATGTAAACTCGTTGAACTGTAAAAAATTTGCTTTCCACTAAAGAATACAACATAATAATATAACACTTTATTTATTTGCCCCTTCACATTTCGAAAATTTTTGAAGGAGGGGGTGACATAAACTTTTTTTCAAATTTGTATAAGCCTAACTGTAACTTGCTTATATCGTAGTTTTCGATGATGAAAATAGATAAAACGTGGTAAAAAATTTGTCGACTACTAGTTTGCTAGACTACGTACATATCAATATATAGGTATATATATACACCTATATATAAAAAGTCTTTAGTGTTGAAAGTTTGATGTTTGAAATAGGATTTGAGGCACTATTTAAAAATTTAAAAATATTCGAATTTTTAAAACCTGCAGCTAGTCTCAACCTGCAGCTAGTCTCAACCTGCAGCAGTCTCTCCATACAACATAGATGAAATGGTTATTATAAGTTATCAAAATAATTCTATTCTACCAACTTTTTTTTTCAGGAATTGGTGTTGGCCAGCTGTTTGGCACAGCCTCTGTGGTTAGCTACTACATGGCGTTAATAGCGATAACTTTATCGTACCTTTTCGCATCTTTCGCATCGGAGCTACCATGGGCGAAATGCAAAAACACCTGGGGAGCTAACTGTGTTGATGCTACAAGTACAGTTAACGATTTTGTTGATAGAAATACTTCTCTAGGTCAAAGCGTGAGCAGTTCCGAAATTTATTTTCTGTAAGTATGTGTGCAATGAATCACATTTCTATATTACTGAATGCACGTACTATAGCTATAAGTTATAAGCCAAATTTTTCCTAGTTCAACTGGAGATATCAATTTTTAATATACTTCTGCAATCTCTTCCATAACTGATCAATCAAGTGTTATTATAGATAGTACTTGGTGGTCTACTTATTGACTAACTAGTTCAGCCCGAATCTTACGATCCGGAAAATATAAATATCTGTTCAGAATTCAGAAAACCGCGGATACATTCCACTGGCCAGTGTTTTCGAAGATGTATAATCTTTGTATTAGTTCTTTGAGTTCTTATAGTGCATAATATAGCTCTAAGATGTTGTACATAAAATAGTCATAGCCGGAAACTGAAACAAATAGTTTTTATGGTCGTATTGGATTTTATTTAACTGAATAAAAATTTCTCTCTGTTTGCAACATTTATGTAGTCTGATTAGAGTAAAATGTTGCTTAGAAAATTTTTCATCGTTTGCTATCATTAACTCATTTTATAAAATTTTGCGACTTGGTTCGGTCTGATTTAACACCGAACATATGATATCACGACAAGCAATCGAGTTGAGCAGGCGAGTCGGGCAGTCGAATCAAGCAATCGAGTCAAGCATTTGGGTCGAGCTGTCGAGTCGAAATCAAGATGTTCATTCAAGCAGTCCGGTCGAGCAGTCGAGTCAAGCGGTTAAGTCGAACAGTTGAGTCGAGCAGTTCATTCGTACAGTCGAGTCGAGCAGTTCATTCGAGCAGTCGAGTCGAGCAGTTGAGTAGAGTAGTTGAGTCCAGCGGTTGAGTCGAGCATTTGAGTCGAGTAGTCCAATCGAACGGTTTATTCGAGCAGTTGAGTCGAGTAGTCCAGTTATGCAGCTAGGTCGAGCAGTTGAGTCGGGTCGTCCAATCGAGCAGTTGAATCAAGCAGTTAAATCGAGCTGTCGAATCAAACAGAAGTCAAGTAGTCAAGAGTCGAGCAGTCTAGTCGAACAGTTAAATCAAGCTGTTCAGTCAAGCAGTCCAGCCGAGTAGTTGAGTCGAGCAGTCGAATTGGGCATTTGAACCGAGCAGTCGAGTCGAGCAGTTTAATCCAGCAGTTAAGTCGAGTAGTCCAGTCGAGCAGTTGAATCGAGTAGTCAAGTCACGCAATTCAATCGAGTAGTCTAGTCGAGCAGTCGGGTCAAGCGGTTCAGTCGAGCAGTCAAGTCGAACAGTTCAGTCGAGCAGTTCAGTCGAGCTGTCGAATCAAACAGTTAAGTCAAGCAGTTGAATCGAGCAGTCGGGTTGAGTGGCTAAGTCGAGCAGTTAAGTCGAACTGTTGAATCAAGCTATGAGTTGAGTCGAACAATCAAATCGAGTAGTCTAGTCAAGCAGTTGAATCGAGCAATCGGGTTGAGCAGTTGAGTCGAGCAGCCGATTCGAATAGTCCAATCGAGTAGTTGAGTCATGCAGTTCATTCGAGCAGTCGAGTCAAGCAGTTGAATCGAGCAGTTGAGTCGAGCGTCGAATCGAACATTTGTGTCGAGCAGATAAATCATGCTGTCCAGTCAAGCATTCCAGTCGAGCAGTTGAATCGAACAGTCCAGTCGAGGAGTTCAATCGATCAGTTAAGTCGAGCAGTCGGGTCGAGTAGTAAGTCAAGCAAATGTGTCACGCAGTCGAATCGAGTAGTTAAGTCGAGTAGTCCACTCGAGCAGTTAAATCGAGCTGTTTAGTTAAGCAGTCAAGTCGATCTGTCCAATCAAGCAGTTGAGTCGGGTTGTATAACATTTCGCCGAAGACCATATCGCGGAGTACCGTTTCGCGGAATACCATTTCGCGGAAAACATTTTCGCGGAAAGTACTATTTCGCGGAAAACCGTTTGGCGGAAAGAACCATTTCGCGGAAAACCATTTGGCGGAAAATATTGTTTCGCGGAAAACCATGTTAGTAGCAAACTTTTCCTAGATGATTCAGGGCGAGCCGGCCGCAGGCAACGGCGAGTGTTCGCCGGTGACCCGCCGTCGGAAGCGCCGGCCACTGCGGGGGGCAGCCCCCCTGCAGAGATCACATCTGTCTAGGTCTATACGTTTTCCTAGGTCTACTGACCGCTAGTTAGTTTTCCCTAGTCCTCGCATCGATTTAACTTTCGTTGAATACAAAGCGGCGAAGCCGCTTTTTGCGGCTTCCAAACTGAATGAGCGGTGGTTCTCCGCCAAATAGTACTTTCGGCGAAAATTTTTTCCGCGAAATAGTACAGTCACCCCAGTATTACGGGCCACCCAGTATTATGAGCCAGTCTATACTTTACGTTAGTTTTATACGTAACAAATTAATATTTAACTATCGAATATGAGTTCAATAAATAGCAGCAACATTCTCCTGCATGGTTGACAGCAATACACTCAGTTCCAATGCGTTAATTTTCTTAATTTTCCGATAGTTGTCAGTTGGCTCCAATCGACTGTCGATTTGTTGTTATTTTTGCGGTTGTTATAAAAAGTCGGTTGTGAATTATAAGCTGAATAGCGGCGTAAATTTGTGTATCTGAGCATAAAATGGATGGAAATCGAGGGAATAGGTATGTATTCATAGAATTACGGTGAAACCACCTAGAAAAATGCATTTTCCGCTTTAATATACAAAATTAAACAATGGCCCATAATACTGGGAGCAAAATTTACTTTTCCCAGTACTATGGGTCAAGCATATAGATCAACAGTATTCGCTGTTTTTGACTCTAATTGTAATTTTTTTTCTCAGTAAAACGAATAAACGAGCAAGGAAAATCAATATACAGAAATCAAAGCTCTATGATCCATTACGCTCTTGATCTAGCAAGACTAACCGGGATCGGGAAGTTGCAAAAAATCGGGAAGTTGCAAGGGATCACAATCTACCCTACAGTACAGTTCCGCGTTACTTTTGGAAACCACCCAAAACTTATAAGCCAGGACCAAATACTTTTCTTCTTCCTGAACTTACTTAGTTGGCTTGCCGTTCTAAGACAAAGCCTGATGAACAAAGTTTCTCCAATGCACTCGGTTGTGGGCCAACACTCTCCAATTTCTCAGACTCGCTCCACCTAGTCTAACCATCTTGCTCGCTGCACCCCTGGTAGTCTTATTCCTACCGGATGTGAGGCAAATACTTTGCAGGGTAGTTGTTCGGCATTCTTGCAACTTGTCCTGCCTATCGTGTCCGGATAGCATTAGCCGCCTGTTGTATACTTGGTTTGCCATGTGCTATCCTGGAGACCATCACTTTGATGGAGCCCTCTGCGTGATTCGAATGGACTTGACAATCTACTCGAAATCCAAACACAGCACTGAGTACCATCCATCATAGATTGAATCAGTTTGATGTGCTTCCTGAAGAAGAAGCTATAATTGATTCTAATCTCAACTCACTTAGACAGTTGCTGAGTACAGTATTAGATACAACAAGATCACTCAATCGCGAAAACTACACACACACACACACACACAGGCGCGCGCGCTCGCTTTTCTCTAAATAAAACCAATTTTGCTTTATTGACACATAATACTGGGAGCATTGACCCACAATTCTGACCAGGGTTAAAAGTGGCCCATAATACTGGGAATGGAACATGCTTACATTTTGTTGTTCTGAACAAAAGTGTGTAATTTTGGAATAAGTTTGCCTACAGAACATCAAATTATGATATATTTATAACCAATTAGGTTATAAATAAACTGTAAATTATTTAAATCTGTGTTTCTACCAATAATTTTGCATCATCATCATGCTTAACTGGCCCATAATACTGGGATGACTGTACTTTCCGCAAAAATGTTTTCCGCGAAATGGTACTTTCTGCGAAAATGTTTTCCGCGAAATGGTTTTCCGTGAAACAGTATATTCCGCATTATGGTCATCCGCGAATTGGTTTTCCGCGAAATGGTATTCGGCGAAATGTTATACAATCGTTGAGTCGAGCAGTCGAACGGAACTATTCAGTCGAGCAGTTCAGTTAAGCAGTCCAGTCGAGCAATCAAATCAAGCAGTCTAATCGACCAGTCCAGTCGAGCAGTCTAGTCAACCAGTTGAGCAATCGAGCAGTCCAGCAGTCGACCAGTGAGGTGACCGAGAATACAACCCATTGCTACGAAAGCTACAGGACGTCATCCTGTCAGGGACCTGTTTTTAGTTACCGATAAACCTCTTATGACGTCTTGTCAGAGACCTGGTTTTCGGTACAGACATAAGCCTCTTATATAAATAGATGTTTTATGTAAGAGTTTAAAATTTGTCGAGTTCGAATAAATTATGAGTTACGCAAAAATTTATGTTATATTTCTATGAGAGTCCTTATCCCCCTATCACAGGGGTGAGGGGTCTCAAGCCATCATAAAATAAATTCATGCCTCCAAAATCTTCCACATGCCAAATTTGGTCCCATTTGCTTTATAACTTCTCGAGTTATAAGGAATTTGTATTTCATTTGTAGCTGGTGAGTTTAGTCTATTTTCAGAGAGCGAAATAAGGCGCATAACCTTGGTCTATTGCAGCCTGGCTTTTGGTCTAAGAACCATAAGTTCATCCTCGAGGGTCCGGAGTATCACTTCCCAACAAACATTTTTACTGAATAACAGCTTGTCAAACACCTGTTACTTAGTAATTAGCTGTACAATGGTTGAACAAGCTACTATTCAAAAAAATGTTTGTTGGATTAACCTTTATTAGCAAAGATACTCCCAACGACTGCATACTGTATAATGTAATCTGTAAATTAATCAATATCTTCAAGGGAAGCGTTTGGTATGGAAGGTCCACGCTTTCTTCCTTCCCCTTGATTTCAATGAGTTAAGGTTCAAACACAAATCGCCGATTTCAGGAAGTTCAAATGCGATTTTTATGCTCTAAACAACAGATATGTTCACGAAAATTTATCATTGTGTTCTGACAGATGCAAATAACACAATAAAAAATTTTTGTGAACATATCTTTTGTTTTGAGCATAAAAACTGCTTTTGAAATTCCAGAATTCAACAATTCGAGAAATTAGCAATCATTGACTTTTCGACGGATAGCCCAATTGGGTCCTAAAGCCCTATGTCGTTTTTAGCTTGAAACGATGAGGTCAGGGTTAGGAACACATATTTTAATATTTAATTTTATATTTTTAGGCTACTGCCGTTAAAAACCTTTTTTTTTAATTTTGTGAAATTTTTAACAAAAAATAAACATTTGGGCAACCTTATATAGACAAACTATAGTTGTGCATGGTTGTGTCAAGCGGTGTCTAGACAACACGAATTATAAAAAGAAACCATAGTATGTCTTGAAATGTCACGGAAAACTTTTTGTTTACCTTCACGCTCATGTGATAGTGTGTCAAAAAGTCAAAAGTTGCAGTCAGGAAATGGCTTGGCAATCGCGACCTAAAACATTTTCTGAGTTTACAGCTCATTTTCCGGTTCCGGTCATCTCAGTTTAATTAAGGCCTTTGTCAAAATCAGCAATAAGCGTAGTGACTGCACTTGGTCACAGCGTGGATGGCTTCAGTTTTCGGATGCAACACCCGCCATCGAGATGCGACCGTGTTTGGTTAGAAACGCACAGAAATTTTTGGTCTGCCGTTCGCCCTACTGCTGATTCACATCGGAGTAGCAGAACATACCAATCTGATTGAATGGGCCCTATTCTGTAAGTCACGTCGAGTGTCACTTTGCTCGACTAGTCGACTTTTGGTATTATGTAAGTCACAGGCGACCCGATTTTGTCGAGTAACTCGACTGAGTCCACCGCCAAAAAGCTAGTGACTAAACGGTTAGCAAGTGACGCCTGAGCTAACTTTGTTTTGGTCGTGCATTGAGCCGCTATGCTGCCCGTTCTTCTTGCACTCGACACTCGACAGTGACTGAGTCGAGCCGAGTTGCTCGACGTGACTTACAGAATAGAGCCCATAATACGGTGCCAGTTTCGGTTGGCGTTTTTTTTCATACTGTTCTGCGGGGTCGATTGTACCGAGATTATACTGTTGGCCATCAGTTTGACATCGTTTAGTCATTCTTAGCGCAAACTAGATTTGGACAAAGTCTAGCACCGTGAATCGATGGATTGGAATACATTGCCCGAATTAAAACTTTTATCCGATAACTAGTACAAATTTGATGTTCCACTTCCTCACGACCAGCAAAACGCAGACAAGCACAAGAGACAACTGCGAAGCTGTAACTGTCAAAACGATCAGCTGCTCTAATGTCAAACCAGAGTTGCCAGTGAGAAAAAGTTATCATTGTTGCCAGAAACGTGTTATTTTCGTTATGTCAAGGAAGATCTCTAATGTCAAGGGAGAATAAATTACAATATTTTTGTTTTTTAATTTTTTAGTGCTCTGCATCTTTTTAAAAAAGAAAAAACTATACTCTGGTAGTCATAATGGGAAGCTTTATCGTTCCTTCTAAAAAAATCATCTTTTTACCTTTGTTATACTATAACAAAGGTTTAAAAATTGGTCGAAAAACACGAAATTGATCCGAGGCCCGGAGGGCCAAGTCACATATACCAATCGATAGGGTTCGACGATTTGAGCAATGTCTGTGTGTGTGTGTGTGTGTGTATGTATGTAATGATTTTTTCTATCGCCTGTTTCTCAGAGATGGCTGAACCGAATCGTTCGCTATTACTTTTGTTTGAAAGGTATTATTGTCTAGTAGATCACTATTTAGTTGTTTCGTGATACGACGTTTCGTTTAAAAGTTATAAGCAAAAATGTGAAAAATACGTGACACGGGTTTCTCCGGAACTACATGACCGATTTCAACGATCTTAGTATCAAATGAAAGCCCTTATTAAAGCTAAATTGTTCAGGATTTTTTTATTGAAAATAAACAAGTAGTTTAAAAGTTGGCCTTAAAAAACCTGTTTTGACAAGGTAATAATTATCGCCTGTTTCTTAGAGATGGCCTAACCGATTTATGCGCTAGTAGTCTCATTTGAAAGATAATATATCCTAATAGATTACTATTGAATGATTTTTTGATTGGACGTTTAATTTGAAAGTTATGAGCAACCGTATACACCACACCAAAATTAACAATAATTTGTAATGATTTTAACGAAGAAAATTTACCTAATTTCAATTATTTTAATATCAAACGAGAGGTTTTCACACTACGAATATATATGCAAAATTTCATAAGAATTGGTTTTATCGGTCAAAAGATATTAACCCTCGAACACTCGCGCCAACTTTTGCAATACAGTTACTCGCGCGCAAAATAGTCCCAAACCAAAGAAAACGTGTGCAAGGGAGTTTTGACTGGGAAAACTTGGTTTTAAGTTTATTAAACCATTGTAAGAGTTTCTTGAAATTGAAAGCTCTATCGTCTGGTAGAATTTAAATTTTGATTAATCCCCCTAAAGTGAAATAAAAAATTTATTTTTCTTCAGTGTCAATATAACACATTGATGTGTTCTGCAAAGTTATAGAACATATTATTACAAGAAATTTTGTTGAAGACTATAACCTTCTATCTCTGCAGCGAAGATAGAAAAATCTTATTTATTGTATATGAATTTGTAAAATCAGTTTTTTGCTCTTTTTGTAATTGCTGTATAACTTTTATATGTACTACAAAATTGTACAAATAATAAAAATACACAACTTTGCTGAAAATAGTATACCTGTATGTTTGCTTGTTTAGGAACTGTAGAACTTTGATTATAAAGAATGCCCCAATTTTGACTCCGAATTACTCGACTACCAGCAGACGGATACATTTTAAACATTTTACATTTGCTGATAGTTTTGCTGCATACATTTTCCCAACAATTTAAATTATTAATGCATTGAATAATTATGACATTTTGCGCACAATAAGTTTGTTGAAGAATATACGTTAGTTAAACAACGTTTTGTAACTTTATAACAATATGGCGTTGGAAAACCTACACGTGTTGTATCAAATACAACAGCGTGAGTAACCGAAGGTTAATAAAAATTGATGAAAATTATACAAGAAAACTCTACTGATGTGATTCAAATAGAATAGCCACAGAGAACACACATCCAAGCAAAAGGTCCCCACTTGGATAAAACTTATGTCAAATTAGTTGGGAAACTATAGTGATGATGTCGCTGAAGGCGCATAAAATTCTACACTAAACTCACAACAGCTAGCTTCTGGCGCTAGCATAACGCTTATAGTCCATATAAACTAGCGCCAGAGGAGCCAAAGGTTGTCAGTGTGCAAATCAAAAGAATCATTTAGTTGGGAAACTATAGTGGTGGTAATGCTAGCATATTAGGTGATTTTAATTTGAAATTTTATCCAACAATTCCCAAAACATTTGTTCGTGAATGGATGTCTGTTCTCTGTGGAATAGCATTACAGGAAACTATGCATAGTTCAAAAACCTATAAACTAGACCTTTACTAAACAATGTATATGTTAAAGAATAAGATTTCCTCTTACAACTTACTTTTATTTGCACTTACTCAGATTAATAACAACAGATTAATAATAACTTACTTATCCTTACTCAGCAATTTCATGAAAAAAGGATCTATCAAAACTTAAAAGTGTTCTTATTTTGATCAAATTTTGTAAACTTATTCAATTTTCAAAAATTTTATGTAAACCAACGCACTGCGTAACGATAACCAATAGATGAATTATGTTCCGAAGCCGTGTCGATTTCTATCTCAAATAGCAAGTAAGACCGTATAACAAAGGTTCCTTTCACCACTAGGTGGATTAAATCGGGTTTTATCACAAATTTTAGGACCCAATTTAGGAAGCAGTTTTTGGGCCCACAAGCGGGGTTCTTGTAAAAATGTAAATACTGCATTCTTCTTGCCAATCTGAGCACAGCGAATATATTTTTATGCACAAAATTCTTGTTTCAAACAAAAAAACTGCTTTTGAAATTGGCGGAATCGATGACTGCTAATTTCATCTTAAATGGAATTAAGTATCATTTCTAAATCCACTTGATTCTTTGGAATTCTCTCTGAGACGCATCACGCATGCTGCGCAGTTGGCCTGGCCGATGACAAGAAAAATGATCGATTCCAGCAATCGTCATTTTTTAGGTGGCTTCAAGTATTGGCTGCGTTAGTGTAAGATAAGATAAGATATAATGGGGTTTGGTTTAACTTAGAAACTGGTCGTTTTCCTAGATATATCCGGACGCTCCCAAAACGTGCCCGGGTGTGACAATGTACTCTTGGACACTTTATCTGATGACAAATGAACTAGTTCGAACTAGTTTTGCAATTTCGAGTACACAGAGATGTCACATGTTGTATTTTAATAGTATAATCAATATATATAGAATGCCAGTGTCACTGCAGTGCGCGTGGTAAACATCACACATGTTCAGGTAATGTATTTACATTATATATGCAAATGTGTGTGTGCCTGAGATTCATCAAAAAGGGAATCTCATTGTCAAACTTTGACAACCAGTTTAAAATTTCAATTATGGCTGCCAAATAATGTGATTGGAAACTTCGCTTTGATGGCTGGTACAAAGCAGAGTAACAAACGAGTGGAACTAACAGCGTATGGGACTTTAGATTAAGACCAGCAGTAAACTCACAAACACGCGGTGAACATTTAGACGGTAACTTTATTTGAACTGTAGCAAAGTATAAAAAGCACTTGTATTCTTGTTGAGGTTTTTAGCGCGAATGAAACGAGAGACTAGGCAGTGTTGCCGTATAATATAATAAACTTATCAGGGGTGTGCAAATGCACGGTAATAATGCAGGGGTATACATCGCTCTCCACACTCCTCCTCGATGGATCGCACCTGCCGAATAACTGCCTATTCCAATCCGAGTTGACCACAGAAGCTTTCGTGCTTATTTGGTCCCAATGGTTTCGTCAATATGTCGGCGATCATCACCTCGGTTGAACAATACTCCAGAGCAATTGCCCGTTTCTGACATAATTCCTGGACAAACTTCTCCCGTGTATCGATGTGCTTGGACCTGCGACTGGATCTTTCAGTACGAACGAAAGCGAGACATCCTTGATTGTCTTCTCTGATTGTAGTTGGTCCCGTTTGATGCTCTCCGAAATCAGCGAGCAGCAGCCTCAGCCAGATGGCCTCTTGGCATGCCTCACTGAGCGCCACGTATTCGGCTTCCATGGACGATAAGGTAACACTCGACTGTCCACGGCTAGCCCACGAGATTGTAGCTCCACCGAACATAAACGCATATCCAGAAGTTGATCTTCGACTCTGTAAATCGCCGGCCCAGTCTGCGTCCGAGTAGCCTGAAAGTGGTTCATCCAACGCACCACCTAAACGTAACGTATAGTTCTTCGTCTTCTTCAGATATCGCAGGACACGCTTCGCCGCTGTCCAATCTAACTCAGTTGGATTACTAAACTTTCGTCCAAGAATGGCGGCGCTATTCGCTATATCCGGCCTAGCTACTACCGATAGGTATAGCAAACTTCCAACGACGCTTCTGTATTTAGCCGCATCCTCCAACGGCTTGCTTTCAGACTGATCCTTCAAATATCCCGGGTCCATGGGTGACTTTGCAGGTTTTGCTTCACTCATTCCATGTGTTTTCAGCAACTCTTCGATGTAGCTTTGCAGACGAATGTTGTAAGCTCCTTCAACTCGTCGAACTTCCATGCCGAGAAAGTGAGAAACATCTCCCAGATTCGTCAACTCAAATTCACCACTGAGACTCCGAAACACTTTCTGCAACTCACTGTTGTCGGTTGATGCAACAAGCATGTCGTCTACGTAGACCAGTAGAAAGACATTCGTATGTCCACAATCCTTCACATACAAGCACTGGTCCGCCTTTGACTGTTTGAAGCCAAACTTACTCAATGTAGCGTGAAGGCGTTTGTTCCAACATCGCGCGGATTGACGCAGCCCATAGATGCTCTTTTGAAGTCGGCAAACTAGGTTTTCTTTTCCTTTTTCTTCGCAACCTGGTGGTTGACGCATGTACACTTCTTCTTCAAGGACTCCGTGAAGGTAAGCGGTTTTAATATCAAGATGTTGCACGATCATATTCCGTTTAGCTGCAACTGTCAACAAGGTACGAAACGTTTCATGCCGTGTAACAGGGGCATAAACGTCCTCAAAGTCAGTACCATATCTTTGCACGTAACCTTGTGCCACAACTCTGGCTTTATGTTTCACAATCTGTCCTGCTTCATTCCGCTTTAACTTGAACACCCACTTGGAGCCGACAAGTTTCTGTCCTTTCGGTAACGGTACAAGCTCCCAAGTGTTGTTCCGACGATGTGATTCCATCTCGTCTTTCATTGCATCATTCCATTCGGAAATCTTCATTGCATCCTGGTAGTTCACTGGTTCCTGAGTAGCACACGCTGCCGTACCACGGCATAATCCAGTACGTAATCTTCAAGGTGCCGTGGTACAACACCACGCGTGTTTCGTTGCGGACGATGTATATTTTCAAGCTGTAATGGATCTTCGTCCTCGGCGTCTTCGTAATCCTCTCCATCCGAAACATTCTCTTCGTGTTCATCCTTCTTGGGAAGCAGTTTTATCTCCTCCTCAACCGGAGCCGAACGTTGTCCACCCGAGGAACTCGATGTTGGGAACTCAACCGTAGAAGTGCCATTCCCCAATTCAAGGAAACGAGCATCACGACTAATGGTAATCAAATCACTTTCACAATCTACAAAACGATACGCTTTGTGCTCTGTAGAATACCCTACGAATCTCAGCTTCCGCGACTTACTGTCCAACTTACTGCGCTTCGCTTCCGGAACATGGACGTATGCTTCGGCACCGAACACTCGAAGATGTGCCAAATCCGGCTTGCGTCCCCACCAAAGCTCATAAGGAGTTTGTTGCAGCGATCTAGATGGTAAACGATTTTGTAGGTATGTTGCAGTAAGCACAGCCTCTCCCCAATAACGTTTTTCCATGTGAGCATCAATAAGCATACACGTAGCCATCTCAGTTATCGTCCGGTTCTTTCTCTCAGCCACACCGTTCTGCTGAGGGGAATACGGTGCGGTGAATTGTGGTTTGATTCCTTCGGATCGATAGAAAGATTTTAATTCGTTGTTGTTGAATTCTCCTCCTCCATCGGAGCGGATTACACGGACCCTTCTTCCGAACAAGGTTTCAGTCCATCGAACATATTCTTTGATTATATCCGTTGCCTCGGACTTCTGCTTCAACAAATACGTAACTGTGAATCGGCTGTAGTCATCGATGAGGTGCATTACATAACGATTACCACTGGGAGTTGTTGTTTTCATCGGACCGCATAAATCCGTATGCACGATGTCAAGAACCTGATGCGATTTCCGTTCGCTAACGGGAGGGAAGGGTTGTCTGGCCGACTTTCCTTCCATACAACACTCACACACAAGACGTAAACCACAGTCGCTTACCTTGATACCTGTAGCAAGACCCTCTTTGACGACTCTCTCAGCGGCGGCCCAATCTCTGTGGCCCAACCGCCGATGCCACTGATGCTGACAGTTAACGTTGTGCTCACCAGATGACGCTTTATACGATTCTTCTATTGTACGTAAGTAGTATAGGCCACCGTAACGGAAACCCGTCGCTACGACATTACCGCTTTCATTCATGATGTGACAGCCATCACTATTAAAGTCCACTTTTAGTTTCTTTTCAGCTAATTTGGCTACTGATATCAAATTAGTTGCCAGACCAGGAACGTACTTCGTGTCATTCACATCAATTTTCACTGATTGTCCGCGATCGTCTACTCCACGAAGCATACCACTACCTTCTCCAAGGATTTGTATCTTCTTTCCATCGGCAAGCGTAATCCAACCACCGGAATAATTTTTCAATGAAGTAAAGAAATCGCGATCGTTTGTCATGTGGGCGCTTGCACCACTGTCAATGATCCACGCACGCGAATTCACTTTTTCACCAACACCGGTAAACGCAACATTTCGTTCTTCACTTTGCACAATTTTCGCTTTAGGGTTTTCTTTTTCTTGCTTGAAACGATTATCTTCTTTCAGCGAAACCTTATACTTCCGGCAGTCACGACGTAAGTGCCCCGGCTTTTTGCAAAAATGACACACACGGAACTCTTTTGCTTTGTTATCAACTGAACGCATCGCTTTTTCAGATTTCGAACCGGCACTGTCACGCTCTAGGCGACGATGGTATTCGTCCATCAATTTCGACTTTACGATGTCAACCGAAATATCCTCATCAGCCCGATTGTCCAAAGCGATCACAATTCCATCGTAAGAAAATGGCAAACTTCGCATAACCATGCAGATTTTAATATCTTTATCAAGCACAGTACCCGCGGCATCTAGTCGGTCGAAAAGATTATCGAGTTCACGCAAATGATCTTCCATGTTTCCACGCTCCGACAGATTTGTCGCACACAAACGTTTTAACAGAGACACCCGTACCGAACGCGTCGTCTTTTCATGGTACGATTTCAAAGCTGCAAACACATTATGCGCAAAAACACTGTTCTTCACAACAGGTAACTGATTATCTTCAATCGACAAGATAATGGTTGCCTTTGCTTTTCTTGACCCACTCATCATTCCGGGCATTTTCCTCCGGAACGGCCCTTTCAACCACATCCCACAAATCATCTCTTTGCAGTATATTCTCAATTCGCACCTTCCACGTCTGCCAATTGGTGCCATTCAGTTTTGTAATGGCAAACTTGACTTCGGACATGGTTAGCTTTCGTCTAAACAGCAAAACGTTTACTATCGTTTTTCAACGGATAAACTTTTCTCGCCGTTGCTGCTATAAGCAAGCACACAAACACAGGCAAAGAACGTTTTTCGCACTACCGCGATACTCCGAACGACGCTAGCGACCGGATTGTATTTCACTACCGATTCCGTCTTAAAACTGTCCACTTTCTGGGGCCATTACCTGATGGCTGGTACAAAGCAAAGTAACAAACGAGTGGAACTAACAGCGTATGGGACTTTAGATTAAGACCAGCAGTAAACTCACAAACACGCGGTGAACATTTAGACGGTAACTTTATTTGAACTGTAGCAAAGTATAAAAAGCACTTGTATTCTTGTTGAGGTTTTTAGCGCGAATGAAACGAGAGACTAGGCAGTGTTGCCGTATAATATAATAAACTTATCAGGGGTGTGCAAATGCACGGTAATAATGCAGGGGTATACATCGCTCTCCACACGCTTGCTTCAAATTTCTGAAAAAATCGGTGCAAAAGGGCGCAGTTGTGGGATTCTATTCATCCGGACGAGAAGAAAAAGAACGTTTAAAACTACCCTATTGGCATCTCTATAACGAGCTGCAGTGAACGTCAGCGACAGTATGTCCTGGGCTCAAAATTTGACAGCGAGCCCAAATCAGACTGCTGGCAGTTGAGTGAAACGCAGTGCTGACATGCTATCTCATTTTCGCACACACGAGATGTTGGCAGCAAAAACATGGTTGCCTGCCGATGGGGTGTTTAAAACCATTTCACTGGCATAAAAACACAACGGAGAACGCACTGATGACAGCACCAACCAGCGCACAGATAAAGAACAGATAAATAACAATGAGCAACTTTGACAACGAAGTTCCCGATTCACAGACTTGATACAGATTGTTAGCATCATGTTTACCACAATGAGTCCTATAGAAAAACAACGACACTGGCATTCTATATACAGCCTGAATTCGTTAATTGGGCCACGACTGCACTCTAGCTGATTCGCTAATTGGGCCGACTGACAGTGGTTAGAAATTTCTAAACTCGAAAATTCCATACAATTTTGACATTCAAGTTGTCACATAGCCAAATTAGCGAACACCCAATTAACGAACCGCCCAATTAACGAACCACCAATTAACGAAACTTTGCTGTATATTGATTCTACTATTTTAATTAAATTCAGAAACTGATCGCCGTAGAGGTATCCGGAACATTCCTGGACATGTTTAGATGTGGCCAATGGCGTCTTGAACACTTTATACGACTACCAACGGTCTTGTTTTGCAAATTCGTGTACTTATAGGGGTACATATAGGTAGAATTTTGTGAATACTCGATGACATAAATGGTTTCATGCCTGACGTCATTATATCGCACTGTAGAGATCACTCGACGCGGAGAAGCGCTGTGTGAACAAAGTACACGCAAAATAAACCACACGTTCTTTCCACGTGAAAAATCACGTAAATTTCTCTACACCCAAGTAGCACACTTTAGGTTCATTTAGTTGAAGCAACCGGATTACAACTGAAATTAGTCATATTTCGGTTACCACAACAACTTTGTAACAACTGTGCTAGTAGGGCAGGGAGTTACGTGACTTCCAGTTGAACATTATTGGAAAATACAATGACATCTATCTGATTTCCATGTAAATGCATACTAATGCAAACTACGTTAAATTCACGTAAATAGTACGGGAAAAGTTAGATGGAAAATAATCACATAACTTTTCACGTAATTTCGACGTGAAAATTATTTTGAGTGTACGTCTTACCTAGAAATGCTCACAGTAAGAGATCCGCGGAAACTAAAGCCAATGATTTGGCATCAGTGTACTAAAACTGCCAGCACTTGCTGCGGAGCAAAATGCTGTAGTAGTGTGACTTGATTGTTTTCAACATGATCCGCTTCTGTTTTGTTTACATCAATTTAGCACAATAGAGCGATATATCTTTCAGCTTAATAAGTGTAAAATGCATTGCAAAGCTTTATACACACTGTGTCCGAGTATAATATTGCGGTTATTTATTGCGCTCTTCACACTCAATTGGACTGCACAGTTATTGTCAATTGCAAGGAAAATTGTACCATCCAAAGTGCGATATCGCTCATAAAAGTGCTATTTTAGCTTAAATCGTTTCGGTGCCTTCGGCGCACTTTTTCGTTATCTTCCAAGCAATAAGTGCGCCTAAGAGACTGAAACAATTTAAGCTAAAATAGCACTTTTATGAGCGATTGCGCACTGATTGATTGGACAATTTTCCTTGCAATTAACAATATTAAGTGCAACCTTCAAAACTCTGATGAAAAGTGTGCTACTGATAATATCGCTAGTAATCTTATATCGATAATACCATCAAACTTTATCGTCATGGAAGAATAACGAAAATTGGAGGGTTTAAAGTGAAATCTTCTTCTTGATTTGTTATTATTTTAACATTTTTGTTCTATTTCTTACGTATTTTTGCTTATATTGCCATATTATCGTTATTAATTATTAACGATAACAAAACTTCATCAATAATCGTTATAGATTTTGACCGACATTTCCCATCATTACAACTCTCCCATCTGAGCTGACATTTGATTTAGCAGTGGCGCCAGTACCAGTTGTAGGGAAAGCAAATAGTATTTAATTTTTCATTTATTTATGAGTTATGCAAGTTATGAATTATGCGTGGAATTATGAATTTAGAAACTATTTTTATATTATTCTTTGCGTCGATAACAACTCTACGTAAGCATTTAGAATTTAAATAGAAATCAACCAAGATTCATGGTTTTTTCCCACGAAATTTTGGCAACCTTTCTCACCTACAAAATGTGTGACTGGACAAGTGTGTTCAAAATCCAACTTTCAATGCAAAGAGCAATACATAAATTTTCATCCTGTTGCGGCGGTAGTCCGCATCGTCAATTACCGCAACGAGAACAAGGAAAAGTGGCCAAATTTTTTTTGGTTTATATGTGCAACTGTTACTGATGCTTTAGCAACTAAAACTACCAGAAAAAACTTCTTTTAGCCTCTTATATTCAAAAATCTGTTTTATATACATTCATTGAATATCATAAGTATAAAAATTGGTGTAAATAGCAACAAAATTTAAAAAGTATGGAATGGTGATGCAAATATCTAAACAATAGAAATTAATCTATTTGTATGGCAGCTCTGGACAAAAGCACATCCTTCAATATTTGGCGAGCTCAGCATTGGGCGATAATGTATCGATATAACTGGTATCGATATTCGTGGACGAAATCTCGATAGAGATTTTTTCGAAATAGTTAATTTCGGCATGCATATAAATAAATACAACAGCTCTGTAAATGTTAACACGTTATACGGAGTGTTATAAAATAAATGTAAAATGCAAATCGTCACGTGATGCGAGCAATTTTGCCGATTATGCTTTCAGCTGAGTATACGTATCGATATGTGAAAAATATCGATATTCAATTAACGAAAATTCGTCAGCTTCGCTCAATACAGAATTATTTTGACAGCTTGCTATGAATTTTCCGAGAATGAAAAGATTTCTAGCAAAGCACAATATTCAAGGTGCGTGACAATAGCTTAAGTAGATTTCATAACTATTTCAATACTTGTTAATCAAATATTTAAGCAAACAGTGTGCGTGTTCGATTGGCTCCCTCTTGACAATTGTCGACCAACATTTGAAAGGGGCGTATAAGCCAACTGTCAAACAGAACGAGTTATTTTTTGCTGGAGCAGCATAGGAAAATGAACTCTCACTCGTTCTGTTTGACAGGTAGCTTATCCGCCCCTTTCAAATGTTGGTCGACAATTCTCGCTGTTCGATTGGCTCCCAAGATGGCTGCTTCCGCGTATCTCTCACCTCTGAGTATTTCTAGTCATACCTGTCCAAGAGTCTGCTGAGAAAGGAGCAAGATACACGCGCAATACAGAGGACCCCCGTTCGGTTGAACGATTCCTCATACAAACTAACGGGGTTCGTTTTTAATTTGAACAACTAGCAACCCTAAATATGCTGAAACTTGTATGAACTGGCCGCCCTGCTCTTTGTTATTGTTTTGGTGGTTTGATTTAGTCTCGTTTAGTTGGTAGTTGCAAACAGCGAATATGTTATTCTCCGATCGGATTTCTATCGTAATCGTTGGGGAACGAAATGTGAAACTGATTAAACTAGAATTAAACACGCTAGATCAGTACAAACAAATCGTGTTTATGTGCATTGTCTGCGAAGGCAAATGATGCCATATTGAGAATGACATTTAAACCATTTTTAATTTGCACATCGTGCAAACCAGCGGGGTTCAAATTAAAAAGTGTTCAGATTAAAAACGGTCAAACGAACGGGGGTCCACGGTATTACGGGTTTCAACTGCAACAGCAATATAGGGAAGTGGCCCGCGTTGTAAAAAATCCAACCGCAACCAAAAACATTCTCCGAGTGTACTTTTTTTCGGTGCCCAAGGATTTAGATGTTCGAAGAGCAGATTACATCAGTGCGGCATTTATACAGAAAACCCAGCTTAAAACCAAAACTCTTCGTTTGTAACAATCATGTCGAGGTAAATGTTTGCGATAGCTTACACACTTAGATTTTATTACCGAGCACGGTAAAATAAATTGCCGAGATCCCAACAGCTGAGATCTCGGTGAAAATCTCGGTAAAACATTGAAACACCGGGATCTTGGAAATCCAAAACATCAAACAACTGTCAAACTTTACCGACAATCTCGGTATTATTTTTCCAAGATATCCGATAATCAATACTGAAACTCGGCTGAAATTGCCGAATATTCGTAAAGCGTAAGCGACCCAAACTGTCAAATTTTAACGAGATTTTCTGTAAAACACTAGCTGAAAATGCCGAACTACGGTATTAATATGCTGAAAACTCGGTATTTTTAAAGTTTATGAAAATCAATAAAATTTTGAATAAAACTATCATAATCAACCAATATGCGCATTTTCTTATTTTAAACAATTATTGTTTAACAGTTTAACGAAGTAATAGTATAGTTAATAGTATAAACTATTGAAATATAAAGGCATAGTTAAAAGAAATATAAAGGCAAAGTTAATGGTAGAACCACGTAGAACGAGCAAATTTTTCACCTGTAGTGGTTAGTTTGCCTATTGAAAAAATTGTTGCTCTGATAAACACAAAGAATTGCTTGTCGTTGGGCATGCAGTTGGTGGCAAATACATCGTAACATTCGCATAGTCTGAGAAAGCCTACTACTGCATGGCAGCAGCCAACGGGCTGTTGTATTCTTTCCATGAGATGACGCATTGGCCTCCACACTGCAACTCACCACGAATTATTAGCACTGGATTCACGTTATGGGTTGGGAGGGAATCGTCAACCTAGAGAAATGTTATTCATATTTTATCTTCCAAAATTCAGTACAGTAATTAAAAAAACTTACTCCAATCCATTGCACCAACCCGTTCAAAGGATTTTCCTGTGTTGCGGTTGCATCACGCGTGCGCTTACAGCCTCTGGTAGGGTTCTTAGACCGAATGATAGCCATTTTAACATTACCTGTAACGAAAGTGCTGTCGATCGCGCACAGTTAATTTTTGACATTGCTTTTCGAAATCTCGGTAAAACAGTTTGTGGTTTTTTTCAGTAGCATTTAACGAAATTTCGTTAAAACGATATTGAAGTACCTAGATTCGGCACTTTATTTTACTGAGCTCGGGGGTTTACTGTTTTACTGATCTTCTCGGCAAATAAGATTGCAGTATCTTGGTAAATAAGCTTCATTTCCGATATCTCAGTAAAATAATTTTCCAAGTTACGGTAAAACGAGAAACGTTCACCGATATCACGGGAAAACAGGCCTATTTTTGTGTAGTTCGGTTTTACTTTACCGAGACTTTATTTTGGAATTAAGTGTGAGAAACTGTGATAAATACAGAAAATTACCGCTGTTTTTAATTTCAGCCGAATGATTACCGAATAATCAATGTACAATATATGAATCTTCGCCAACGCTCTTTGTTATATCCAGACATTGTGTTGCACAAAAACTTACCAATGGAATCTCCCAGCGGCCAGTACTTATTTATTTGTAGCAAGGAGGATCCATTTCTACAAGTTCCACCTCTCGCTGTGTTAAAGACTCTGTTACATCAGATGAACACATACTGAGTCCAATTAGTGTTGCCAAGTGGCCGGTTTTTGACCGGCCCGACCGGTTTTTCACTTGCAAAGCCGGTGGCCGGTCAATCCTGCCAACAGGCCGGTTTTCCGACATATGAAGCTGGATTTGTACTTTTTGCCTGATTTGTTAAATTTTCTGATCTTCTGAATTTATTAGCAATCCTGAGCAGTGGATTATTGAAGATAATCAGTTTTGCAGTGACAATACTTTGCTCCACTAGCACCAGAAGCAAATAGTTGTCACTCTGAAACTTCAATAATTCATTCAAAGTTCATTGTAGTTTTGACTGTGATGCCCTACCGTTCGCTATCTTCACAACTGACTGTTCATCCCATTTACGCGGAAAACTGTCAACCAACTTCCGGCGACTACCCAAATAATATGTCATTAACGCACATTACACATTCCAGGCAAATCCTTTAAAAGTATGCTGCCACATACCCCCCCCCCCCCCTCCCCGCGGTTTTTGAAGGCAGGACCGACCGGCCGGTTTTTGTAATTTTCAGACTTGGCAACCCTAAGTCCAATAGATTTCCAAGCAGACTCCGATAGATCGTAGTGTTACAACCGATACATTGCTTCTATCGTCCGCATCGGTGCAATGTAGTGTTTCAATGGAAAATAGAGGAACTCAGACCCTGCACGAAATGACATTGTACAGAACTGTTTCGCCGTTCAGCCGGATCTACGCTGCAATCAAAAGATGGTTCTGTGGCGAGCAACCAAATTTTAAATAACGAATGCTGTCATCTTGTGTTTATCTCATTAAATTTACAAACTATGCCAGTCATAAGTTCAGTTCAATTTTTTCACGAGTTGAACTAAACGAGACAAAGTAAACTGTCAAGGTGATCAGCTGTTTTATTGCTGTCAAAGTTAATGTCAAATCGGGGTTGCCAGAAGAAAAATATTTATCATTGTTCCCAGAAACATATTTTTTCCCTTATGTCAAGAAAGACCTGTAATCCCAAGCAACCAAAAGTTCGAATATTACTTGACACGCGAACTCGAAAGTTCATAATTAGTTCAGATTCAGTTCCGTAGAACTTTCTTGCTGATTAGTAGTGTATATCAAGTATACGTGGAACTTAATTCTTTAAGAAGTGCTACGAGTACTTCATAGATACTTCAAAGCTATTAGGATGCTACATGAAGTTCTGAAGTAACTTTAGTTGCTAACAAGTTCTGCGTGCTGCTTTTTTGTTTATATTTCTGGTGATCAAACCAGCAGTAGTGATGTCTGAAATTTTCAATTATTCGATTACCGATTAATCGGCGAGCGTTGCCTGAACTAATCGATTAATTCAACTATTCGTGCTAGTGGTATTCGATTAGAAATATTCGAATATTTTTCTCATTAATTCGATTAATCGAACGATTATGAACGATTAGCGGCCATTATTCGGGGATTATTCGCATTCATATTATTTCCTTTGAACTATTCGATTAATTCAACTACTCGTGCTGGCAGTATTCGATTAAAAATTATTCGAATATTTTTATAATTATTCGATTAGTTGAATTAATCGAACGATTAACGGACATCACTAACCAGCAGAACCTGAAACTATTGGAGATTAATTATTTTTATTTCACTTGAATAAATTTCTAATTACAAATATAAATTAGAATGTAATGCTCTTCATTATTGTGTTGTGTTGTGTAGCATATGCTGTCGGTATCACTACTATAGTTAATTGCCTGGTTCCAAACTTTATGTTCTATAACTAACTCGCGCTGCATAAAGCTGCTGCAAGTTCTGAAACGAACTTTTACTTAACAACTCATTGGCAAAATTCACATCGCTTGTATACGACAAAGGTAACGCAGTGGATCGGTATAGGTTTACAACGCGGAACACCCGGGTTCAAACCCAACAGCAGGCAAATGCAACGAATATAGAAGTTAGGTAGAAGTATAAAAATAGAACATAAAAGTGCTAAAATTTGTTTTTTCTTAGTTTTTGACAGTTTATTTCGAAGCTGCCTAGCGTTCTATGCAGTGAACCCAAGACAGCTTGAAAGTGACGCTGCTTAGCAAGTTATAGGTTGATATACATAAAGTTGTTTAACCCTTGTTAGACACCATTATTCGAACTCTTGGTTACTTGGGATGTCAAGGTAGTAATTATTGTTTGTTTTTGTTTTTTTATTTTTTTTATGTACCGCGTTTGTTTTTTTAAAGAAAAAGTTGTGCTCTCGTGATCACAACGTCTAGCTTTATCGTTCTTTCTAAAAAAATCAATTTTTTATTACAAATTTTAGGACCCAATTTATTGAATGGGGTACTGCATGTGGTATTCAAATTTGTTTGAATTCAATTTCATTCTAAATTTGACAATCTGCTCGTTAATGAAGGGCACATTCTTAAGCCTCTTAAGCGAATACACGACTCTGTGGATATCTATACCTATAAAGAAGGATTTCTGTCTGTCTGTCTGTCTGTCTGTCCGTATGTTCTTTATAGAATCAAAAACTACTGAACCAATTGACATGAAAATATGCATGTAGAGGTTTTTTGGGGCCAGGAAAGGTTTTAGTGATGGTTAGAAACCCCTCCCCCACTAAGAGGGGGGGCTCCCATACAAATGAAACACAAATTTCTGCATAACTCGACAACTAATCAAGCAAATAGAACAAAATTTGGCATATGGGTGTTTTCTGTGACAATAATTTATTCTATGGTAAATTGAGACCCCCCCCTCTTTATAAGGGGAATTATAACTCCTCTCCTCTTTAAAAGGGGGGGCTTCCATACAAATTTCCTCATAACTCGAGAACTAATCAAGCAAATGGAACAAAATTTGGCATTTGAAAGTTTTCGAGGGCAAGAATATTTTCTATGGTGAATAAGGACCCCTACCCACTTTAAGAGGGGGGCTCCTATACAAACGAAATAAAAATTTCCTCATAACTCGAGAACTAATCAAGCAAATGGAACAAAATTTGGCACGTGGGTGTTTTTGGAGACAAAATTTTTTTCTATGATGAATTGGGACCCCTCCCCACTTTAGGAAGAGGGGCTCCTATACAAATGAAATGCAAATTTCCTCATAACTCGAGAATTAATCAAGCAAATGAAACCAAATTTGGCATGTGAAAGTTTTCTAGGGCATGAATGTTTTCTATGGTGAATAAGAACCCCTCTCCACTTTAAGAGGGGGGGCTCCTATACAAACGAAATACAAATTTCCTCATAACTCGAGAACTAATCAAGCAAATGGAAACAAATTTGACAAGTGGGTGTTTTTGGAGACAAAAATTTTTTCTATGATGAACTGGGACCCCTACCCACTTTAGGAGGGGGGCTCCTATACAAATGAAATTCAAATTTCCTCATAACTCGAGAACTAATCAAGCAAATGGAACCAAATTTGGCATGTGGGGGTTTCTGGAGGCAAAAATATTTTCTATGGTGAATTAGGACCCCTCCCAACTTTAAGAGGGGGTGCTTCAACACAAATGAAACACAAATTTCCTCAAAATTCGAGAACTAATCAAGCAAATGGAACCATATTTGCCATGTGGGTGTTTTTGGAGGCAACCATTTTTTCATGATGAATTAGGACCATTTACCTTTTTAAGAAGGGGGGCTCTCATACAAACGAAATACAAATTTCCTCATAACTCTAGAACTAATCAAGCAAATGGAACCAAATTTATCATGTGGGTGTTTTCGTAGGCAAGAATATTTTCTATGGTATATTTTCTATGGATTTTCCCACTTTAAAAGGGGGGGGGGGCTCCTATACAAATGAAAAACAAATTTCCTCATAACTCGAGAACTAATCAAGCAAATGGAACCAAATTTGACATGTAAGTGGTTTTGGACGCAAGATTTTTTTCTATGGTGAATTGAGACCCATCTCTTCTTTAGAAAGCGAGTTATGGCCCATCCCCTCTTTAAGAGGGTGGGCTTCCATACAAATGAAATGCAAATTTCCTCTTATCTCGAGAACTAATCAATCAAATGGAACCAAATTTGGCATGTGGGAGTTTTAGATGGCAGAATTTTTTTCTATGGTGAATTACGACCCCTTCCCCTTTCAAGAGGGGAGCTCCCATACAAATGAAATTCAAATTTCCTTATAACTTGAGAACTAATCAAGCAAATGGAACCAAATTTGGCATTAGGGAGATTTTGGAGTCTTGAATTTATTTTATGATAGTTAGAGACCTCTCACCCCTGTGGTAGGGGGATATGGACTCTCATACAAATAAAACAGAAATTTTTGCGAAACTCAAAAACTAATCGAACTCGAGAAATTCGACTCTTCCATAAAACATTAGTCAATACAAGACCACAAAAACTATCTATAGTAACACTAGATCATTCAGGACGAGACGGTCGCGAGTGTTGCCGGTGACCCACCGTCGGAAGCGCCGCCCACTGGGGGGCTTGCAAAACTCGGGATTGTGACAAAGATCATCCGAGATTCATGATTTATGTACAACACAGGTTAATTTGTGGCAATACGAAGTTTGTCGGGTCAGCTAGTTATAATATAAATACAACACTTTTGCTAAAGCCGCCGCCTATAAATTCAAATTTATAAATTAAGTCAATTCTGTTTTGATTTTATAACGCTTTTACGGCATGCCCGCACATGAGAACTCACACAAGTATTGAATTCCTATCTATACCCGGAGCTTTACTGTCAGTGTATACGCAAACATTATTTGCCATATATTGTCAATTGCAAGGAAAATTGTACCATCCAAAGTGCGATATGGCTCATAAGTGTTATTTTGCATTAAATCGTTTCGGTATCTTCGGCGCACTCATTGCTTGGAAGATAACGAAAAAGTGCGCCGAAGATACCGAAACGATTTAATGCAAAATAGCACTTTTAAGAACGATATCGCACTTTGGATGGTACGGCACGATTTGTTTGCACTGACCAAGCGTGTTTAATCTGTTTCATATTTCGTTTTCACAACGATTATAATAGAAATCCGATCGGAGAATGAAATATTCGCTGCTTGCAACTGCCAACTAAATCAAACCATCAAAACAATAACAAAGAACAGAGCGGCCAGTTCATACGAGTTTCAGCATATTTAGGGTGGTCAGTTGTTCAAATTAAAAAGTAACCCCGTTAGTTTGCATGAGGAATCGTTCAAACGAACGGGAGTCCACTGTACTCATAATAAATGGCAGTCAAACACATTCTGCATACAAATTTGCCTGTTTTGGAGATTTTGTGTGCGCCCCAGATCACTAACATACTTGCATTTAGGCAAAAGCCCTATATAACTTTTTAACAGTTCAGGCAACCACATTAGCAAACACAATTTCTGCCTCATTTTCGAAAACAACTGGAGCTGCGCGATTAAATATATACACAAAACAAAAAATATCAATTAGTCATGTTGCTCCTAGAGAGCCTTAGAGAGTCGCCATCTTAAACCGAAAATTCCAATCGAACAGAATCTGTTGTCAAAAGTAAGTCCAATCGAACAGGAGACTTGTCAAAACACCGATTAGAGAGCCTTAAAAAGAGTAACGACTAGAGAGCCTGTTTATGATAGAGAGACGCCATCTCCAATCAAGAACATTTTTTGAGTAGATCTTTCTAAATTTTTAGCAGCTTTTTATGAATTATTAAAAATGAAAGCTTCAGAGGAAGGTTCCTTGAGGATGTTATTATTTTATGTAGCATCGAGAAACTCGAACTCTTCAATTTAAATCGCTGGTTCTCAAAAGAATTAGCAATAACAGACAACAGCAGCATAACTATTTACGGTACGACCATTGACTGTGGTAAAATTATCATGAAAAGGAATTACATATCCAGATTTTATAAAAGTTATTTATTCCAAATGTCTGTTGATCACAGAATAAGCTGTGCGTGCGGCAACACTGACATACGCAGCTGCTTTGTTGCTAGATTAGTTGTTTCAGATGGCGACTCTCTAAGGCTCTCTAGTTGCTCCTACTGTTTTACCTGACTCACTGCGAATATGCGTATTATTGGAATAAAACGTAACCATACGTTTTATTCGTTTATAACGCATATGCAGGCAATATCGATAACAAACGATTTTTTATAAGTTGTGCTTTTGTTATAGCATTTAATTTGTAAAAAGTTGCATAAATAACAATTCAGTTTCACAATACAATTATTGCGTACTACTCGCACTTGAAATATAACGTTTAAGTACGTTATTTTTAGTGATCAAAATTAACGATATTTTCGATACAAAGGCGATATTTTTCGAAACCTTTCGAACCAACACGATCCCGCGAACACAACGCATATTCGCAGTGAGTCAGGTAACACAGTAGTGATGTCCGAAATTTTCAATTATTCGATTACCGATTAATCGGCGAGCGTTGTCTGAACAAATCGATTAATTCAACTATTCGTGCTAGTGGTATTCGATTAGAAATATTCGAATATTTTTTTCATTAATTCGATTAATCGAACGATTATGAACGATTAGCGGCCATTATTCGGGGATTATTCGCATTCATATTATTTCCTTTGAACTATTCGATTAATTCAACTACTCGTGCTGGCAGTACTCGATTAAAAATTATTCAAATATTTTTATAATTATTCGATTAGTTGAATTAATCGAACGATTAACGGACATCACTAAACGCGTCTCCACTCCCAAGCTCGAGAAATCACCTCAAGAACGGTATGCAAGAACCCGGCAATCATAGGACCAAGCTGCATATTCTACAATTCTCCTATAGAATAGCCATAAATTCTACCTGTTTTCACAGATTCAATACAATGACAACACAGATACAACCCAACCACATCCTCTGCCACACAGAGCTGCTACCACAGAGAACAGACATCCAAGCGAAAGGTCCCCACTTGGATAAAACTTATGTCAAATTAGTTGGGAAACTATAGTGATGATGTCGCTGAAGGCGCATAAAATTCTACACTAAACTCACAACAGCTAGTTTCTGGTGCTAGCATAACGCTTTTAGTCCATATATACTAGCGTCAGAGGAGCCAAAGGTTGTCAGTGTGCAAATCAAAAGAATCATTTAGTTGGGAAACTATAGTGGTGGTGACGCTAGCATATTAGGTGATTTTAATTTGAAATTTTATCCAAGAATTCCCGAAAAATTTGTTCCTGAATGGATGTCTGTTCTCTGTGACTGCAGAGCACATATTTCGGTCAAATTTTCCATCCTGTTCCAAATTCAAGCACATATTTTGAAAATATGCTGGTATTTAAGCCAGCGGAAGACGAAATTCATTCTGTACCTTGGTGACAAAGAAATGCATCGCTTTTGTTTACTGTTGTTGTTTGCCTCATTTTCAAGCACCAATACACACATAACTGGAAAGCTCTATATTTTCCAATTCGATGCAGCTAGAGTGACTATATACAGAGTGGCGACAAGTCATCCCAAATGTATGCAATGCGGGTTTTCCAAGGTTTTTCTTTCTCTTTCCTGCATACGCGTTGGATAGGTCGTCTGCTCGATTGGAATGACACTGACAGATAATTATCATTCCAATTTTGACATTGTCGCCACTCTGTATATAGTCACTCTAGATGCAGCAAAAACATGCTGGATAAAATTATCATTTTTTCTAAAATTGTTTATCATTTTAAAGCAACTAATAGTCAAAGTAACCGACAAATTAATATTTTTTGAAACGATGGTTCTACAATTGATGAAGGGACGGTAGGGAAAGAAATGAAAATTTTTTGGTGAAGGTGGGGAAGAGCGGAAAGGAAGGGGGGGGGGGTTATTGGTAGCTATGCTTGACAAGTAGTCATTTTGACTCCTACCTTTTGTCCAATGCTGGAGGGTGCATGAGTCGAACCAAGCTGTAATCTAAGATTATAACCGGATTCGAACCCACAACACCCGCCAGGGCATGTGGTTCGCTGGTACTTGTACCTTTGAACCATAGAGGCGCTGGACAAAAGGAGACCGCAAAAACCCGGTTATAATCTTAGATTACAGCTTGGTTCGACTTTGCACCCTCCAGCATTGGACAAAAGGTAGGAGTCAAAATGACTACTTGTCAAGCATAGCTACCAATACCCCCCCTTCCTTTCCGCTCTTCCTCACCTTCACCAAAAAATTTTCATTTCTTTCCCTACCGTCCTTTCATCAATTGTAGAACCATCGTTTCAAAAAATATTAATATATATGTATGACCGCATTTCAAGGTCAAGACTAAAAACTTGAGATTAGTCTATTACATAGGAACGGGGACTTCCCTCGAAAACCCGCGCCGAGAAACGCGGCTAACACAAGCTGACAGACGAACAACGTCACGTGCAGTACCTTGCAAGTCGTAAGGGCCGGCATAGTGTCGTCGTCCTGAAAGTAAACAGTAGTTAGATTAAAACTACTCGCTCGGTGGTAATCTGCAATTGATGTAGGAAGCGGCACAATATGTGTCGATAACCCAACCAAATGCGTCGCTATTCTTGAGAAGTGGATTTTGCGGTCTCCTTTTGTCCAGCGCCTCTATGGTTCAAAGGTACAAGTACCAGCGAACCACATGCCCTGGCGGGTGTTGTGGGTTCGAATCCGGTTATAATCTTAGATTACAGCTTGGTTCGACTCATGCACCCTCCAGCATTGGACAAAAGGTAGGAGTCAAAATGACTACTTGTCAAGCATAGCTACCAATACCCCCCCCCCCTTCCTTTCCGCTCTTCCCCTCCTTCACCAAAAAATTTTCATTTCTTTCCCTACCGTCCCTTCATCAATTGTAGAACCATCGTTTCATAAAATATTGTCAGTTCAGAGAAAAATTCTCATCGGGCGATTTTGAACGAAAAAGAAGAAGCAACCCCGCAGTTGTCAAACTTCTCAAACACTGAAACAAAAATGCCGTTATGAATAACACGTGATACACTCATAATTGGAAATGCACCAAAATAAAATTTTCGCGCAAATCGTCACAAAAAATTTTATTCCGAAAAACTAACGTCTGTTTTTTTTCATTTAAATATAGAAAAACGTTTATCTAGTCACATATTGCCATATTTTACTTACTCACATATTGAAAAAACGTCACGTCGAAATTTATTTGTTTATAACATTCAAACAACCGAACCGATTTTAATGATTTTGGTTCCAAATGAAAAGTTTTCCGATGAAGTTTTTAGGGAAAATATTAAGCTGAAGCAATAAAACGAAATACACTTCTAATTAAAAATACGCGTGAATGATAATCTTTTAATTATGTTGGATTTGGTGCAGGCCAAAAATAAATTACCCATAATCCGTACCTATTCAGCTTTTTACGAGCCATACTGATAGACATGTTCGTAATATTTGAACAACATTTTTGACATTTCCCTAACACATCGCACGTTTTCTTTCCTAGGTCTATAGAACAAGACAAATTTTGATATTTAACTTTTGTCATACAAATAAGATTCTAAGTTGAATTTATATTTTATTAAAATTATGTACTTCTTTAGATTTGGATTTAAGAAAGAATTATCTGATAAGCAGTGTAGAAGCCAGGCAGGATATAATTTATTAGGTAGAAATATCTACGCCTTCTGGAAAAGAATTTTTCTCCTATTGTCGAGAGTTTCAATGTTGAGTAGGTTGCAGTGGTCTTGATACGACGGAAGCACTAAAGGGTTTCACCAGGGTAGAAATCTCAAAGCATGCCGTAAGAATTTTGTTTGTACTGCTTCCAACCTGGAGGACCAAATTCCAGTGAGGGGCTCCAAACTTCAGCAGCATACTCTAGGATAGAACACACAATAGAGAAGTACAGGGAACGTAAGCAAGATGGATATCTAAATGCTTTGGATACCCTAAATATGAAGCCCAAATTTTGATTGCCTTTAGATATTACATATGAGTAGTGTTTCGGAAAACAGAGGCTCGTATCAAGAAGACTTGGGAGTTCTTTGATTACATTTACCCTTTCCAGTATTTCGTTGCTGATGCGCTAGTTTCATATAATAGGTTTTTTCAGGCGACTAAAAGAGATGATCGAACACTTGCGCACGCTAGTGGAAAGTTCATTCTTTAGACACCAGTCTGCAAAAATGACGATTAGTTTTTGTAGTTCACAGCAGTCTTCAATTGATTTGACCGGCACAAACATTTTAAGATCATCAGCGTACAGCAATCTGGATCCTCGTGGAAGTACAGCACAAACGTCGTTAAAGAATAAGGAAAACAATAGCGGTATGAGGTTACTTCTTTGTGAAACGATATTGAAAAACATACAGGACAGTCCATCCGCTTGCCGCAACCCTCTGCGTGATTCAAAAGGACACGAGGGTGTCCCCGAAACGCGCACGTAGCACATCACTTACTCCAGAGTAGCGTTGATCAACCGCGTCAGTTTATCCGGAAAACCGTACTCAATGTATAAAAAGCTTACTAAATAATAGTCCGCCATCTTGGATTTCAAAATGGTGTCAAACATCTATTTTCGACTACTGGCAGTTAGCTCCGATCTAAAAAAGTCTGTATTGCAAGGTTTTTCATGAAAAATGCTAAATAGTAATCCGCCATCTTGGATTTCAAAATAATGTCAAACATCTCTTTTCGACTACTGGCAGTTAGCTCCGATCTAAAAAAGTGTATTGCAAGGTTTTTCATGAAAAATGCTAAATAATAGTCCGCCATCCTGGATTTCAAAATAATGTCAAACATCTATTTTCGACTACTGGCAGTTAGACCCGTTCTAAAAAAGTCTAATTGCAAGGGTTTTCATCTAAAATGCTAAACAATAGTCCGTCATCTGGGATTTCAAAATGACGAGACTTACAAAGAACGCATGAGACTATTTTGCAAGATGACATTTAGTATCAGTGATGAAACTGACCTTCACCAGCCCCGATAGGGGTAGCAAGTACATGTAGTTCACTACGAGTTGAGTAGGTTTTTAAACTACTGCACGATTTAGTTAGATACTCTGTCTAGCTCACAGCAGCTCTATGTTTGATTCCAATGGGATGCTTTTTATAACCTTTTCCATGTCAATAATTCGTATTTACATTGCTAACTCTAAAAAATATATGTTTGCGTCGTTGAAATGTATATTTTAAATGCGCTTTTTAAATTTTTGAATTTTTGTGCGATTAAATGTATATTTTTGCAGGTTATGACTAAAAATAATTCAGCGTGTACGCATAATGTTTACGTGTTTCTTAAGATGAATTTGTATCAGTGTTTTATCAGAACTGTCAGTTTCGGTTGTCAGTTGCGGTTGTCAGAATGAGCGCAAAACGCTAATTTTTCTCTGAACGGACAATATTAATATATATGTATGACCGCATTTCAAGGTCAAGACTAAAAACTTGAGATTAGTCTATTACATAGGAACGGGGACTTCCCTCGAAAACCCGCGCCGAGAAACGCGGCTAACACAAGCTGACAGACGAACAACGTCACGTGCAGTACCTTGCAAGTCGTAAGGGCCGGCATAGTGTCGTCGTCCTGAAAGTAAACAGTAGTTAGATTAAAACTTCTCGCTCGGTGGTAATCTGCAATTGATGTAGGAAGCGGCACAATATGTGTCGATAACCCAACAAACGCGTCGCTATTCTTGAGAAGTGGATTTTGCGGTCTCCTTTTGTCCAGCGCCTCTATGGTTCAAAGGTACAAGTACCAGCGAACCACATGCCCTGGCGGGTGTTGTGGGTTCGAATCCGGTTATAATCTTAGATTACAGCTTGGTTCGACTCATGCACCCTCCAGCATTGGACAAAAGGTAGGAGTCAAAATGACTACTTGTCAAGCATAGCTACCAATACCTCCCCCCCCCCTTCCTTTCCGCTCTTCCTCACCTTCACCAAAAAATTTTCATTTCTTTCCCTACCGTCCCTTCATCAATTGTAGAACCATCGTTTCAAAAAATATTTATATATATGTATGACCGCATTTCAAGGTCAAGACTAAAAACTTGAGATTAGTCTAACCGACAAATGTTCCCTGAAATATATGCTGACTTTTGGTAACCAGGGTTTCGGTGAATTCGCGTTAAATCGGTGTCCCAAATATACTGTTTTTTGAAGCAGTATACGGCATAGGCCAAGTTGAAAGTAACGGAATATAAAATTGGTTTTAGCATAATAAATTGCTTTCTTAGCCGAAAGCAACTGCTGGCTATTGATATTCGTTTAATTTTATCCCGCTAACATAGGTCATAGTTACATTTTTGATCATTGTTACCGCGTCTTAGCTTATTTGTTGAAAATAATTTTTTTATTTAGTAAACAGATATATTACCTTGCCATATGTATGAAGCAATTTGTAATTTCCGTTTTAAATGAAGAAAATAAATCATTTAAAAAATTTTGCTCTTTCAGCCCGTGTGTTTTATATGGAGCTGTCACTTTTGCCTGCCCAACAGATCTCCAATACATATGCACTCTGCAAACACCCTATTGAAAACATAAACCATGTTTTCGCCGCCAACATTTCGTGTGTGCGAAAATGAGATAGCATGTCAGCACTGCGTTTCACTCAACTGCCAGCAGTCTGATTTGGGCCCGCTGTCAAATTTTGAGCCCAGGACATGCTGTCGCTGACGTTCACTGCAGCTCGATATAGAAATGTCGATGGGGTGGTCCAACCTAAAACCTGCCTCAGAGATGCCAGCTTCTATCACAAATCGGAACAAGATAAAAACTGGTTTCATTCAAGCGATCCAAGACGATGAAGCTCTATCTGCAGAAATCTGAACATTTCCATAAAAAATTTGCCATGAAATTCTTTCACAAATCGGCACAAAATCCCAAGCAAAATCCCCAAGGCCTGCGCTCAACAGCATTTCAATAACATCTAGAAACTACAAAACTCCACAATCCGCATACAAACATGCGCAACTGGCAGTTCTGGTGCCTGCCCGTGTATTCCGTACATGAAACATTCCAGCACGCATATTTACAGTAGAGATTTGTATAACGCGGATTTGTAGAACGCGGATTTCTATAGCGCGGGTACCATGATATTTCTATAACGCGGTTTTCCGCGTATAACAAATACACGTAGCATATGGATATTGAGTTAATTGGGGCTAAACTCGAATTTTGAGCGATTTTGAACAGATACGACCGTGGTGTCTTTTAAGAAGTTGTAGGACACATAACAGTTGACTCTCTAAGTGATATACAGAAACCACAAAGTTACGGGTTGGCCTGCTGGAGATTCCGGAATATCCGTCGAAATTTTCGTATTGGTAAAGTTGGTTATAATTGGTGAAATATTTTTGAATTAACTAATGTCGGGTAATTGATACGAATTAAAAAAAAGTAATAAATAAACGATCATAGAAATCCATAAGGTGGTCCTCCGGAAAATTCAAAACATATCGTGAATATTTTGAGTGTAATTTGACTACACTAGAAGTATATTACGACTATTTGTGATTCAATTTGGCCATTAGATGGTTTATCGGGAGAAAATTCAAAGCTTGCCTGAAATTGGTCACTAGAAATGCAAATGTTTTTAATTTGTAACAGATCAAAATGAAACGGAATATCAGCAATCCTCAACTAAATAGGCCGCTCACGACTCGACATGGCCGCCAAAACGTTCACTGGAAAATTAGGATTTGTCGTCAAAGTGAATAATAAGTGAAAATTCATGTTGAAGTCCGCATTACAATTTGAAAAAGGTTTGATATAAACCATTTCGGATTCAGAAACAGAAATGATGCGAATACTGCAAATGTTCGCTGACTATTTGTTTAAAACGAGGTTATTTCGCAAGTTTGTTGAAATTACCAATTTTGCTAGTGTAATTTGATAGTAGAATCAATATATATAGAATGCCAGTGTCGCTGCAGTGCTCGTGATAAACATCACACATTTGAAAATTATGTATTTACGTTGTATGCGCATATGTGTGAGTGCTCGATTCGAAACGAGAATCTCATTGTCAAACTGAAAAGGCAACCCAATAAAAAATCCTTCTGCTTTTCCGTAAATCACGTAGGATAAACCACCCGATTTGGTCGTTTTGGGGTATTTCGTCGGCAGGAAAATTTTCTATTGGGCAATTTGACAATGTTGTTCCCGTATCCAAGACACGAACCACCAACATGTTTGCCACCAAAATATCGATGAAACACCAGCGACACTGGCATTCTATATATATTGATTATACTAAGGCTTATACAAATTTGGAAAAAAGTTTATGTCCTGGTCTCGAAATATTGTTCAAGGGGGGGGCAAGAAAAAAATAATAACATCAAACCTTCAAAACCGAAACAAAAGAGTAGAAACCAGTGTTTATTTTTCCATATTAATGCATATTTAATACAAAAATGTTGTACAGTACTTAAATTTTAGTTCCAACCGAACCAGTCATTGAAATGTTTGGAGAGATAAATCGTAACGACTGCCTAGCAATGAAAATGTTATTCCAATTTAATTCCAGTTTCGCACATTGCCATAATCCATACTAAAACTCCATTTTTAAAGCAGAAGAAGATGCACAGTACAAAAGAAATATAACTTAACATGACTTGATTTGATGTTAATGTCACAAAGTCCGAAAAGTTTCGAACAATTCAGTTACATCCTTTCTGCATGCAATCAATGCATGGTAAAATATTGTATTTGTAAGGTAAAATTGTAAGCTTTATGTCCCCAACATCCAAAATCAGGGTAAGTTCTTGGACACTACGGAATAAAACGACCAATTGGAGCCCCGAAAACACTGAAAGCTGATATTCCGGAGTGTCTAATTTGTTGTATTTCTATTTTAATCTATCTGCTACCTATGACAGCATAAAATAATCCTACTGCAATTCGGAATATATCCGTCAAAAGCGGTACCAAATTTCACTAATATATTGTTTAGTTTATTGATGCCTCAATCTAATTCGGTGTTTTGAAACAAGTGAAAATAAAATGGAATAAGATTTAAAGTAGATGGAGCCAAAAGTCTGATTTCAAACACATCCAATTTTCGGCTTTGGGCCCGCCTGCGACCTGTAGCAGGAATCAAAAAACTTAGTTGGTGAACGAAAGTTGATCGAGACTAAGCGGATAATTACTTTAACTTTACACATATTGGGTAATTTAGAAATGTAAACTCGGTGAACTGTAAAAAATCTGCTTATCACTATAGAATGCAACATAATATGTATTACACTTTATTTTTTTGCCCCTTCAATTTTCGAAAATTTTGGAAGGGGGGGGCGACATAAACTTTTTTTCAAATTTGTATAAGCCTAATTTGATAGATGTGGTATAGTGAACTGAACTACCGGTAACATTTACTATACTTACAAATCTAATGGCAAATATATCAACTTTTGTATAAGCTCTTTACCAGGTATTGTGCTCTTCTGGGAAAATTTTAACATAAATCTAACCATCGTAGTTAGCCATGTCATGGCCATTCCGAAATCCGCGTAGACGGTATCTAATATTTTTATGAGGTTTGCCTGAGAAAAAGTGAGAGAGAAGTGTTATTGCTTTTGTTTTCACCTTTTCCTGGACAATTCAGAATGGGGCTTCTTGTAAGAGCGTACAGGCTACGAAAACTTTATTGCTTTCGTCAACGCGATAAGTAGTTCGATGCCCTTGATCATCAAATTTAATCATTTAATATCGGATCTTTTGATGCATTTCATAATGGCCAGGTTGAGTCATAAACCGCTGAATTTATATTCCTATTTCACATTGTTCAATTCGAGGTTGAATGAAGATAATTGTGAACTCAAAGAACAATTTTCGCTCGTTGACCACTATTACGGATGTTCCGTATTTGTCGGAGAATCGTATGTTGGCTTCTCAGTAGTACGGATTGTTTACTTTACTTATTTTACGCCAAATAATAAGCCATAGGAACTTTAAAAAGAATTTGGAAGCTATGAGAAGACTTCATAGAAATGAAAATTTACCGGATGTTCCGGAAGCTCTGGAAGACCAAGAGGCGATTTTTTCTGTCTCACCAAGCATCTGTAAGATGAAAAAATATATGCTTAACATCTTTCCCAAAGGAACCATGGACGTGTTGATTCAAAATTTCGTAAAATTCAGGTATAGCCCCAATTAACTCAATTTTCATATGCTACGTGTACTTGTATAACGCGCTTCTTATAACGCGGTCCCAATTACCCGCGTTATACAAATATCGACTGTATAAAGATAGGCGAATAAACGCAAAACTAATGAAGCCCATGCGACTCCTACATTTGGCTGTCCGAACTAGGAAAATGATGATCAGTTACAAATTTTCGCTGGACGGATATACAAATCAAAACATTTTTCATTTAAATCTCAGTAAAATGAATATTGCGAACATTAAATTTTCTGCAGCGGGTTAGAAATCTTATTTACCAGCTAGCGCGCTGGTGGTTGCAAATGAAATGTGTAGGGGAACTGTGGGTAAAATGAACAGGGGGGGTAAAATGAACAGGTAGCCAAATTCCCAGTAAACCGATTAAAATCTGTACCAGAGCAATAAGTATCTTCACCTAGAAGTATTTCAAGCTGTTTGAGACAATATGTGGTGATCATAAACTTTCTAATGTAAAAAAAATGGAAAAAGTAAAAAATATTTGTTGAAATCTGGCGCCGATGGTAATTACCACTAATAGTATATAAGCTTTTTTGGCGAAACAAATTAAATTTCGACTATTGGTATCATTTAGTGTTGTTTGCTTATCACTGTCCTGCGGATCTGTCGAAAATTCCAAATATTTTTATCAACTGTTTGTTTATAATAAACACTAGAAAACAATTGGTGTTTTGGGGGCAAAATGAACACTTCACTATGAGGGCAAAATGAACAATGGGTATAATGATGTTTTATTTTCCATATATCAGCAGCCAGGACCTAATTACAATTCAATCAATAAAAATGATCGAGTCTCTCGAAAAATGACGGAAAATGACCGATGAAGCGAGTTGAAAGTCAAGCATTATATGAACGTGGCGAAGATACATTATGTTAACTTTGTGGAGTCGTATTTTAATTTGAGCAGCCTTGTTGAATATCTACAGCTTATGCAGAACAATGATAAGGTAAAATAATGTTTAATTTATCCAAACTGTATGTTAACTTTAGTTTACTATGACATGTTCATTTTGCCCTCACTGCATGTTCATTTTACCCACACGAAAAAAATCAGGCTCGAATGTGACACTTTCGAAAATAAGGAATTTTTCATGACAAATCGTCCTTTTGACTTAGGACTACGTCTTACGGCAAGTTTTAAGATAGGGTGTCATTCCAAAAAATCGAAAAATGCGAGCGTCACGAAAAATGAAAGGTTTTGAGCGCTAATAGCTCAGCGGTTTTCCTATCGATTTTCAATATTCTTACACCAATCGATCGGAAAATCTTCTAAGAATTTACCCAAATGAAGAAAAGTATGGATTCTTGATGTTTAACTATTGAAAAATTGAAAATAATAAACCTATGTTTTACCAGAATTCTCGCTTCGTGATTGGTTGGAAAATTCTTTGCGATGATCTAAACCTATACCAATTTGATATCTGTGCTTGGGAAGTAAGCCAAAACAAGTGACCAAGTATCCTCATTTCAACAAGATTTCTTAACACCGCGGTTAAACCTAGACCATTTTGATGTCTTTGCTTGGGAAATACGCCAGAAAGAGTGACAAAGCCCCCTCGTGCCAACAGATTTCTTACGAACGTGATTAAACCTAGTCCAATTTGATGTCTGTGTTAGGGAAGTGTGCCAGAAAAAATGTCACAGGTTCGTTGTCCCAACAGATCGCAAATTCTTTACTGCGAAACGATTAAACCTCGGCGAATTTGATATCTGTGTTGGAAAAATGTGCTACAGCTGTAGTGTTCGATTATAATACGACTCTGTATGAAGGTGAAATTAGTCATCATCGATTCTGCCAATTTCAAAAGCAGTTTTTTTGTTTGAAACAAAAATTCGGTCTATGAAAATATATTCGCTGTGTTCAGATTGGCAAGAAGAATGCAGTATATACATTTTTATAAACACAATCCCGCTTTTGGGCCGAAATTGGGCTTCCCGACGAAAAGTCAATGACTGCTAGTTTCCCGTGAATACGCATGCTTACCGTTTCATTAGAAGTGTATTGAAAAGATGTGCTGTTGATAAAATAGGATTGAATTGGTAAAATCCCTTCAACGTGGGGAACCATGGGTAATAAAAACAATCTTTAATTTCAGTAAGGTAGCAGGAAAGCAATAGTTTGTGTTCTTGATTTTGTTAAATTGTTTTCAAATGCACAATCTTTTGAGAATTGAACGTATGCAATGTTACTACTTTGATAAATGTTACATACAACGCATGTAGCATGTATATATGTTGCATATGGCATGTATACATGAAGAATCGAATGATTACAAGCATGAATACATGCCACAATCACTACAAAGAGACTTACGTAGTCCTGCGTCACCTATATATGCGGTCGTGTCTTGTACACAACCCCTCTGATTTTTTCAAACATCTTTATATTTTGCTACGTGGAATATGAATCCAGCTTTCAATTCATGTAATGCGTTCAGCATTTAGTTGGTTCCTGGGGAAGCAAATGTCGACATTGCTAAGGGTGTTCATTTTCCCCCCAGGTCCCCTACTTAGGACAAGTAAATTGAGATCCGGATTTAGTTTAGGTGTGTGTGGTTATGTTTATAGGTTCGGGACCGAAAAATTTAGATCCAGATATATTCATGAAAGTGTTCTATATATTGTTTAAGGTAGTTTCAATGATTTTAAGCAAAATTATAACAATATTTCATCCAAGGCATGTTGAATCAATGTCCTTATTGTTTAGTATTTATTATGTAATAAAATTATAAATGGTTTTAAATAAAATGCAGGCAAATAAAAATTATAGTAAGTATATATGTTATTTTCTAACCCAACCATAACATTTGATTGATTCCAAAGCGCGTATTTTAAAAAAAATTCAAATTCGCTTCTTATGATTTTAGTTTTCTATGTGTTTTGACAGCTCGAAATAAAAATATCATCATTTTTACCGCGGCGCCAACTACTTGTCGTCATTCGACCTTCACCTATTTTTTGACATTAGCTGTGGACCTCGCTGAAGCTGTTTGCAGTAGGAATAATATCAAGAACATCAAATTCCAAACTCGGAGTCCTCTCCTCTAGAGTGACTATATACAGAGTGGCGCCAAGTCATCCCAAATGTATGCAATGCGGTTTATCCTAGGTTTTTCCTTCTCTTTCCTGCATACGCGTTGGATAGGTTGTCTGCTCGATTGGAATGACACTGACAGATAATTATCATTCCAATTTTGACATTGTCGCCACTCTGTATATAGTCACTCTACTCTCCTCCACTCTTTGCTGCCCTCTCACTACTACATAAACGATCCGCAGCTAATGTCATTCTCGTTAGTGACGAAACCAGGGGCTTGCGATGGGTGCCATGTTTTTGTTGCCAACATCTCAGCACATCTCGACAAGGTTGGCAGCAAATCTACCTGTCAGACGGGCGCTATTTCTTGCATTTCTTGAAATAGCGCCCTTCGTTAAGTCGACTGTCAAACACCGCCCAATAAAAAATCCCCAATAAAAAATCCCCCCTACTTTTCCCCCGATTTAGTAGGTTCGCGTCGGCTGGATCGCCCGATTTTGGACCCGACGAATCGGCCGATTGTTGCAACGACGCATATGGGAGTTTAACAGGGCGATCTACCGATTCGTCGGTATGTTTAATCGATCGACTAAAACCGACTAAATTGGCTGTTTAGTCGGGTGATGAAATAAAGGTGTCTGATGGAACCAAATGAAATAGGTTGATTAATCGGGAGATAAAATTTGTCAATATATCGACGAAATAGGTGGATTAATTGGTGTATGTAGTTAACTTGCCTACCAAAGCCGATCGAATCGGTGGAGGAATCAGATGACGAAATACGTAAATCATACGAAATAGGTGGATTAATCGATGGAGAAAATTTTGTAACCTACGGAACCATACGAAATAGGTCGATTATTCGGGACATAAAATTTATCAATACAGACAAAATAGGTGGATCAATTTGAGCATTATATTGAAGTCTATAGAACCAAACCTAATTCTAATAAAAATGCTCCTAATAATGCCCTGAAAGTGGCCCTCTTCAACAACTCCTCCTGCCTCAGGAACAGAGATGCCCACCGTGCGGGATCGCTCGACCAGTTTAAAAGCGACTTTCGACTTCTGAGAATTAGCGACCATCGGCCCAAGACCGAGTTGAACGAAGAAGACTGCTTGAAATAGCACGAGCGACGTCGGCGCGATGACAACCTGTAACGATCAGAAGGTAATTAATTGGAATCGAAAAAAGCTGTTCATTGAAGAAATTTCTCTCTTCTGCGGAACATACACGAACACTTATATTGACTCCTATAGTTTAATTTCACTAACCTGCTCATCCTTCATGAAGCCAATCGATCAATTTCCTCCGCAGAACCAATCCGTTCCCATCGTGACAAAGGAGATGAACTTGTCGCAGGAGCTTTTCGATTCCATGCCTTATTGACGGCGACGCAGATCCGGACGGAGTTCCTTTAAGGAAGATATAAACCGAGTCAAGAGCAGCTTGTTACTGGACCTAACCTCTATTTCCGTTGTGTGGCTCCACAATCCGATAGCAAAAAATTGTCGCACGATAATTTTCAGTGCGAAATTCCAACTAAAATAGCGATAATAAGTTACAAATTCAATGCAGCTGTCTTTTTATGTAAAGGATACTTACCTAACTATTCAAATAAAGAACAAGTAAATTAGAAGTAAACTGGCCTTGTTCAAAAATCAATCAGACTTAGCTGTCAAAACATCATTCTGTACAGAGTAAACCGATCATCATCTGATTTAATCGTTACCCGACGGTAACAGATTAAATATACCAATGCGTCGGGTGACGGAGACAACCACCCAACGCGATCCGACGAAGTCGGTTGATTAATTGGTTGATTTCTTCGGCATCCTATTTGGTCGATAGATGCGTAAAACAGCATCTGTCAAAATTTTCTATTGGGCGTTCGTTAAGATAGGGATAGCACCCCGCTGGACGAAACCGCAAATAACTTCATTCCTGTAAGAAAATTGAATTTGTTATAACGAGGGATGACTCAAACTTTTGAGATGCGAAGTGTAATTATTTGAGTCGCTTACAAATGATCAATATTACCACAGATTTTCTGTCACCGATGTCAATTTATGATTTCAAATTAAGTAAAGCAAATTAAGTAAACTATCTTCCATAAAATGCGCCAATTTGTGAATAGTTGTTTCAATCGCAGATAAAATCACAAGCAAAATGAACAGGCTGCACATGCGTTACAAAGCCAAACAGTAATTGATACAATTAGAACCCCTTGACCTGCAACAAAACGATTGCCATATATTGCAAATTGCATCAAAAACGCGAAATGCAAGAAACTTGCAAACATTTTGCAAGCAAAATTCCAGCAGTGAGCCGTCAATTATTCATGTCAATTTATTGGGATTGACACTTGCAATAAGTTGACATAAATATTTGACAGCTCGCTGCTAGCATTTTGCTTGTAAACTGTTTGCAAGATTTTTGCATTTCGCGTTTTTGATGCAATTTGCAATAAAACATTTTCGCGAAAAGAGAACCCAAAGTAAATTGATATATACCAGGTATGTGACCATCGAGGGTTGCATTAGTGTGTGTAGAAAGAAGAAGAAATAGTTCTGAAATATGGTGGAACTTGCATGAAAATTAAAACTAAATTAATTGTAATTAATGAATGCAGCTATATTATTCCAGAGAAATATTTGAAAATTTACAATGAAATGTAAGGAATATATTTTTAAGTCATTTGCACTTGTAGCCTTCTTTATTATGCGTAAAAAATTTGAGAACATGGGTGACTAACTATTTCGATGCGCAATTGAAAAATGAATTAATGTTTCTAATACTTCACGATCAATACGGTATACGGTTGCTTAAATTAAAACACGTTCCATCCAACATTTTGCTTGCATGATGCTCTTGAATATCTGCCTTTGATGTCTTCTTTTAAAAAATAGTTTTATTCGAATAGATGCTTGTGCTACTGCTTGAAAATCCTTAAGTTGAAGTCACTGTTCCAAGATGATACCTTTTTATCATAAATTTACCCGTCTCAACACTACGTAGAAAACCATAAAAAGTAATCTTAGATTGCTACAAAACGGTCTTAGAAGATAATTAACACTTTAAAAGCTTACCAGAAATCAGACGAAAAATATCGCGGGCGGATAACAATGTTGCTCATGCTGCTTATTGAACAATCATGTCCGAGCGTTTTAAAAAAAATCTTTTTTGTTTTACTACTTGTAGGAAACCGATATAACGACATTTCTTTGAGACATCTTGATACCGTTTTGACGAAAAAATTTCCGCTTGCAATTTGGAATGTTGAATTTCATTGTATTCATGAAAATACATACTAGAAATAATGTTCTAAGCATAAACATAAAAACTGAGAAAAAAAATAGACAAATCTTGCGTATACAACGATTTTTTTAAAAAAATTAACTAATTTTCCATACAAAATGCTCGAAATCTCAGAACTAGTGTAGATGTGTTAGTGCAAAGTGTATATGACAGCTCGCATTGTCATATACCTGGTATATATCAATTTACTTTGAAGAGAACCCTAATAAGAATGACCATGAAGTAATTTGCGGTTTCGTCACTGACGAGAATGACATTAGCTGCGGATCATTTATGTAGGAGTGAGAGGGGAGCAAAGAGTAGAGGAGAGGAACCGGGAGTTTGGAATTTGATGTTCTTGATATTATTCCTACTGCAAACAGCTTCAGCGAGGTCCACAGCTGTCAAAAAATCTTTATATGTGTGCGTGGTGGAATACTTCATGAGGATGATGCCGTATCTCACTACTTGTGGTGACTGCTACGAATATACATTTAAAAGCCAAATAAATGTGGTAACGTTTAAATGGCTTTGGTACGTTATTTTTAAAGACTTGCGTTCGGTAGTGAGAGAAAATAACACTTGCACTTAGAAACTGGAGCCTTTTATTTATTTATTTATTTCTTGATCTGTAAAACCCTACCGCAAATATTTCCATCCCGTTTCCTCTCATGCACAAATAAACACTAAGCACTATACTCTTCAGCTAGAGAGCCTTAGAGAGTCGCCATCTTAAACCGAAAATTCCAATCGAACAGAATCTGTTGTCAAAAGTAAGTCCAATCGAACAGGAGACTTGTCAAAACACCGATTAGAGAGCCTTAAAAAGAGTAACGACTAGAGAGCCTGTTTATGATAGAGAGACGCCATCTCCAATCAAGAACATTTTTTGAGTAGATCTTTCTAAATTTTTAGCAGCTTTTTATGAATTATTAAAAATGAAAGCTTCAGAGGAAGGTTCCTTGAGGATGTTATTATTTTATGTAGCATCGAGAAACTCGAACTCTTCAATTTAAATCGCTGGTTCTCAAAAGAATTAGCAATAACAGACAACAGCAGCATAACTATTTACGGTACGACCATTGACTGTGGTAAAATTATCATGAAAAGGAATTACATATCCAGATTTTATAAAAGTTATTTATTCCAAATGTCTGTTGATCACAGAATAAGCTGTGCGTGCGGCAACACTGACATACGCAGCTGCTTTGTTGCTAGATTAGTTGTTTCAGATGGCGACTCTCTAAGGCTCTCTATCTTCAGCAATTCAGCAGTTTCATACTCCCAAATTCTAATAAGAAATGTAAACGCAAATGGGACGAGCTGAAATGGAATGAAATTTAATACAATATACAGCAAAGTTTCGTTAATTGGTGGTTCGTTAATTGGGCGGTTCGTTAATTGGGTGTTCGCTAATTGGCCTATGTGACAACATGAATGTCAAAATTGTATGGAATTTTCGAGTTTAGAAATTTCTAACAACTGTCAGTCGGCCCAATTAGCGAATCAGCTGGAGTGCAGTCGTAACCCAATTTACGAATTCAGGCTGTACTTCCTTTAGCGAAATTCCTTGTTTAGTGCCATAGAGCTTTCTAACAGCTCAAGCACCCACACTAGCGAACACGAAATACGCGCGTATATACATGATGTTTACCTCATTTTGGGGAACAGCTGATGGTGGAGGAACAAACCGACAAAAAGCGATTACTAGTTGTGTTTCGCCGTTTGCCACACTGCAGAGCACATACCCAAGCAACCAAAAGTTCGAATATTACTTGACACGCGAACTCGAAAGTTCATAATTAGTTCAGATTCAGTTCCATGGAACTTTCTTGCTGATTAGTAGTGTATATCAAGTATACGTGGAACTAAATGCTTTAAGTAGTGCTGCGAGTACTTCATAGATACTTCAAAGCTATTAGGATGCTACATGAAGTTCTGAAGTAACTTTAGTTGCTAACAAGTTCTGCGTGCTGCTTTTTTGTTTATATTTCTGGTGGTCAAACCAGCAGAATCTGAAACTATTGGAGATTAATTATTTTTATTTCACTTGAATAAATTTAATCCTCGCACATTTCTAATTACAAATATAAATTAGAATGTAATGCTCTTCATTATTGTGTTGTGTTGTGTAGCATATGTTGTCGGTATCTTACTACTATAGTTAATTGCCTGGTTCCAAACTTTATGTTCTATAATTAACTCGCGCTGCATAAAGCTGCTGCAAGTTCTAAAACGAACTTTTACTTAACAACTGATTGGCAAAATTCACATCGCTTGTATACGGCAAAGGTGACGCAGTGGATCGGTATAGGTTTGCAACGCGGAACACCCGGGTTCAAACCCAACAGCAGACAAATGCAACGAATATAGAAGTTAGGTAGAAATATAAAAATAGAACATAGAAGTGCTGCTAAATTTGTTTTTTCTTAGTTTTTGACAGTTTATTTCGAAGCTGCTTAGCGTTCTATGCAGTGGACCCAAGACAGCTTGAAAGTTCGGTTAATTACTTAAAAGTGACGCTGCTTAGCAAGTTATAGATTGATATACATAAAGCTGTTTAACCCTTGTTAGACACCATTATTCGAACTTTTGGTTACTTGGGTATTTCGGTCAAATTTTCCATCCTGTTCCAAATTCAAGCACATATTTAGAAAATATGCTAGTATTTAAGCCAGCGGAAGACGAAATGCATTCTGTACCTTGGTGACAAAGGAATGCATCTCTTTTGTTTACTGTTGTTGTTTGCCTCATTTTCAAGCACCAATACACACATAACTGGAAACTCTATTATCGTTGTAATCCCAAATTAATAGCAAAATCTTTGACCTCTGCTGAGCATGTTAAGCTCTTCTTTTATAATTTACCACCAACAAGTCACTTTTAAAATAAGTTTTTCTTCTCTGCATCCTTATACCACAGACAAACAGACATAACTCTTGGAAGAAAAATCGACAAAAATTATCGTACCTCAAATTTAGCCTGAACACTAGCACCATCTATGATCGACATTCCCAAATATCAAATAGCAACATGGGTATCCCTCGAAGTAGCAAGTATTTTTTATGGGGAATTCCCCTTCTTTCGTCAAAAAGCGCCACTTTGACCAAAACGGAGACATTCCCAACTAAGCCCAAATTTGAAATGACGGTTTAATCAGTACGATGAATGGAAAACGAGTGTTATGTCTGTTTGTCTGTACTTATACCAAGCCATTCTAAAGCAGGCTACAAGTGCAAATGACTTTAAAATATATTCCTTACATTTTATTGTAAATGTTCAAATATTTCTGTGGAATAATTTAGCTGCTTTCATTAATTACAATTAATTTAGTTTTAATTTTCATGCAAGTTCCACCATATTTCAGAACTATTTCTTCTTCTTTCTACACACACATGGTCACTTACCTGGTATATATCAATTTACTTTGCGCTTTTAGCTCCTTTAGCACACTGCTTTTTTATTTTGCCACACCCCGCACTAACCCGAGGGGATGCGCTGTGCTATCCCTATGTATTTGACAGACGATAACATCGCGCTTCCAAAACTGTCAACGCTTCCAAAAGTGTCAAATTTCGAGAAAAAAAAAGAAAAAAGCAAAACATCAAGTTTCATTGTTCGATGTTGTACTCGCTGCTCTTGTTAATGGAGCATTCCCTTGCACTAACCCCACTAAACCCTTAGCACAGACAAACAGACATAACACTCGTTTTCCATTCTTCGTACCGATTAAACCGTCATTTCAAATTTGGGCTTAGGGAATGTCTCCGTTTTGGTCAAAGTGGCGCTTTTTGACGAAAAAAGGGGAATTCCCTATAAAAAATACTTGCTACTTCGAGGGATACCCATGTTGCTATTTGATATTTGGGAATGTCGATCATAGATGGTGCTAGTGTTCAGGCTAAATGTGAGGTACGATTATTTTTGTTGATTTTTCTTCCAAGAGTTATGTCTGTTTGTCTGTGCCCTTAGCATCTGCCTTCACCAATACACTCGCGGTTGCGCAAACGAAATTTTCTTCTGCGCTTGCCTTTCATCATTATTCGCACTTTCACTTTTCCCTTTCAAATTTAAAACTGTTGAAATGCACTTATTCCCTATATTTTTTCCTGCAACTCAACGCGGCCTGCTTTTACCGCGGCATCAGCTTCGGTGGCCTGGAAGAATAGATAATTCTCAGGTTTATCTCAAAAGTGGTGAAAAGTCACATGGGACTGTTATGCGTTTATGGGCACTTAAGTGCTATTACAGTTAATTTTTCGACTTTTTCCCATACAAATAAAACCCAAAAACAGTGAACTTTGTGGTACATTCACTGTAATATAGAAAATTCAAAAACTATTACAGTGAAGCTACAGCAAAATCTGTTGTAAACAGTAAAATTCATAGTACCGTGTACCCCCGTTGGTATGACCTTCTTTAATCTGAACATTTTTAATCTGTACCCCGGTGGTATGAATGCGTTCACATTAAAAACCGATCAAGCATCACACACAATTGACGTTAAAGTTGACCGGTAAATTAAAAAAAAGCAAAAAATCTTAATGCGTTTCCTCTTGCTCAGGAGTTTTGGCAATATAGCTCATATGCAACTTACCTCTCTCCAGCACTCAAAATAGACAATTTTAGTCGAAACTACCGAGCCAATTTCGTCTTCTACAAATCGAACCTTTAGAATTCGCGCATGTTTGAAATGTTTTCAAAACGTTTGTTTTCGTCAAATCAAAACAACAAGTTCATAGGGTACGCGTCTTGCGCGTATGTGAAAATGAATAGAGTTACCAAATATTCAGATTAAAAATGCACTCGCCCAATCTGAACGAGCTGTTTTTCATATTAGCGGGGGTTGAGTGTAATCTTAATGTTTTTACATTAATACAGGTATACCTCGATATATGACAATTTATAATTTGAGAATGTTGTCTTATGTAGAAACAAGATTTTTCAAAAAAAAAACAGATATACCGCGAAAGATCCTTCTTAAAACTCCAATGATATTCGATTCGACTCGACTAGCGCCAAACGTATCGCAATTGGCAGCAAACAAAATTTGCCGCATCGCGTCACTCGCCTCGTAGTGTAAGAGCCATTCTATTTGCCGGAAAACTGGTCGAAAATATAACTAACATTGCCATTGGTATACCTAACGCAGAAGTGCTCCACTCCGTTGACGGCATGTTCTAGTCTTCGTCGTACTTTTTACCTAAAAGAAAAACAAATTACTCCATGGTAAATAACTTACAAATTTTACCTTAAAACGTTTTGGTCTATTTTACAGCGACGTCGTATTGAAAGAAAAGTCACACATCAACGATGGCGTAGGCTTGCCGGATTGGAAACTTGTCTTATGGCTGTTACTAGCATGGGTCTCAGTATTCTTAATAATCGTGCGAGGAGTGAAAAGCTCGGGCAAAGTTTCATATTTTCTGGCATTGTTCCCCTACGTCGTTCTGATCATAATTTTAGTCCGCGCCCTGACGCTGGAAGGTGCAATAGATGGATTATTGTTTTTTATAAAACCGCAGTGGAATGAGTTGCTCAATCCGAAGGTAAGTATTTCAAAAAGCTATCATATAACTAATTAATTGACCAATATGTTATGAATACAGGAGCTTAGTAAGTTACATTTTTTAAAAAATCTAGTTAATAAATGGGAAATAACTCTCAATTCAACAACCAAACAATCTATGCAATGTGATCAACTGGGTACAGGGGAACATAAATTGCATGATAAATAGTTCTCCGATTTTGAGCAAATTTTGTGTACTTGTTCGTTTTCTGAAAACCCGTATTTTTTATTTGGTGCTTAAGGTTTCCTTACCTGTTTCAGGGTGGCCCAAACAATTCTCATCCTTGCCATGAGGCCAGTTTTTAATAAATTTATGACTTTTGAATCACTCGGCCGATTTTAATCATTTTGATAGCAAATGACAGATATGTTAATGAGCTTTTAATAAAAAGTGTAACCTAAATAAACTTTCTATGAAAAATATTGAACTTTTGCATAATTTCAAAATCATAAAATTTTGATGTTTTCATGATACCCGAAAATCAAAAATTCAAAAACGTATTATTATTATTACAGAGTTTTGACACTTCTCAAAAAAAATGCTGGAAACTTTCACCTACCCTCGGGCTTCTTAATGCCAAGAGGGGTTAGGCTCTGTGGTTCTCATTCACATTTTTTTGTTACGTCTGCTCAAACTGTGTTTAATTGTAGTGATTCAGGAACCTCCTCGTTATATTACAGGTTCCAAAAACCGCCGCTTTTTGGATATTGTCCAAATTTCTTTGTAGTTCCAGCTCTTTTTCAGTTGTAGACTACAGAGCACAACTCTGGTTGCTAAGATGACCACCGAAACTATACGTACGCCCTCAATGTGCCACAACTGCTTTAACTCCTCGGTCAAGTCGTGGTATTTCATTATTTTGACCGAGACTGTTGACTGGACATTGCGATTCAGCGGTACAGCGATGTCTTTGAGGGTAACGTGCTTCCTCCTTTTGTCGTAGATCACATCGTCGGGAAGATTGGCACGTATAAAGACGTCCGTAATAATCTCACGATCCCAGTACAGTACAGTCAACTTTCGCTAATTGCACTAAGCTCTTAGCCCGTTTAGTGAAAGACTTTCGTTAATTGGGCTGAGATGTCAAAACCGAGGGATATATCGATTGTTTTTGTCGAAATCGGCGCAGAAAGGTTTATAAAACTATACACTTATGTTAAATACAGAATCAAAGTGGAACCTAATCTTTTCATTGTTGAAATTTAGTTCTAGATTGTTTAACAACTAAATAGCTGAATTTCATGCTACAATGTTAATATATACTGGCATTTTTAACTGTTTCACCGTGATGCTAAAAATAGGAGGGTCAAGTTCATAAGGGATCGGAAAACGATATGATGCAATTGTTTTCCATTCAATTAATTTTAATATTTTCTATATAAATTATTTTCCACACTTGAATGAACTATATTCAAGAGCCCCTCGGAAGAAAAAATACGTTGTCAGAAATGACGTTTGACTTCGTTTTAGATGGGCTATAGCCCAATTAACGGGAGCCCGATTAAAACGTAGCCCAGTTAAAGATAGCCCAACGAACGAAAGTTGACTGTACAGTACTTTATACAGCTATTTTCCAGAACCGGGCTGGATAGGTACTTATAGTAGGGTATGTAACAGCTTACCAAGTTGTGCTTCAAGGCCAGTTGTTGGTGCACAATCTTGACAACCGCATTGTGGCGCCCAAGATAATCCGGTTCAGCTAAGGCTGGACAGTCTGCAAACACATACTCGATAGTTTCCTCTACTGAATTGCACTTTCAACAACGGTCTTCTATATCGTCGTGCATTATGTACCTGCGGTAGTTCTTCGTCGGAATAACCCGAACCTGAATGACTACCATGAACCCTTCTTCTCCGAAAAGAAATCACCTCGCTCCAACCACGCATTCGATGTCACTGTGTCTATATGCGCTTGCTCTAACTGATAGGGGTGCGTCCCATGTAGTTCCTTTGCTTTCCACGTTTCGACCTTTTCTGATACGGTTTTTAGGTCGCAGTTCAGCTGGTAATGCTCCTGCGCCAGATGCAGGGCGCTGAATGGTCTGCTTCACTGACAATGCGGTAGACAACATGACGAGAACAACTATCTATGAAATATCTCCGCAATTGCTGGATCTGGGATGCGCATAGCGCTTGGATGTCAGTGACATCTCTTCCTACTTTCATGTGGTAAGGTGACTCTTTCGACTGCCGATCTCGGGTGGTGCGAACGGTGCTTGGTTAGCGATACTCGCAAGGCACGTTCAATCGTCTCCAAATTCGTTTTGGTCCATTTGACCACCCCGAAGCTGCATGTCAACAAAGACACAGCAAACGTGTTTATCGCCTTTACTTTGTTGCCGGTGGAGAAGAGTGATTTTGAAATACGGTTGATACGGTACAGGAACTGTTCCTGCAGTTCTTTCCTTATAGTCGAGTGGTGAATACTTTTCAGTTGCAGGAATCCCAGATATTTGTACGATTCACCTTCAATCATACTTCGAATTTCCTCCCATTCGTTCATGCGAAATCTTTCAGTGTCCATTACTTTACCCCGATGAATATTTACCAGACGACATTTGTCGACGCCAAGCTCCATCTGAATATCGTTGTTGAACGTTGTTACCAACTGCAACAAATGACGCAGCTTCTCAATAGTTTCCGCAAACAGCTTCAGATCGTCCATATAGAAGGTGTGGGTAAATTTTGTACTCGTTGTTCCGCTTTTCAATTGGTAGCCATAGCTGCTTCTGTTGAGTGCTTTGCTGAGGGGGTTCATCGCAAGGCAAAACCATAGCGGACTGAATGTATCGTCTTGGAAAATCCCCCTTTTTATGCTGAGAGTTCTGGATCGTAACACTTCTGTCCCGTCGGTAATGTGGAGTGAAGTGTACCGCATTCCCATTGCGTGATTCATTAACCTGATGATGCCACCGTCTATTTTATACAATTCTAGTACCTTAACGAGGTATGAGTGGGGTACTGAATCGTATGTCTTCTTATAGTCAATGTACGCCGTACTGAGGTTTCGCCTATTTCGGCTTGCCTGACCAACAATGACTGCATCGATGATGACTTGGTGTTTACAGCCTTGTGTGTTTTACGGCATCCTTTTTGTTCTTCAGTCATCACTCCATCACTGCATCGCAATGGTACTGCACCTTTTGGGTGATTACCAACGAGAGCACTTTGTACAGGCTTGAAAGACATGTTATTGACCTGTATTTGGCGGGATTGGCCGTGTTCCGATCTTTGGATAGAAGATAGCAACACAATATGTACAATTTTAAAAGTTACACAATATTTTTTGCAAAAAAAATATGAGACTGCACGTCAAAGTCGAATAAATTTCCACTCTGCAAAAGGTACGCACGCTGGAGGCCAACGGTTCGTTAAATCCAAACGTCGTTCGATGGAAGCTGAGCTGAAGCAAACCAGTAGATCGAAGGGTACGTTGCACGGCACGAAAGTTCAGTTGCGATAGAATAGAAGTCTCGGACAGTCGATTGCATCACCTTAGCTACAAACATCGCTTGCTCGATCTTTCTGCGTCGTTCAAGAGTGTCAATGCCTAGCAGGTGGCAGCGAACGGCATACGGGGGTAAATTCACTGGATCGCGCCGAGGTATCTCGTAGTGCGAACCGGATAAACAGGTTTTGTACACGTTGAATTCTTAAGTTCCATACAAGTTTTTGAAGACGCCATACTAAACTAGCGTATTCGAATAGCGGATGCACCAGTGAACAATATAAGGCCTTCAAGCAATAAAGATCGTTGAAATCTCGAGCAATTTTTGAAATAAAGCCGAGCTGACGTGTTGTCTTAGTGATGACAATTGTGCGGTGTAAATTGAAGGATTGCTTGGCATTCAGTAAAGCACCTTGGTCGCTAACGTGATCAACTCTTGCTAGTTGGAGTTGCTGATTATCGATGTGATACTGGAACGGAAACTAAAAGAGTACGCCATACTCTCGAAGTGAGCAGTGAAGCACCTAGGGGTGATGATCGACATTCGACTCATCTTTAACAGCCACGTGGACTATGCCTGTGAGAAAACAGCGAAGGCCATCAACGCAGTGGCTAGAATTATGCCAAACAGCTACGGACCTAGCAGTAGTCAGTGTCGTCTTTTGGCTAATGTTTCCTTATCGATCATCGGATACGGGTGTCCGGCAAGGATTCCAGCGTTGAAAAGCAAACGAAATGTAAAGAACATGAACAGCACATTCTGGCTTATGGCCATGTGAGCAGAGCCCGGCATCGTTACTAAAAATTCGTAAACGTCGATATACACCATGGGCGTAGCGACGCGGGGGGGGGGGGGGTTGGGGTTCAAACCCCCCCCCCCCCCCCAGAGGAAAATTTGTTCTACACTTTCAAGCTTGAAATTTCACAACCATCAGTCATTTTCAATTGCAAATCGTCCCTCGACAATGAAGCTTCGGTTTCAACTGAAGCAACACCGCTTCGCTTCAAAGCTGGCTTCAATCAGTGTCAGTAAAACGGGTTTCACTTCAGCATGACGACCGGTTTTAAAGTTTCATTTTCACTTTTCTATCACATATTCAGTAGAAGTTCAGTAATTTTTAACGCAAATAAATTGAATTTGAGTAACATTTCCTACATGTATGTCCACACATGTAATATTTAAATTTCGAGCCTGACTTTCAGTTGTCGTCACTTGGAACAGTCACCAACTTCAACTGACGCTTGCTTGAAGCGTTCTGTTCAATAAATGTAACCAGTCGCTTCATGTATGATGCGAAGATGAGAGAAAGTCAGCTTCATTTATTTGTTTCGACTATGCCGGCTCCTGGCTTAAAGCACAAGAAAATTTGCAGGGCTGGTTGTACGATCCTCGTCGTCGTTGTCAGCAGCTTATGCTCGCGACAGTACCTCAACCAAATGATCAGCGTTCGGATCGGGCATACCACAATCACCGCACTCTCTTCGGATTGCTTCCACAAATACTTCGGGATCGAAGTATGATGTCATCCATCCACGGGTGGTTGGAGTGTCGGCTCTACTCGCCGCCTGCCGCCTCGTTATCTGACCGACGCCATAGCGGACCGCCTGATGGTCGCTGTGAGTGTAGCCATTGTCTACCCTCAAGTCTCCTATCAGACCAGACTGCCGAATGTCACGTCGATGATAGACTCCGCACCGTTCCTACTGAAGGTACTTGTGGTGCCGACGTTGACCAGATCTACGTTGAGCTTTGCCAGAGCTTCAAGCAGAGTCCGGCCCCTGTGGTTCGTGCGACGACTTCCCCACTCTACCACCCAAGCATTAAAGTCGCCCGCCACAACCAACGGCCTTAGACCAGTCAGCACAACTGATACTCGGTCTACCATCCGCGTAAACTGCTCGATAGACCAACTCGGCGGAGTATAACAGCTGCAGTAGAACACTCCACCCACTTTGGCAACCACGAATCCCTCGTCTGCAGTTGACACATCTTGAACCGGGAACCTGCTTGTCGTCCATATAGCCGCCGTCCCGGACCTATCCGACACCCAGTTACCGTTTCCGGCAGGGATGCGGTATGGGTCCGAGATGATTGCAATGTCCGTCAACGACTCAGTAACAGTGTTTTAGTCGCCAGCGCGCCTGCCGGGCACTTCGGGCCTCCTGTTGTGTGCTTAGCGTCCCGTTGGCCGGTACATATCAGGCACTTGGGTGGCGCAGTACTGTCCCTCGCTATATGGCCCGTACCGCCACATCTCCTACACAAGTGGCTTCGGTCTGGCCCCTTACAGCTCCAGGACCTGTGCCCTCTCTCAAAGCACCGGAAGCAGGCCTCCGGCTGCTGGAACACGCTCAGTGGGCACACGGACCATCCCGCCTTCAGCTTAGCCACTTTTAGGGCTGCATTTCCGTCTTCCAGTGGAAGTCTTATAGTTGCTACCTGGGTTCCCGCCGGTCTCTTACGCAGACGAACTGCCTCGGTAGTCACCACCACTTTGCATTGCTCGTTGAGAGCTCGTGCTAGTTCACCCACTTGGGTGATCTCGTCCAGGTTTTTAAGCTAGAGAGTCATCTCGGGCGTTAGTGCGCGGATCTGCACGCTATCGCCAAGGACCTTTTCTGCCAGCACTTTGTAAGCAGAACCCTTGGCGTTCTTTTTGAGTTCAAGAATCATGTCGCCTGTGCGAGAGCGGCGGATACTCCGCACATCCGCGCCAAGACCCTTCAACTGATCATGCCCTCTCATGGCCTTTAAAACTTCCGCATATTTCGGCCCCTCAGTTTTGAGGATAAGGGCATCGCCTTTGCTCCTTTTTTTCCTAGCCACTTTCGGTAGAGCTCGATCCTCCTCTTTCTTCCTGGCCTTCTTCTTTTTGACCAACTCCCACTGGTTGTCGGACGCTAACAGCGTCTTGTTTATTTTGACGCTTGACCGAACACATTTACTTGGAGCTAGTATATTTGTTTGCTGCAACCAGCGTCCAGCAGCAACAAGCGAACAGCAGCGCGAGAGATGATCGGTTAAAATTATTGGAAAGAAGCGAACAATCAGATCAATCTAAGTTAAATAGAATTTAAATCTGTGAGTGAAAATTCCTCAAATCTTCATGAACACATGTTTCGTTCTTAAAAGTACGGTTTTTCAACGTGATATGCTGGAAATTTAAGCCTTCTTTTCCGTCTTCTTGGGCAGCAACAAAACAGTTTGAATGTTCGAAAAGACAGTTCTCATAGCAGCGGTGACACGGGACAGCAATTTGCTGAACTCTTCGTTGTCGCGGATGGCCAGCTGCAAGTGACGATAATTCTGATCGTTTCGTTGTCGCGAACAGCATATATCCTCCCAATTCCAGAACTCCTGTCGCCAAATATTCCATCACGGCAGCGAAATGAGTGCTTCAGCTCCAACACACGGTCACACGGTCAGCCGCCAATGAACACGTGCACGAGTCGTACGTTACTTCCGTTTGCCTGGCAAACGACGTTGGCACTAGCTCAGCTAGCGTTTGAATAATGCTGTTCGCCGGCTTACCGCGTATTATGTACCAGAGCAAGCGACAAAAAAAGACCACACCCATTTTTCTTGGTTCTCCATTCTATCATCTACGTGAAATAAAAAATAGAGCATTTCAATTTCAGTCTGAACAAAAGAGCAAAGTTACCAGTGAGCCGTTCGCCTTTTGCTGCCAAAGAAAAAATACGCTACGTATTATTACTGTATGGATAAATTTGTGTTGCTACGATGTAAAAGATGTTACTAAACTCTTTCATTTGATTAAATCCAATTTCATTTATTTTGACGCTTGACCGAACACATTTACTTGGAGCTAGTATATTTGTTGGCTGCAACCAGCGTCCAGCAGCAACAAGCGAACAGCAGCGCGAGAGGTGATCGGTTAAAATGATTGGAAAGAAGCGAACAATCAGATCAATCTAAGTTAAATAGAATTTAAATCTGTGAGTGAAAATTCCTCAAATCTTCATGAACACATGTGTCGTTCTTAAAAGAACGGGTTTTCAACGTGATATGCTGGAAATTTAAGCCTTCTTTTCCGTCTTCTTGGGCAGCAACAAAACAGTTTAAATGTTCGAAAAGACACTTCTCATAGCAGCGGTGACACGGGACAGCAATTTGTTCAACTCTTCGTTGTTGCGGATGGCCAGCTGCAAGTGACGATAATTCTGATCGTTTCGTTGTTGCGAGCAGCATATGTCCTCTCAATTCCAGAATTCCCGTCACCAGATATTCCATCACGGCAGCGATCATTGAGTGCTCCAGCTCCAACACCTCGCTTGGTGAATTTGCATGTCTTCGTTGCCTTATCCGTGGGAAGCAGCAACAGCTGAAGCTCAACAATTTTCGATCGGATTCTATAGGGCGTAAATTAAATACAATCATAAGGAAGCTTAACCCATAGCTTATATCGTATATATTTCTGTCATCCGTGCTAGGGAAGCACTGACGAGGGAAGGCAAAAAAATGAAAATAATTCAAATTTTCAAAATCAATTCAAAAACAACAACTTTTCAAATTCAATTTCAAAAACAAAATCAATAGTTTTCAATATTTTCAATATTTTCAATCGATTTCCCGATCAATTGGTGTAAATATCTTGAAAATCTATTGAAAATTGACTGAATTATAAGCCGAAGCGTAAAAACGCGTTTCTACTTTGATGACGTCATTTCCAACAACCAATCACGAAGCGAGAATTCTGATAAAACATAGGTTCATTATTCTCAATTTTTCAATAGTTCAACATCAAGAATCCACACTTTTCTTTATTTGGGTCAATTCTTAGAAGATTTTCCAATCGATTGGTGTAAGAATATTGAAAATCGATTGGAAAACCGCTGAGCTATTAGCGCTCAAAACCTTTCATTTTTCGTGACGCTCGCATTTTTCGATTTTTTGGAATGACACCCTATCTCAAAACTTGCCGTAAGACGTAGTCCTACGTCAAAATATTTAATAATTTCATGAAGAAGCTGATAAACACCAGATTTAAAACAAATTGCGAAAAAAAAGTCTTTTATATGGCCGAACATTTATTTGAAAAGATAAAATCACTTATGGTATTGCATAACAACATATTTATAAACGCCCTTATGGATTTGGTTACAATTTCCAAAGTTAATAAAACAGTCTTGTTCGCCATTTTTCAATGGTTTTATCTAAATCAACCAGAAAGCACCGATTAGACCAACATTTCTTGCACAAGACAAAGAAAGCTTTTCCAAGAGCACGATAAGCTCATCTATACTTATTGTATTCTTGAAGCAGACAAGTTGTGCTTGAATAAGAATTGTTTGAATTATTTAAGGGCACCAAGTTTTTGCAAGATATTCATTCTAGTATGAACAAAGAAAACGTCAAAACAGTGTCGATGTAAGATGTTGTTTGTGCTGGAGGTTCATATGCTGCCATACTTCCAGTTTAATATTTTTAAAGTACAGCAGTTGAAAGTTGATTACCAATATAAATTGATTTTAAAAATTTAAAGAGGACTGCACGACAGTTCCACATAACCACATAGTTCTACAAAATTTTTATATACTTTGTCGTTACTGCCGTTTTTAAAAAAATATGCTTCAACTGCTTCAACCCTTTCTAACATTTTCCAAACAAAGATACCGACCTAATGACCTCTATATTCAGATTAAAAAACACGAACAACTCTAGAGGAAACCCGTACCGCCTCCGGCAAAACACAATCGAACCAAATTTTTCTAATTCCTTCCTGGTAATCTTCATTGTTTTGTGACACTACAGATTGTTCAAATAAGAGTTTTCAAGTTTTCAAAATATTGGACAGATTTTTGCTTAATTTTCGTGTAAAAGATCCATATTTGTTCAGTTTTCTCCAAGTTCAGACGCCCATTTTGACAGATTAGTTGTTTACCCTAGAATGTTCTTTCTTAAGAGTATGAAGAATCTTTCAAGAATATACGATTTTAAGAGGGTTTTATGGCAGTATTGGTAAGATAAACCAACCTTGCCTAAGAGTATCATAAATTTTTGTCAAAACTATTGCTAAGTTTTAAGGAGCGTCGTTTTTGAGCAGAAATCAAGTATCCTTTAAAACCGTTTATGAGATGAATTACACTTTTTGATATTTCAGTTTTATGGGTGTTTCTTCAAGTCTCCTTCAATCATACTTCAGGAATGGTAATCAAATAAGATAACATTCGCTTGAGGAAAAACATCATAAAATCTAATAGATTTCGCAATGCTCTGATAAAACTTCTATAAGAAATGAATAAGACTAATTTGCTATTGGATTGTTACTTGGGATACTTTCTTTACGAAGAGCCGGTGACACCACAAACCACAGCTACTGCATATCAAGCAGGCATCAAATGCAAGACAGCTGCGAATGTGATCTCGTAGAAAATACGAACCATTCGTAATAACAACTTTTGCGGTAGATAGTAAGCCTACGAATATTTTTAAATGGTATGAAATTATTTTTATCAACTACGAATATAGTTTTACGAATGTTTAAAAAAAACGAAATTATATTCTCAGTGTAGTAAAAAACAGAGCTCTAAAATTTTCTAAAAAGGAATAAGCACACAAAATTTCAATAAAACCTGTGAATTTTTAAATTTCGATGTCTTTTTTTTTATGGAATTTATAGAATTAATTTTTTTTTACTCTTTATTCCATGGGCTTTCAGCACACAGCTGCTTCGCCTCTTTATATAGAATTACTTTTACGTACATATGTATATTTAAATACATATAAATTATATATACATTACAAATACATTTTTACCACAACATTATAAAACATAGAAATAAATTTAGAAATAATGCTTCTCACATCCTGTTCCCAGGTGTGGAAGGAGGCAGTTGTTCAATGTTTTTTCTCCCTGGCTACTGGAATGGGTCCGATAATAATGTTTTCCTCGTATAACAATTTCAAGCATAATTGTCACAGGTAGGTAAGATTGGAATTTATTATTTATCCATCTATTTTACAAAAGGTTAAATAACAAAGCCGGTCAATTAATCAAAATATTACTAACCAGCCCTGTAAATTGTCGTCCCAATAATAAATTTTGTTGTTCGTCAGGTATGGTATTCAGCCACAACTCAATTGTTCTTTTCGCTCTCTGTCGGCATGGGAACTATCATTATGTTTTCATCTTATAATAATTTTCACCATGACATATATAGGTAAGCTATGCGAACATATAACATTAACATTATATAGTAATAACTTCATGAATTGAACTATTTCGTAATGCTTTGAAACATTTCATAATTACTTAATAATAATGATAGTAATTTACATATACACTAACTAATAAACATTGTCATACATGTATCAAATTATAAACCGTTAAAATAATCTAGCACTAATGTCGTAGAAATTTCTGCTGTTGGACGTTCAAAATTTTACTTTGGTTACACTATTCGAAATCAAATTTCGGACGGCGTGGTAGAGCGCCCATACTAGCGCCCCGTACTCAAGGATACTGCGTACAACCGCACAGTAGAGAGACTTCAAGCAATAAGAGTCTGGTCTGGATTCAATCGTCGCAAATAATCTTCAACCTGTTGGGACAGGGAGATTTTGTCACGTTTTTGCCTTTCTACTATATAAATATATAGTATAAAGGTATAGAAATCACTTGGAAAACCGGAAATGGAAAGAAGGTCCTGCGGGCCGAATGTTATATACCATTCGACTCAGTTTCGAAAACTGAACATTTTCTGTGTGTGTGTGTGTGTGTGTGTGTGTGTGTGTGTGTATGTGTGTGTGTGTGTTTTTTTTTTTTTTTTTTTTTTAACGAGTGGGGAAATCTGCTATCAGACACCTGAGAAGACAGCTCAGGGAGTGGGGTTTGGTATCCCGTGAAGATCGTGAAGATCCAGACCCACTAAAACCCTACTCGAGTCTCCAGCCTCAATCCCCCCTGGAACCACCTTATCGGTATTACTTCAGGGAGGGGCTATTGTGCTTAACGCACGCTCTTAGATAACTACTGGACTATGGTAGTTAGGCTGTTTATTCGCCGTTGATCGGCTTTCCAGCGGTTTTGTAGCTCAAGTACGATCTGGGTAGCAGCCGCATTGACCGCACCCCAGACGTCCGAGCTAGAACACATCCTTTGGACTAAGTTATCCGGAGTAGTGTCCTGTCCGCTAACTGCCATCATGTTGCTTCTCACGCCCTCGAAACGAGGGCATATGAAGAAAGCATGTTCTGCAGTTTCCTCAACGTCCGCGCATTCGGGACACTCGGGGGACTCCGCATGCCCAAATTTGTGCAGATACTGTCTAAAACAACCATGCCCTGACAGAATCTGTGTCAGGTGGAAGTTGACTTCGCCATGACGCCTGTTGACCCATCCGGATAGTTCCGGGATAAGTCTATGTGTCCACCGGCCTTTTGTGGAATCCGACCATGCCCGCTGCCATGTGATCATCGAGGCCGATCTTGTGGTACTCCGTATGCCTCTAGTTCCACGTTGGTTGAAGCACTCTACGTCCTCGCTGATGATGATACCAATAGGCATCATACCCGCTAAGACGCAGATTGCGTCATGTGAAACTGTGCGATACGCACTCGCCACTCTTAAGCACATGAGACGATAGGTGCTTTCCAGCTTGGCTAGATAGCTTTTGGTACCTAACGCCGATGACCACACCGGCCCGCCATACCTGAGTATGGACTGGACCACGTTGGCTAAAAGCCTTCGCTTGCTGCCATATACCGCAGAGCTATAAGACATCATACGAGACAATGCCGAAATAGCTGTGGAAGCCTTCTTGCAGGCATAGTCGACGTGGCTCCCGAACTTGAGCTTGTCATCGACCATGACTCCAAGGAGTTTTAAGAACCGCATTGACGAAATAGTGCAGTCCCCGACACTGATACTTGCTTGCTGCACCGACTTGCGGTTGTTAACCACGATAACCTCCGTTTTATGATGCGCTAGGTCCAGTTTCCTGGATCGCATCCAATCTTCAACAATGCTTATAGAGTGGGCAGCCGTCAACTCAACCTCTCTGATAGATTCACCGTAGACTTCCAAGGTGATATCGTCCGCAAAGCCGACAATCGCCACCCCTACCGGAAACTTTAGCTTCAACACCTCGTCATACATGACGTTCCACAACACCGGGCCCAGTATGGAACCTTGCGGAACCCCTGAGGTGATTGGAACGCATTTCTGACCCTCCTCCGTGTTGTAGCATAGCACACGATTCTGGAAATAATTTTCCAGAATTCTGTACAACGACACCGGCACTTGGACGTTCCGAAGCGAGCTGGCTATGGAGTCCCAGCTAGCGCTATTAAACGCATTTCTCACGTCGAGCGTGACAACTGCGCAATAACGAATACCTGTCCTCTTGGGCTGGATTGCCACCTCGGCTGTCTTAGTGACAGACAAGATGGCATCCACCGTAGATTTGCCTTTTCGGAAGCCGAATTGGTTCCTTGACAGACCGTTTGTACCCTCCGTGTACTGTACGAGTCTGTTAAGGATAACCCTCTCCAGCACCTTGCCGGCAGTATCGAGTAGACATATCGGCCTATATGACGAGGGGACACCCGGAGGTTTTCCCGGCTTCGGCAATAGGACCAGGTTCTGTCGCTTCCATCTGTCCGGGAAGTGGCCAGCTTCCAGGCATCTATTCATTACTGCCCCGAATAATTCGGGAGCCTCTAAAATAGCCGCTTTAATGGCCATATTCGGGATACCGTCTGGCCCCGGTGCCTTGCTCACCTTTAGGGATTTAGCGATATCAATGAGTTCCTCGTTCGTAACCGTCACTTCGTCCCCGACCTCCAAACCGCCGTCGCCCACGTTACTTTGGATGTTCGGCTGGGAGGCCGACCATCCTACGCTATGGTCTGAGATACTGGAACGTCGGCCGTGGGACGACTCAGCGGCCTGGGGCCAGGGCCTTGGCTCGTGGCGCGGAAAGAGGCCCTCGATGATCCGCTCCAGCATCTCTGGCGATTGCTCAGCGGGCGCCATCACACCCTTGGTCTTTGCCATTACGACTCTGTAGGCATCACCCCACGGGTTCGCATTGGCACTAGCACATAACCTTTCAAAGCAGGCTCGTTTACTAGCTTTTATCCCGCTCTTAAGCGCTGCGCGTGCAGCAACAAGTGCTACTCGACATTCAGCCCTGCTTTCATCCGAACGAGCTCTTTGCATAATTCTCCTCGCACGAAAGCACGCTCCGCGGAGTTCCGCAATTTCATCTGTCCACCAGTAAGCCGGTGACCTGCCATACCTAGGACGAGCTTTCCTAGGCATGGTAGCGTCACATGCTCGCAACGGTACCTCAACCAAATGATCAGCGTTCGGATCGGGCATACCGCGATCACCGCACTCTCTCCGGATCGCTTCCACAAATACTTCGGGATCGAAGTATGATGTCTTCCATCCACGGGTGGTTGGAGTGTTGGCCCTACTCGCCGCCTGCCGCCTCGTTATCTATAGCGGACCGCCTGGTGGTCACTGTGAGTGTAGCCATTATCTACCCGCCAGTCTCCTATCAGACCAGGACTGCCGAAAGTCACGTCGATGATAGACTCCGCATCGTTCCTACTGAAGGTACTTGTGTTGCCGACGTTGGCCAGATCTACGTTGAGCTTTGCCAGAGCTTCAAGCAGAATCCGACCCCTATGGTTCGTGCGACGACTTCCCCACTCTACCGCCCAAGCGTTAAAGTCGCCCGCCACAACCACCGGCCTTAAACCAGTCAGCACAACTGATACTCGGTCTACCATCCGCGTAAACTGCTCGATAGACCAACTCGGCGGAGCATAACAACTGCAGTAGAACACTCCACCCACTTTGGCAACCGCAAATCCCTCGTCTGCAGTTGACACAACCTCCTGAACCGGGAACCTGCTTGTTGTCCATATAGCCGCCGTCGCAGACCTATCCGAGACCCAGTTGCCGTTTCCGGCAGGGACGCGATATGGATCCGAGACTATGGCAATGTCCATTGCTGACTCAGAAACTGCTTGGTGTAACAGCTGCTGAGCTGTGCTGCAGTGGTTCAGGTTGAGTTGTGTCACTTGCACTATGAACGTGGCTTAGTCGCCGGCACACCGGCCGGGCACCTTGGACCTCCCGTTACGTGCTTTGCGTCCCGTTTACCGGTGCAGATCAGGCACTTAGGAGGCTCCGCGCAGTCCTTTGCTTTATGGCCAGCACTGCCACATCTCCTGCACAACTGGCTCCTATCTGGCCCCTTGCAGTTCCAGGCTTTATGTCCGTGCTCGAAACACCGGAAGCAAGCTTCCGACTGCTTGGACACGCTCAGTGGGCATACCGACCACCCCACTTTTAGCCTAGCAGCTTTCAGGGCTTTGTTTCCGTCAATCAGCGGAAGTCGTATGGTGGCTACCTGGGTCCCGGCCGGACCCTTGCGTAGACGAACCGCCTCGGTTGCCACCACCACTCCACTTTGCTCTTTGAGAGCTTGTACGACCTCACGCACTTCGGTGATCTCGTCCAGGTTCTTAAGCTGGAGAGTCACTTCTGATGTGAGAGCACGTACCTTCACTCTGTCCCCGAGCACTCCTTCCGCTATGGGCTTGTATGCGGAACTCTTCTTTGTGGCGTCCTTCTTTAACTCGAGGATCATATCGCCCGTGCGTGAGCGGCGGATGCTCCGTACGTCCGCGCCCAGATCCTTGAGTAGGGCGTCTCCTCTCATGGCCTTCAGAACCTCCGAGTATTTCGACCCGTCGGTTTTCAGGATAAGAGCGTCGCCCTTCTTCGCTCGCTTTCTTGCCGGTTTAGGTGGAGCAGTTTTTTTACTGGAGCCTCCTCCGCCTTTTCTCTTGGCCCTAACCTCGGTCCACGGGCCACCTGTCTTGGAGCTTCCCGCTGGTTCATCGGTTAGCTCTGCCAACCCGCTAGCCTGAGGGCTTTTACCGATCAGGCGTTTTTTCGGTCCGCCAGGGGTGCTATCCCCCGGGGACTGTCTCGGGCGCTTGGCGGATGCCTTACCGCTGCTGGTAGCGCTTTCCGTAGCCTCCTGGGCCGCGTTACGACACTCCGTCAACGGGCAAGCGTCCGTTTGTACTGCCTTCGACGCCTTCACGGTCACCTTCTTAGCCTCTCCTGCACACGCCACGAGGTCGTTGTGCGTTTTGGTCGCTGCATTCAAGGTTCTCCGAAGCATGAGCAAGCTCTGCTTCAGGTCCTTGGAGAAATTGCCGCGACCTGACGTAAACTCGATTATTACCTCGAGCTGCTGTGACGCTGCTACCACTTTAGGTACAGCGTCTCTATTTTTCTCCATCGCCCTGATAAGCGCTGGGCCGTTCATCGCTGTGTCCGGCGTGGTAGGCATACCGCTGCCTTTGCCACCCACACTAGCGCTCCTAGTTGCATCCTTCTCCACCCTTGGTGGAGAACGCTGGATGCCTCCTCTAGCGAACGGGTTTTCCACCGTATCCACACTTGTTGTATTTTTGATTTTGTCTTCCATAAGAATCCCACGAGTTGAGGGGAAAGAAAAGTCCGCCACATCAGAGCCCCTCATGATGCGGTAAGGGCTGATTACTGTGGAGGGCGCTCTGGTACTCCACAGGCTCCGTTTGAGGCTGAGTATTTATAGAACCCCCCCCACCATTCATCCCTCGGCACGGGTCGCATGACACCTTGGATTAGGGGTTTATCCATTCATGTTTTTACTTTTAGCCATGGATAATAGCTATTAAAACCATCCTCCTTTGGGGGCTTTGGACCCTCTGCTCAGGTTCTCGGTATTTTCAGGTTCATCGAACATGCTTCTACCGAGATCCGTCATTTGCAGGCGGAGAGTTTACACTCAGCCTTCGCATGAGTGCCCCCTTCTCTGTCCGCATACGACCCTAGTTTCCACCGGTTGTCCGATTTCCACTAAGGAGCGTATCCCGGATGGTACCACGAGGAGGTAGAGATAGGAGTTGCTAAATAAGAGGCTGTGGAACTTCGTGATAGTTCTGGAGCGCATTATTCAACCATTTACCATCCGTGTGTGTGTGTGTGTGTGTGTGTGTGTGTGTGTGTGTGTGTGTGTGTGTGTGTGTGTGTGTGTGTGTGTGTGTGTGTGTGTGTATGTGTGTGTGTGTGTGTGTGTGTGTGTGTGTGTGTGTGTGTGTGTGTGTGTGTATGTAACGCTTTTAATCTCACTCACTTTTCTCGGAGATGGCTGGACCGAGTTTAATGTTCTTAGTGTCAAATGAAAGGTCTAGGTGTCCCATTGGTCGCTATTGAATTTCATACTGATCGGACTTTTAGTTCAAAAGTTATGTATAAAAATACGAAAAATATGCGACTTCATTATCTCATAGATCCCTTAACCGATTTGAATAAAATTGATTGCATATGGAAAAGGAGCCTTAGAAACCCTTAACTTTCAAATTTCATGATGATTGGACTTGTAGTTTGAAAGTTACATAAAGAAATGTGAAAAAATAGTATTTAAAACATATTTTTGTAACATTTAAGAATAAATTCAATGAAAAACATCACACATTTTATTATTATTTGAAAATTACTGCTGAGATCTATCAAACGAAACCGAGTTATTTAAAATCGGACGGTTCATTCAAAAGTTATTCAAACTTTAACACTTAAGCACCGTATATTAAACCGTTAAAACGTGTGAAATCAAAACGTATCAATCAAATGTTGATTGTATTCAATGTGTGCGATGTATGTATTTATGTATGTATGTATGTATGTATGTATGTATGTATGTATGTATGTATGTATGTATGTATGTATGTATGTATGTATGTATGTATGTATGTATGTATGTATGTATGTATGTATGTATGTATGTATGTATGTATGTATGTATGTATGTATGTATGTATGTATGTATGTATGTATGTATGTATGTATGTATGTATGTATGTATGTATGTATGTATGTATGTATGTATGTATGTATGTATGTATGTATGTATGTATGTATGTATGTATGTATGTATGTATGTATGTATGTATGTATGTATGTATGTATGTATGTATGTATGTATGTATGTATGTATGTATGTATGTATGTATGTATGTATGTATGTATGTATGTATGTATGTATGTATGTATGTATGTATGTATGTATGTATGTATGTATGTATGTATGTATGTATGTATGTATGTATGTATGTATGTATGTATGTATGTATGTATGTATGTATGTATGTATGTATGTATGTATGTATGTATGTATGTATGTATGTATGTATGTATGTATGTATGTATGTATGTATGTATGTATGTATGTATGTATGTATGTATGTATGTATGTATGTATGTATGTATGTATGTATGTATGTATGTATGTATGTATGTATGTATGTATGTATGTATGTATGTATGTATGTATGTATGTATGTATGTATGTATGTATGTATGTATGTATGTATGTATGTATGTATGTATGTATGTATGTATGTATGTATGTATGTATGTATGTATGTATGTATGTATGTATGTATGTATGTATGTATGTATGTATGTATGTATGTATGTATGTATGTATGTATGTATGTATGTATGTATGTATGTATGTATGTATGTGTATGTGATGACAATTTGCAATGAAATTCAAGAAAAGTGAGAAACATGTCAAAAGTCAGAAGTTTTTGAAGCCTCTTAGTGGAATACGAGCTCTGAAATAAAAGAAAAGAAAAAATCAGAGGGGTTGTGTACAAGACACGACCGCATATATTGGAGACGCAGGACTACGTAAGTCTCTTTATAATGATAGTAGCATATATTCATGCTTGTAATCATTCGATTCTTCAAGTATACATGCTATATGCAACATATATACATGCTACATGCGTTGTATTTAACATTTATCAAAGTATGTTACCATTGCATACGTTCAATTCTCAAAAGATTGTGCATTTGAAAACAATATAACAAAATCAAGAACACAAACTATTGCTTTCCTGCTACCTTACTGAAATTAAATATTGTTTTTATTACCCATGGTTTCCCACGTTGAAGGGATTTTACCAATTCAATCCTATTGTATCAACAGCACATCTTTTCACTGCACTTCTAATGAAACGGCTAGCATGCGTATTCACAGAGTCGTATTATAACCGAACACTACAGCTGTAGCACATTTTTCCAACACAGATATCAAATTCGCCGAGGTTTAATCGTCTCGCAGTAATCAGTAAAGAATTTGCGTTCTGTTGGGACAACGAACTTATGTCATTTTTTCTGGCACACTTCCCTAACACAGACATCAAATTGGACTAGGTTTAATCGCGTTCGTAAGAAATCTGTTGGCACGAGGGGGCTTTGTCATTCTCTCTGGCGTACTTCCCAAGCAAGGACGTCAAAATGGTCTAGGTTTAACCGCGGTGTTAAGAAATCTTGTTGAAATAAGGAAACTTGGTCACTTGTTTTGGCTTACTTCCCAAGCACAGATATCAAATTGGTATAGGTTTAGATCATCACATAGAATCTTCCAACCAATCACGAAGCGAGAATTCTGGTAAAGCATAGGTTCGTTATTTTCAATTTTTCAATAGTTCAACATCAAGAATCCATACTTTTCTTCATTTGGGTCAATTCTTAGAAGATTTTCCAATCGATTGGTGTAAGAATATTGAAAATCGATCGGAAAACCGCTGAGCTATTAGCGCTCAAAACCTTTCATTTTTCGTGACGCTCGCATTTTTCGATTTTTTGGAATGACACCCTATCTCAAAACTTGCCGTAAGACGTAGTCCTACGTCAAAAAACTTTTCCCGACTAAATTCCACTATTTAATATTTATTCTCGACAGATACGTATACGCTTTGAAATAAGACACTGATGAAGCCTGCACGTCGTAGGCGAACTACGTATCTGTTGCAAATAAATATTAAATAGCGGGATTCAATTGCAAAGTTTTTTCTTTTCTTTGATTTTAGATTTCAATTGTCATTTTCTTCACTTGCTGTTACTCAAATTGTACACGAAAAGCAAAAAGCGGAGAAAAGCAGTTAATTTAAGTATATAAGTATAGTGGTGTATAGGATCAAAATACTAGTGAGTTGATTTTTCCAAATAAATTTATACAAATTTCAAACAAATTTTGCGCATCAATATATGCTCTTTTCAATCCATAGATACTAGAGCTTAGAAATGTTATATGAAAAATAGGAAGTAAACGTTGCACGGTAGTAACTTTGTAAAGGCCCAAACACAATGCATACGGATTTTATTACGTTGCGGATATTTGACAGAAAACCCATGGAAAAACTGTCAAATTGCCACAACGTAGTAAAATCCGTATGCATTGTGTCTGGACCTTAAGATTCGTTTTCGTTAGTGACATTTTAAAGGACAGATGTCTCATGTCATGTATCATGTTTTAATGAATAAATCAAAAATGACAAGCACTGGAAATCATATCGATCATATTTCTCATTCTCAAGCATGTTTATGGTGCAGTTTTTGCACAATTTTTCGACCTCATCTTGTTTTTCTAACCCTCTAACATTGTAAAAACAATGCGATCAAGCTAATGACTATCTTTTCATGAAAGTACATTCAAAAGAAGCTCAAGTTTTGATTTTCATGCAAAAATAATTATCTGAAGGAGCGCCAGCTAAGAAAAAGTTCAATTTCTCTTTTTCATATATAATGCTCTATTCAGTTATTTTTTCTAATTCAGATATATTGCAAAATTGAAGCCAAGCAAACTGATAGTAAAATTTTGAGATTAATCATTTTGTTGTAGATATCCTTTTTCTTCAAAAGCGAAATATAATAATAATTTTTCTGAACTCTTGTTTTTCAAAGATGCTAACTTTTGAACGCATGGTATTAATATCAAAATATCAAAAAAATTTACCCTTTGGGCTATAACCACTCAAAAAATAATATCAAAAAATATGCTATGAACATATATTTCATATTGTCAGTTCAAAACAAGTTTCGTATGTGGCTCTGAAACCCAAAAGTTAAGGCCGACCGATTATAAAACTAAATAAGGTGTTTATCAAATAACATAAATGACGCTTACAAGTATTTACGCACCCAAGGAAAGAAAATATAATTATTCTACGCAATACGTTGTGAATTTGACTGGCAAATAAGGATTTTGAGGAATACGGAACGGATATTTAAAAATATAGTCAAGTTAATTATAGATGTTCCTGAGAAATTAAATAATGATTATTGTGGCAGTAGAAAGGCTAGGTCACGCCGCTAGGTGGATTAATTCGGGTTTTTCTAGAAATAGGTTGCAACCAATCACGAAGCGAGAATTGTAAGTTGGACAATGCTTCATTATTTTCAATTTTTCAATAGCGCGTACTTTGAAATCATTAGGTTTCTGTATTGAGGTTGATGCGTAGAAGATTTTCCGATAGATTGGTGCAAAAATATTTAAAATCGATCGGGAAACCGCTAAGCTATTAGCGCTTAAAACCTATCATTTTTCGTGACGCTCGCATTTTTTCGATTTTTCGGAATGCACCCTATCCCAAACCTTGCCGTAAGTCGTAGTCCTACGTCAAAATTCACATTCAGTGCACAAAAATATTGGCCTATAGTGCACAAACTACACTTTTTAGCTTTATGTCGATAGATATTCAAACATTTTTGCCAACACCGTCAAACAGCGATTCTTCATGAACTCAGGGTAAACATAAACATAAATGCCCGCTAGCAGGGACCGAAACCGTTACATTTTTTCTACACATTTGCCTGTGAGTAGAAATGAGCAAGCGGTTCACGAGCAGTGATGGTAAAAACTTAAAATCTCAAAACTCATCAAAAATTAAAATCAACTGTGAATCATGTCAGCTTGATCCTATGCAGAAAAAATCACGCGTGAGTTTTTCTGTTTTCATAACAAGAAACACAAAACTCACACATAGTGCTTCCCGCTTGATCACATTCTGCTTTGCTTTAACTGCTACCCGGAGCTCATGTTTATCTTATTCTTATTAAACTTGTTACTTTCTGGTTAAGAAAATATCGATTCCTGCGAAGGAAAAATGTAAATTCCGCCAATATGTTTGCCATTTTAATTCTTGATTGTGTGCTGCGTTTTTCGCTGCTGGTGTTTTCTCTGACGATAGATTCTCTTTTGCTCTCTTGTTCGTTGTATGAAATGCCAGCTGTGGAAGAATGAAGTAAAATCACAGATAACAGACATCCAAGCTAGGCTTGGACCGTGTGTAAAAACTTGCAACGGTTTTTCGCAAGTGGCAATAAGCAGTATGGTGGCATTGCGATCACCTAAAATGTTCATTCGAAGACATGAGCGCAAAAGCAATTTGAAGCCTGCTCACACTAACACAAAATCCTATATAGCTGGGGGCCCTAGTGTATATTAAAAGAAATCGACACCCGCTCGCTCATACAGGAAACCCCATAAGGTACACATTCGTGACTACGATGCTACACCCCACACGATCTCTTGTATACATATTCGCGAATACGAAGTTGCTGATATTTGTTTGGTTTTTGTAAGAAAAAAAGAGAAGGAAGTATTTTTGCTATTGATTTCCCACAAGTTTTGACAATTCGGCATGGGTTTTCGTGTAAGTGCGAACAGGCTTGAAAATTTCATTCACTTTTGTAGTCACGAATTCGCGTTGCAAGCAGTAAAAGAGATTTCGTGGCTGCTCGCATTTACAGGAAACCTCGTAACGAACTGTCAACGTGTGAGTAACGAAAAAATCAAAAATATACTTCCCTCTTTTTTTCTCACGCCTGAACAATACAAGGGTATGTAATCATGCTATCTCTTTCTCATATAGGAGTGAAGAGAGCATCCTTCAACTAGTTCGCCGGCAATTAGAATTTCCATTGAATAAAGCGTTAGCCGTCACTCGGACCGAAACGTCAGAAAAAACGGTTACACTGCAATCATATGCATTTGACGTTCGTTTCAAACCCCTGGAACAATATCAGCAAAACCACGAGTCATCGATGTTTAGCTTTTTAGCGAGAAAAAAAAACAGAAGGAAATATTTTACTTATGACATCACGCACGCATTGCCAATCCACAATGAGATTTCGTGTGAGTGCGAAAAGAATTGAACATCCTTTTTTAGTTTCGCGGAAGAGCCTGCTCGCACTTGCACGAAATCTTAAACGGGCAGATAAACAAAAGGAAAAAATATTTCCTTCCTTTTTTGTCATGAACAAACCTCAAAATATCAGCAACACTTTGCAGAGCTGCCAGATATTTTTTAAAAGAATTATTCTTTATCGAATTTTAACGCCGAATCACGGAAACAATGATTTTGTGCATTCTATTTCATCTATTTGGAATTATATTGATTTCTAATATAAACATATCTTTTAACCATGCCGTATTTATAATATATGTGTACAATATGTGGTAAGCTGAAAAAAGCGGGATATCTGGCAGCTCTGCCCAACACCAGCTGCAGGTATCGCAAGCGGGCGCTTCAATCACTTAAGAGAATGCAAGTGGCAATAAGCAGTTAGATGTCGCTAGAGTCATTTTACACACGGTTTACGAAGCTTTTTGTTCTAGCTTGGATGTCTGTTATCTGTGTTGTTACTTATATTTTCTTTAGAAAATTGCTCGAGAATTCGTTTTGTAACAGTTTCACTAAATACTTAAAAACATCTACATTTTACATCCGACTTTGTCGAGCTTAGACATAAATTATATGCAACTTTTTGACAAATTGATTATTTCCAGCTGAATCTATACCTATAAAGAAGGATTTCTGTCTGTCTGTCTGTCTGTCTGTCTGTCTGTCTGTCTGTCTGTCTGTCTGTCTGTCTGTCTGTCTGTCTGTCTGTCTGTCTGTCTGTCTGTCTGTCTGTCTGTCTGTCTGTCTGTCTGTCTGTCTGTCTGTCTGTCTGTCTGTCTGTCTGTCTGTCTGTCTGTCTGTCTGTCTGTCTGTCTGTCTGTCTGTCTGTCTGTCTGTCTGTCTGTCTGTCTGTCTGTCTGTCTGTCTGTCTGTCTGTCTGTCTGTCTGTCTGTCTGTCTGTCTGTCTGTCTGTCTGTCTGTCTGTCTGTCTGTCTGTCTGTCTGTCTGTCTGTCTGTCTGTCTGTCTGTCTGTCTGTCTGTCTGTCTGTCTGTCTGTCTGTCTGTCTGTCTGTCTGTCTGTCTGTCTGTCTGTCTGTCTGTCTGTCTGTCTGTCTGTCTGTCTGTCTGTCTGTCTGTCTGTCTGTCTGTCTGTCTGTCTGTCTGTCTGTCTGTCTGTCTGTCTGTCTGTCTGTCTGTCTGTCTGTCTGTCTGTCTGTCTGTCTGTCTGTCTGTCTGTCTGTCTGTCTGTCTGTCTGTCTGTCTGTCTGTCTGTCTGTCTGTCTGTCTGTCTGTCTGTCTGTCTGTCTGTCTGTCTGTCTGTCTGTCTGTCTGTCTGTCTGTCTGTCTGTCTGTCTGTCTGTCTGTCTGTCTGTCTGTCTGTCTGTCTGTCTGTCTGTCTGTCTGTCTGTCTGTCTGTCTGTCTGTCTGTCTGTCTGTCTGTCTGTCTGTCTGTCTGTCTGTCTGTCTGTCTGTCTGTCTGTCTGTCTGTCTGTCTGTCTGTCTGTCTGTCTGTCTGTCTGTCTGTCTGTCTGTCTGTCTGTCTGTCTGTCTGTCTGTCTGTCTGTCTGTCTGTCTGTCTGTCTGTCTGTCTGTCTGTCTGTCTGTCTGTCTGTCTGTCTGTCTGTCTGTCTGTCTGTCTGTCTGTCTGTCTGTCTGTCTGTCTGTCTGTCTGTCTGTCTGTCTGTCTGTCTGTCTGTCTGTCTGTCTGTCTGTCTGTCTGTCTGTCTGTCTGTCTGTCTGTCTGTCTGTCTGTCTGTCTGTCTGTCTGTCTGTCTGTCTGTCTGTCTGTCTGTCTGTCTGTCTGTCTGTCTGTCTGTCTGTCTGTCTGTCTGTCTGTCTGTCTGTCTGTCTGTCTGTCTGTCTGTCTGTCTGTCTGTCTGTCTGTCTGTCTGTCTGTCTGTCTGTCTGTCTGTCTGTCTGTCTGTCTGTCTGTCTGTCTGTCTGTCTGTCTGTCTGTCTGTCTGTCTGTCTGTCTGTCTGTCTGTCTGTCTGTCTGTCTGTCTGTCTGTCTGTCTGTCTGTCTGTCTGTCTGTCTGTCTGTCTGTCTGTCTGTCTGTCTGTCTGTCTGTCTGTCTGTCTGTCTGTCTGTCTGTCTGTCTGTCTGTCTGTCTGTCTGTCTGTCTGTCTGTCTGTCTGTCTGTCTGTCTGTCTGTCTGTCTGTCTGTCTGTCTGTCTGTCTGTCTGTCTGTCTGTCTGTCTGTCTGTCTGTCTGTCTGTCTGTCTGTCTGTCTGTCTGTCTGTCTGTCTGTCTGTCTGTCTGTCTGTCTGTCTGTCTGTCTGTCTGTCTGTCTGTCTGTCTGTCTGTCTGTCTGTCTGTCTGTCTGTCTGTCTGTCTGTCTGTCTGTCTGTCTGTCTGTCTGTCTGTCTGTCTGTCTGTCTGTCTGTCTGTCTGTCTGTCTGTCTGTCTGTCTGTCTGTCTGTCTGTCTGTCTGTCTGTCTGTCTGTCTGTCTGTCTGTCTGTCTGTCTGTCTGTCTGTCTGTCTGTCTGTCTGTCTGTCTGTCTGTCTGTCTGTCTGTCTGTCTGTCTGTCTGTCTGTCTGTCTGTCTGTCTGTCTGTCTGTCTGTCTGTCTGTCTGTCTGTCTGTCTGTCTGTCTGTCTGTCTGTCTGTCTGTCTGTCTGTCTGTCTGTCTGTCTGTCTGTCTGTCTGTCTGTCTGTCTGTCTGTCTGTCTGTCTGTCTGTCTGTCTGTCTGTCTGTCTGTCTGTCTGTCTGTCTGTCTGTCTGTCTGTCTGTCTGTCTGTCTGTCTGTCTGTCTGTCTGTCTGTCTGTCTGTCTGTCTGTCTGTCTGTCTGTCTGTCTGTCTGTCTGTCTGTCTGTCTGTCTGTCTGTCTGTCTGTCTGTCTGTCTGTCTGTCTGTCTGTCTGTCTGTCTGTCTGTCTGTCTGTCTGTCTGTCTGTCTGTCTGTCTGTCTGTCTGTCTGTCTGTCTGTCTGTCTGTCTGTCTGTCTGTCTGTCTGTCTGTCTGTCTGTCTGTCTGTCTGTCTGTCTGTCTGTCTGTCTGTCTGTCTGTCTGTCTGTCTGTCTGTCTGTCTGTCTGTCTGTCTGTCTGTCTGTCTGTCTGTCTGTCTGTCTGTCTGTCTGTCTGTCTGTCTGTCTGTCTGTCTGTCTGTCTGTCTGTCTGTCTGTCTGTCTGTCTGTCTGTCTGTCTGTCTGTCTGTCTGTCTGTCTGTCTGTCTGTCTGTCTGTCTGTCTGTCTGTCTGTCTGTCTGTCTGTCTGTCTGTCTGTCTGTCTGTCTGTCTGTCTGTCTGTCTGTCTGTCTGTCTGTCTGTCTGTCTGTCTGTCTGTCTGTCTGTCTGTCTGTCTGTCTGTCTGTCTGTCTGTCTGTCTGTCTGTCTGTCTGTCTGTCTGTCTGTCTGTCTGTCTGTCTGTCTGTCTGTCTGTCTGTCTGTCTGTCTGTCTGTCTGTCTGTCTGTCTGTCTGTCTGTCTGTCTGTCTGTCTGTCTGTCTGTCTGTCTGTCTGTCTGTCTGTCTGTCTGTCTGTCTGTCTGTCTGTCTGTCTGTCTGTCTGTCTGTCTGTCTGTCTGTCTGTCTGTCTGTCTGTCTGTCTGTCTGTCTGTCTGTCTGTCTGTCTGTCTGTCTGTCTGTCTGTCTGTCTGTCTGTCTGTCTGTCTGTCTGTCTGTCTGTCTGTCTGTCTGTCTGTCTGTCTGTCTGTCTGTCTGTCTGTCTGTCTGTCTGTCTGTCTGTCTGTCTGTCTGTCTGTCTGTCTGTCTGTCTGTCTGTCTGTCTGTCTGTCTGTCTGTCTGTCTGTCTGTCTGTCTGTCTGTCTGTCTGTCTGTCTGTCTGTCTGTCTGTCTGTCTGTCTGTCTGTCTGTCTGTCTGTCTGTCTGTCTGTCTGTCTGTCTGTCTGTCTGTCTGTCTGTCTGTCTGTCTGTCTGTCTGTCTGTCTGTCTGTCTGTCTGTCTGTCTGTCTGTCTGTCTGTCTGTCTGTCTGTCTGTCTGTCTGTCTGTCTGTCTGTCTGTCTGTCTGTCTGTCTGTCTGTCTGTCTGTCTGTCTGTCTGTCTGTCTGTCTGTCTGTCTGTCTGTCTGTCTGTCTGTCTGTCTGTCTGTCTGTCTGTCTGTCTGTCTGTCTGTCTGTCTGTCTGTCTGTCTGTCTGTCTGTCTGTCTGTCTGTCTGTCTGTCTGTCTGTCTGTCTGTCTGTCTGTCTGTCTGTCTGTCTGTCTGTCTGTCTGTCTGTCTGTCTGTCTGTCTGTCTGTCTGTCTGTCTGTCTGTCTGTCTGTCTGTCTGTCTGTCTGTCTGTCTGTCTGTCTGTCTGTCTGTCTGTCTGTCTGTCTGTCTGTCTGTCTGTCTGTCTGTCTGTCTGTCTGTCTGTCTGTCTGTCTGTCTGTCTGTCTGTCTGTCTGTCTGTCTGTCTGTCTGTCTGTCTGTCTGTCTGTCTGTCTGTCTGTCTGTCTGTCTGTCTGTCTGTCTGTCTGTCTGTCTGTCTGTCTGTCTGTCTGTCTGTCTGTCTGTCTGTCTGTCTGTCTGTCTGTCTGTCTGTCTGTCTGTCTGTCTGTCTGTCTGTCTGTCTGTCTGTCTGTCTGTCTGTCTGTCTGTCTGTCTGTCTGTCTGTCTGTCTGTCTGTCTGTCTGTCTGTCTGTCTGTCTGTCTGTCTGTCTGTCTGTCTGTCTGTCTGTCTGTCTGTCTGTCTGTCTGTCTGTCTGTCTGTCTGTCTGTCTGTCTGTCTGTCTGTCTGTCTGTCTGTCTGTCTGTCTGTCTGTCTGTCTGTCTGTCTGTCTGTCTGTCTGTCTGTCTGTCTGTCTGTCTGTCTGTCTGTCTGTCTGTCTGTCTGTCTGTCTGTCTGTCTGTCTGTCTGTCTGTCTGTCTGTCTGTCTGTCTGTCTGTCTGTCTGTCTGTCTGTCTGTCTGTCTGTCTGTCTGTCTGTCTGTCTGTCTGTCTGTCTGTCTGTCTGTCTGTCTGTCTGTCTGTCTGTCTGTCTGTCTGTCTGTCTGTCTGTCTGTCTGTCTGTCTGTCTGTCTGTCTGTCTGTCTGTCTGTCTGTCTGTCTGTCTGTCTGTCTGTCTGTCTGTCTGTCTGTCTGTCTGTCTGTCTGTCTGTCTGTCTGTCTGTCTGTCTGTCTGTCTGTCTGTCTGTCTGTCTGTCTGTCTGTCTGTCTGTCTGTCTGTCTGTCTGTCTGTCTGTCTGTCTGTCTGTCTGTCTGTCTGTCTGTCTGTCTGTCTGTCTGTCTGTCTGTCTGTCTGTCTGTCTGTCTGTCTGTCTGTCTGTCTGTCTGTCTGTCTGTCTGTCTGTCTGTCTGTCTGTCTGTCTGTCTGTCTGTCTGTCTGTCTGTCTGTCTGTCTGTCTGTCTGTCTGTCTGTCTGTCTGTCTGTCTGTCTGTCTGTCTGTCTGTCTGTCTGTCTGTCTGTCTGTCTGTCTGTCTGTCTGTCTGTCTGTCTGTCTGTCTGTCTGTCTGTCTGTCTGTCTGTCTGTCTGTCTGTCTGTCTGTCTGTCTGTCTGTCTGTCTGTCTGTCTGTCTGTCTGTCTGTCTGTCTGTCTGTCTGTCTGTCTGTCTGTCTGTCTGTCTGTCTGTCTGTCTGTCTGTCTGTCTGTCTGTCTGTCTGTCTGTCTGTCTGTCTGTCTGTCTGTCTGTCTGTCTGTCTGTCTGTCTGTCTGTCTGTCTGTCTGTCTGTCTGTCTGTCTGTCTGTCTGTCTGTCTGTCTGTCTGTCTGTCTGTCTGTCTGTCTGTCTGTCTGTCTGTCTGTCTGTCTGTCTGTCTGTCTGTCTGTCTGTCTGTCTGTCTGTCTGTCTGTCTGTCTGTCTGTCTGTCTGTCTGTCTGTCTGTCTGTCTGTCTGTCTGTCTGTCTGTCTGTCTGTCTGTCTGTCTGTCTGTCTGTCTGTCTGTCTGTCTGTCTGTCTGTCTGTCTGTCTGTCTGTCTGTCTGTCTGTCTGTCTGTCTGTCTGTCTGTCTGTCTGTCTGTCTGTCTGTCTGTCTGTCTGTCTGTCTGTCTGTCTGTCTGTCTGTCTGTCTGTCTGTCTGTCTGTCTGTCTGTCTGTCTGTCTGTCTGTCTGTCTGTCTGTCTGTCTGTCTGTCTGTCTGTCTGTCTGTCTGTCTGTCTGTCTGTCTGTCTGTCTGTCTGTCTGTCTGTCTGTCTGTCTGTCTGTCTGTCTGTCTGTCTGTCTGTCTGTCTGTCTGTCTGTCTGTCTGTCTGTCTGTCTGTCTGTCTGTCTGTCTGTCTGTCTGTCTGTCTGTCTGTCTGTCTGTCTGTCTGTCTGTCTGTCTGTCTGTCTGTCTGTCTGTCTGTCTGTCTGTCTGTCTGTCTGTCTGTCTGTCTGTCTGTCTGTCTGTCTGTCTGTCTGTCTGTCTGTCTGTCTGTCTGTCTGTCTGTCTGTCTGTCTGTCTGTCTGTCTGTCTGTCTGTCTGTCTGTCTGTCTGTCTGTCTGTCTGTCTGTCTGTCTGTCTGTCTGTCTGTCTGTCTGTCTGTCTGTCTGTCTGTCTGTCTGTCTGTCTGTCTGTCTGTCTGTCTGTCTGTCTGTCTGTCTGTCTGTCTGTCTGTCTGTCTGTCTGTCTGTCTGTCTGTCTGTCTGTCTGTCTGTCTGTCTGTCTGTCTGTCTGTCTGTCTGTCTGTCTGTCTGTCTGTCTGTCTGTCTGTCTGTCTGTCTGTCTGTCTGTCTGTCTGTCTGTCTGTCTGTCTGTCTGTCTGTCTGTCTGTCTGTCTGTCTGTCTGTCTGTCTGTCTGTCTGTCTGTCTGTCTGTCTGTCTGTCTGTCTGTCTGTCTGTCTGTCTGTCTGTCTGTCTGTCTGTCTGTCTGTCCTGTGTTCCTTATAGAATCAAAAACTACTGAACCAATCGGCGTGAAAATTTGCATGTAGAGGTTTTTGGGGCCTGGAAAGGTTTTAGTGATGGTTAGAGACCCCTCCCCCCACTAAGAGGGGGGGCTCCCATACATATGAAACACAAATTTCTGCGTAACTCGAGAACTAATCAAGTAAATAGAACCAAATTTGGCATGTGGGTGTTTTCGGTGACAAGAATTTATTCTAGGGTAATTTGAGACCCCTCCCCTCTTTATAAGGGGAATTATAACTCCTCTCCCCTTTAAGAGGGGGGGTTTCCATACAAATTTCCTCATAACTCGAGAACTAATCAAGCAAATGGAACCAAATTTGGCATGTGAAGGTTTTCGAGGGCAAGAAAATTTTCTATGTTGAATTAGGACCCCTCCTCACTTTAAGAAGGGAGGCTCCTGTACAAATGAAATACCAATTTCCTCATAACTCGAGAACTAATCAAGCAAATGGAACCAAATTTGGCATGTGTGTGTTTTTGAAGACAAAATTTTTTTCTATGATGAATTGGGACCCCTCCCCACTTTAAGAGGGGGGGGGGGGCTCCTATACAAACGAAATACAAATTTCCTTATAACTCGAGAGCTAATCCAGCAAATGGAACCAAATTTGGCATGTAGGTGTTTTTGGAGGCAAGAATGTTTTCTATGATGAATAAGAACCTCTCCCCACTTTAGGAGGGGGGGCTCCTATACAAATGAAATACAAATTTCCTCATAACTCGAGAACTAATCAAGCAAATAGAACCAAATTTGGCATGTGGGTGTTTTCGGTGACAAGAATTTATTCTATGGTAAATTGAGACCCCTCCCTCTTTATAAGGGGAATTGTAACTCCTCTCCCCTTTAAGAGGGGGGGCTTCCATACAAATTTCCTCATAACTCGAGAACTAATCAAGCAAATGGAACCAACTTTGGCATGTGAAGGTTTTCGAAGGCAAGAAAATTTTCTACGGTGAATTAGGACCCCTCCCCACTCTAAGAGGGGGGGGGGGCTCCTGTACAAATGAAATACAAATTTCCTCCTAACTCGAGAACTAATCAAGCAAATAGAACAACAAATAGAACTAATCAAGCAAATAGAACCAAATTTGGCATGTGGGTGTTTTCGGTGACAAGAATTTATTCTGTGGTGAATTGAGACCCCTCCCCTCTTTATAAGAGGAATTATAACTCCTCTCCCCTTTAAGAGGGGGGACTTCCATACAAATTTCCTCATAACTCGAGAACTAATCAAGCAAATGCAACCAAATTTGGCATGTGAAGGTTTTCGAGAGCAAGAAAATTTTCTATGGTGAATTAGGACCCCTCCCCACTTTAAGAGGAGGGGCTCCTGTACAAATGAAATACAAATGTCCTCATAACTCGAGAACTAATCAAGCGAATTGAACCAAATTTGGCATGTGTGTGTTTTTGGAGACAATTTTTTTTTCAATGATGATTTGGGACCCCTCCCCACTTTAGGAGGGGGGGGTCCTATACAAACGAAATACAAATTTCCTCATAACTCGAGAACTAATCCAGCAAATGGAACCAAACTTGGCGTGTAGGTGTTTTTGGAGGCAAGAATTTTTTCTGTGATGAATTAGGACCTCTTCCCACATTAGGAGGGGGGCTCCAATACAAATGAAATACAAATTTCCTCATAACTCGAGAACTAATCAGGCAAATAGAACCAAATTCGGCATGTGGAGGTTTTTGGAGGCAAAAATATTTTCTACGGTGAATTAGGATCCTTCCACACTTCAAGAGGGGGGGCTTCTACACAAATGAAATACAACTTTCCTCATAATTCGAGAACTAATCAAGCAAATGGAACCATATTTGGCATGTGGGTGTTTTTGGAGGCAACCATTTTTCCCATGATGAATTAGGACTTCTTACCTTTTTAGGAAGGGGGGGGGCTCCCATTCAAACGAAATACAAATTTGCTCATAACTTTAGAACTAATCAAGCAAATGGAACCAAATTTGGCATGTGAGAGTTTTAGATGGCAGAATTTTTTTTCTGTGGTGTATTACGACCCCTTTCCCTTTTAAGAGGGTGGGCTCCCATACAAATGAAATACAAATTTCCTTATAATTTGAGTACTAATCAAGCAAATGGAACCAAATTTAGCATGTAGGAGATTTTTGAGTCTTGAATTTATTTTATGATAGTTAGAGACCTCTCACCCCTGTGGTAGGGGGATATGGACTCTCATACAAATAAAACAGAAATTTTTGCGAAACTCAAAAACTAATCCAACTCGAGAAATTCGAGACTCTTCCATAAAACATTAATCAATAACAAGACCACAAAAACTATCTATAGTAACACTAGATCATTCAGGACGAGCCGGTCGCGAGTGTTGCCGGTGACCCACCGTCGGAAGCGCCACCCACTGGGGGGCTTGCAAAACTCGAGAAGTGACAAAGATCATCCGAGATTCATGATTTATGTACAACACAGGTTAATTTGTGGCAATACGAAGTTTGTCGGGTCAGCTAGTCTATAATAAATAACTAAACCTGCATGTGTAAATATGATAAAAGCTCAAAAAGATTATTTTTTATTGTAAACGAAGTCTAAAAAATTCATTTTGCTTGCTAATTTTGGCTCGCCTGGCAGGAAAAATATAGCTACTTGTTTGAAACGGTTTTGACGTAGCACTACGTCTTACGGAAAGTTTTGAGATAGGGTGTCATTCCAAAAAATCGCAAAACGCGAGCGTCACGAAAAATGAAAGATTTTGAGCGCTAATAGCTCAGCTGTTTTCCGATCGATTTTCAATATTCTTACACCAATCGATTGGAAAATCTTCTAAGAATTGGCCCAAATGAAGAAAAGTATGGATTCTTGATGTTGAACTATTGAAAAATTGAAAATGATGAACCTATGTTTTACCAGAATTCTCGCTTCGTGATTGGTTGGAAGATTCTTTAGGACGATCTAAACCTATACCAATTTGATATCTGTGCTTGGGAAGTAAGCCAAAACGAGTGACAAAGTTTCCTCATTTCAACAAGATTTCTTAACACCGCGATTAAACCTAGACCATTTTGATGTCTGTGTTAGGGAAGTGTGCCAGAAAAAACGACACAATTTCGTTGTTACAACAGATCGCAAATTCTTTACTGCGAGACGATTAAACCTAGGAGAATTTGATATCTGTGTTGGAAAAACGTGCTAAAAGCTGTAATGTTCGGTTATAATATGACCCTGTATGATAGAGATGGTCGGGTAGCGGAAAATTTGCCCGAAACCCGCACCCGTACCCGTACCCGCCGGGTTCGGGTCGGGTTCGGGTATTGAAAAAAAATAATTTGCGGGTTCGGGTCGGGTACGGGTTCTTAATTTTTGTTTTTGAAACCGGGTATGGGTCGGGTCGGGTATCTCTCTTGACTACATTTAACACTAAAGATGGTCGAGTATCCGGGCCCGTCCCGTACCCGTCGGGTTGCGGTCGGGTTCGGGTATCAAAAATAATAAACTTGCGGGTTCGGGTCGGGTACGGGTTTTTAATTTTTTTCTTGATCGGGTACGGGTCGGGTTCGGGTATTCAAATATTCATACCCGACCATCTCTACTGTATGAATACGCATGCTTGCCGTTTCATTAGAAGTGTAGTGAAAAGATGTGCTGTTGATAAAATAGGATTGAATTGATAAAATCCCTTCAACGTGGGTAACCATGGGTAATAAAAACAATCTTCAATTTCTGTAAGGTAGCTGGAAAGCAATAGTTTGTGTTCTTGATTTTGTTAAATTGTTTCCACATGCACATTGAAATAACTCTGAAATCTTTTGTGGATTAAACGTATGCAATGTTACTACTTTGATAAATGTTACATACAGCGCATGTAGCATGTATATATGTTGCATACAGCATGTATACATGAAGAAACGAGTGATTACAAGCATGGATACATGCTACTATCACTACCAAGAGGCTTACGTAGTCCTGCGTCACCTATATATGCGGTCGTGTCTTGTGCACAACCCCTCTGATTTTTTCTAATTCAAACCCTATTTAAATAACTTTGCTTTAATGGCATAAATACGAATTCTAAATGAAACCCATCTTTCATAGAAGCCAAAACAATGCAATTTTCATTTATTGTTTCAATGCCAAAACATCCGTCGTGCATTGCAAATAATATTTTTGGATCATTTCATATTTTATGCACAATACGTATAACTTTTATATGCTAGGAGTCTTATTAACTAAGCTGCAGTTAATTGTACAAAATGTAACAACACAACTAGACTCTGCATATAAATATTTTATTTGAAACGCGTACGCGTCAGTTCATTTCATTTGATTTTATCATTATAAAAGTTATCGAATTAAATACCGCAACACTGCTACCGCTGCAGCGCACCGAGAACGGTAGCCGAAAAAATAGAAACAATCCTATCTCTCTGACAAGACCGGTAGCGGTGAACCGCTGTGCGCTGATTGGTTGACGAACAGCGGAATGGAACGGCAGCGGAACGGCAACCGTCAGTGGGATACGGCCTTTAAGCGTAGTTACCTATTAGCCCCCCCCCCTTCCTTTCCACTCTTTCCAAAAAAAAATTCATTACTTTCTTCTACCGTCCCTCCATTAATTGTAAAAAACCATCGTTTCAAAAAAAATATTAATATTAACACGAGTTTAGTCAAGTTCATAGGAACGGAGCCTTTCTCCGAAGACCCGCGCTGAGAAACGCGGACAAACACGCTTTCGGACGAACAACGTCACACGCAGTACCTTGCAAGTCGTAAGGGCCTGCATAGTGTCGTCGTCCTGAAAGTAAAAACAAGTTAGATTAAAACTTCTCGGTCGGTGGTTTCTACAGTAGGTGGAGGAAGAGGCGCAATTTGTATCTAAAAATAGCCCAACCCATACCGCTACGTTAAAAAGGGGGGTTGTGCAGACTTCTTTTGTCCAGCGCCACTATGGTTCAAAGATACACGGGTATCAGCGAGCCACACGCCCTGGCAGATGTTGTGGGTTCAAATCCGGTTATAATCTCTGGTTATAGTTTGGTTCAACCCATGCACCTTCCAGCATTGGACGAAAGATAGGAGTCCCAACGACAACTTGTTAAGCGTAGCTACCTATTACCCCCACCCCCTTCTTTCCACTCTTCCCCCTTCTTTCCCAAAAAAAAATTTTCATTACTTTCTTCTACCGTCCCTCCATCAATTGTAAAAACCCATCGTTTCAAAAAAATATTAGGGTAAAGAACCGGTTTTAAGCAGTCTAAGCGGGTCACTGATTGTTTTACCTTATTACAAGCGATGGGTTGACTAAGTGGGGGATATCATCATACCAATCTTCTTGCTATCTTTAGTTCTTCAAGCTGTTACCATTGGAAGACACTATTGTTGTGCTAAACTTTTGATTTTCCGCTTTAAAAGTTGGAGCGGTGGAACTAATTTTGATCAGCCCGAACATATTTTCACCGTCAAGGTGCTTTTTTAAAGGCCCAGACACAATGCATACGGATTTTACTACGTTGCGGAAATTTGACAGAAAACCCATGTAAAAACTCAAATTGCCGCAACGTAGCAAAATCTGTATGCATTGTGTTTGGGGCTTAAGCAATCCTGAAATCTGAATTTGTTTACGTCCCCGTAAAAAATCCCTCAAACTTTTCCCCCTATTCAGTAAGTTCGCGTTCCTATCCGCGACCTACTAATCGGCATCTGATGCGTAATCGGCATAGTGTATCGGCATAGATGCGTGAAATGCCATCTGTCTAAATTGTTTATCGGGGCATACACTCACCGCACCGTTCGGCAAACGGTATTCGTCGTCTCTTTTATTCTCTTGTGTTCGTATGGGAAACTGCGAGTTTGACATCTCACTCGCTGTTCATAAGGATGGTGGGAGAACAAAAGAGGTAAACATAGCAGTACGCACGGTCCGACTCAGAACAGTGTTGTCAAAGCAAATAACATTGAAACACATCGTTGCTTCATTAAATTACTGAGAAAATCTTCGAAAATTATTGAAAAAGCTGTCTTTTCTGTTGTTTTTAATAAAGAAAAATTAATTATGAACATACATTTCTCTTGAAAGTATTGAACCACGTTTTCACCATTGGAGGTTTCAGTTAATTTCAAACCTATAATTCTTATTTCTAGAATCGAAACAGTGTCTTGGCAACACGATAGTTCATCAGTTATGCTGCAGCTGCTGCTACTGGTGAACAGGTTCCGTCAATTCAGAATTTGTTTTCAGTTTTGTTTTAAAATAATAAAACTTTCGGCTAGTGACAAAGCCTTAGATAATAGAAAAAAAAGATGGTGAATAATATGGTATGTGACAATAGAGTGCTTGACTTTTAGAGTGGTTGTAATCAGTGCTGAAAAATGTGATGGATTCGTTAGTAGCGAGATGGCGATTGCCTTCAGCAGCTGAAAAATTTACGTTTTTGGACAACAATTTTTAATTCATATTTCTTGTCGGAAACCCAGTAAATTGTGTTTGTGTGAATCAAATGTATGGTTAAGTGATTTGTGAAGATAATCCTATCAAAAAATTTTGAAAATATGAATAAAAAAGTGCATTTTCGGCTCATTTATTTTCAACTGATTAAAATAGGTGACACTGCTTAACTCGTTCCTTACCCTATGTTTTTCGTTTAATGAAAAATTGCAAAACGAAATCTAATATCGCATAAATATGTTACTAAATATGTTACTGTTCCTGAAATGGAAACTTCGTTGAAGGCCATTATCAAGGTGTTACAGATGTTGGAGTTACCTTATGAAATCGATAGTATTGAAAAGGGTAAAATTCCATAGAAACTTGCCAGCCTCAGTCCTTTTCTCAATGATGATCATCTTTTGCGTGTTGGTGGCCGATTACAGGAGGCTGATTTTCCCTATCGCACAAAGCACCCACTTGTGTTGCCAAATCATCCAGTTGCTTTACACATTGTGTAAAATTTACAAACACAATAAATTGTGTACAAATTTACACATTGGTCCTTCTGGATTAATTGCCAGTAATTCGTAGTAGTTCGTCGTAAGTTTTGGCCTTTGAAGGGGCGCTCAACCACCATAAAGGTTACTCACAGCTGTATCCAGTGTTTCCGCGTCAAACCACGAGGAGTTGAACAGCAGATGAGCAGCCTACCTACAGAGAGGCTGAATATCGCCGCACCATTTGAATTCACTGGTGTTGATTATGCTGGTTCTGTTTCAGTAAAACAAGGTAAATATCGACCGAAAATCGTGAAAGGACATATCGCCGTATTTGTGTGTCTTGCAAGTTGCAACAAAGAATTTGCGCTTAGAGTTGGTATCAGATCTTACGGTATCTATGCGTTCATCGCAGCACTGGAGCGTTTCATCAACCGTCGCGGCCCCGTAAAAAAAAATATTTTCAGATAACGGTATGTTCAGAAAAAGACAAAGTAAGGCTAAACGATTTATTGATTACACAAAATAGCAAAGAAAGTTTATAATAATGTATCTCAATTCTGCCGGATTGACTTCAAATTTTGATGAAATTTGTGTAGTTGTAAATGAGAGTAAACCATCTATTATAGTGCTAACAGAGACTCATTTGACTGACGAAGCAAGTGCCGCAATATTTTCAATTCAAGGGTATACTATGTTTAACTGCTGGTCACACTCTAGACATACAGGTGGCGTAACAATATATGTTAAGCGTAAATTGACTACTACAATAGTATTGAATGTCAAAGATAATAAAAACTGGTTTCTAGGGTTAAAGGTTAAAATTGGTAACCAATATGTTATTGTTGGAGGATTATATCATTCCCCAAATTCAAGTGACTTGGCCTTTCTAAGAAAACTTGAAGATGAGTTGGTTGTTAATGAGTTTTGTCAATTCTCAGGATATTATAATACCTGAGCAGTCAGGATTTAGAAAAAGTCATTCCTCAGAAACGGCTATAAATCTGATTTTGAATTATTGGAAGACTAATATTGAAAAAGGAAAATACACTGTAGTTGTTTTTTTTTTTGGATTTCAAAAGAGCATTTGAAACAATTGATAGATCGCAGTTGTTAGATCTTTTACATAACGTAGGAATACGGGGAACTGTTTGTAAGTGGTTTAACAGTTATCTTTCTTATAGAAGTCAAAGGACTAAATTCGGAAATCCTGTTTCGAATTCCCGTAGGAATGATTTGGGAGTACCACAGAGAAGCGTATTAGGACCCTTACTTTTTTATTTTATACATCAATGACCTGAAAACTTGCTTGAGACATGGAAAACTGAAATTCTTTGCAGATGATGCCACAATTTATTGGGCCAGCGACAACTTAGATACGGCAATTCAAGAAGCTGAAATTGACCTCAAGCAGATTGCAGAGTATTTGAAACGGAAAAAACTAAGTTTGAATGTATCGAAAACAAAGTGGGTGATTATAGGAAATAAAAAATTAGCTCAGAATGTTGAACTCAAAATAGACGGAGAGGTAATAGAAAGAGTGACTGTTTCTAAATATCTAGGAGTACAAGTGGACGAAAAGCTTAATTTCTCTGAACACGTGGATTACATTATAAAAAAGATTGCTATAAAGTATGGAGTACTGTGTCGGATAAACAGATATCTAACGTTTTGGTCCAAGCTTACATATGTAAGATCAGTTATATTGCCGCATTTTGATTACTGCGCAAGTGCATGGTGCTGTTGCTGGCGTCAGATACGCAAGTGCAAAGGCTTCAAAGGTTGCAAAATAAGATAATGAGACTATTGCTCAGATGTGGACGGTTAACACCAACGAATCTTATGTTAGATATGCTCCAATGGATGTCAGTGAAACAAAGAATAATATATAGCAGCTTGATGTTTATACATAAAATAAAAATTGGCATATTGCCTGAATATCTTACTCAAGAAATACAGTTTGATAGAGATATACACAGACACAACACTAGAGGCGCTTCTGACTTTAGACTGCCTCGTTTTTTGAAACAGACGACTCAGAGATCGCTTTTCTATAAAGGACTTCAAATATACAATAGTTTGCCACAGGAAGCCAAATGTTCAACGAATTTGACCCAGTTCAAACGCATGGCTATGGAAACAGTGAAAAGCCAATTTTAAATCAACGACTACATGTGAACTTGTAGATTCATTCATTCTTTAGTCTAAGGCAGAACCGTTTTTTACTAGGGAATATCCTGTTGCTTGCGAAGGCGAGACATGTGAAATAGTAATGGTCCTGTTGCTCGCGAAGGTGAGACAGGTGAAAAGTAATGGCAGCCCAATCTATATGAAATCATAGAAATTACGATTATCAGAATTTAATAGTATTGTGATGGACATACGCGGGAGAGTAATGCAACATGTATTATGGCTGATAAATAGATAAGCAACAATATGTGAAGTAACTATATTAAATATCCAAGAGATTGTATGACGTCCCTCCCACTCCAAAGATGCGTATGGGGTGGAGGGAAGGACCAAATAGGGTCTGGGGCCATCACAAAAAAAGGGAACTTCGACAGCTGTACGTAAAGTTCAAAAATGAAGCCCATATCCAAGGGGTAAACGATTTGTTACTGACAAGAGAAATAGAATGGCAATTTATACCTCCCAGAGCTCCGAATTTCGGGGGCTTGTGGGAAGCTGGCGTGAAAAGTACGAAAACACATTTGAAACGCACTTTGCAAAACGCAGTACTCACATTTGAAGAGTTACCCATATAGAGTCGATCTTGAATTCAAAGCCTCTATTCAGTGGTTCGGATAATCCTAATGAACCTTTATTGATAACTCTGGCGGATTTGCAAATAGGAAGGCCATTGGTATGTGTTCCTAAACCGTCATGCGAGCAGATTCCAGACAACCGTCTTTCCCGGTGGCAATGTCTTGATAAACTTCGTGATCATTTCTGGCGACGCCGGTCCCAAGAATATTTGACCACTCTTCAGGCGCGCAGCAAATGGACTTCAAAATCGTCTGATATCAAACCTGGAACTGTGGTGCTGCTGATTGAAGACAATCTTCCATCACAGATGTGGAAGCTTGGTGTTATAACTGCTGTGCATCCAGGAGAGGATTCGCTGGTTCGAGTGGTGGACGTGAAAACTTCGACTACCAATTGAAGATAACGGAGGTCTTCGAACTTCAGCTTCGCAGCCGCGGGGCAAGATGTCCACATCCGAGTTCTTCTGACGATTGAATGTAAATGAAAAACTTTCTGCTTGTTTGAAAAACTGATTGCTGCGATTCAATTTGGTTGAATTGTTATTCGCCCGTAGCAACCCCTTGTGTCCTGGCAACAACGTTGGTAATGCAGTGAGCAGGCGAATGTGAACGAGAGGTCTGGATTACGAGATAGAGAAGAACAAGAACGATTTCAACTGCGTCATCATATTTTTTTGGTAGAGTCCGCGTAGCTATATAGGTAATAAGTTCTTGAGACGCAATTCAGATCAGTTTAAGATTTTGAACCAGAAACATGAAGGTACAATTCAGTAGTGTTTAAGAAGAATAATCTTACATAAAAAACATGTGCTAAAAATAATGTGTTAAGTTAAAATGAGTTCCTGTTTTAATAAAAATTGATTACAGTCCAGTGGGCACAAAAATAGTAAGGCTAGTTGGAGCCCTTACAAACGCATACAATCCCCCCCCCCCCCTGCAGAATCCACTACTATTGAGGTGCATGCATTTCCCTAGGTTTACTGACTAGTAAGGATTATCCCTTAGTTAAGTCCGAACGAGCGGCAGCGAGTAACGAGAGCGTATACCCAACATTTGTGCAGGCTGAAAACCGTGATTATTTTCGGTCGAATATGACGTTCGGCCACACGTGTTTCAACCTTTCGTGATTCGGCTATTTGTGATTCGGCCGTTCGTAATTCGGCCATTAGATATATTAAGCCATTTGTTATTTCGGCCATTTGTGTTTCGGCCATTCGTAGGTAATCCGAAATTACGGTGAAGCAAAACCTCGATATAGCGTTTACAGAAAATCGAGATAGTATTAAATCAAACAAAAGACATAAGGATAAGGACATAGTCCAGAGTTTAAATGCAAGTAAAATAAGGTGATAGAGTTGAAACAAAGCTTAAAAGGGATTATAACATATACCTGAACCACAACTGGAATAAAATGCATGAATATAATTTTTACTCATTTTAAACTTTTTGACGTAGGACTACATATTTGTTTACTATACTGGTACTGGGTAGCACTTTGTGAAAACGAAAATATAAGTGTAACGTTTGAATGAAAGATTTCAAATGGTAATAACTACTATACTACTGAACGAGACTGAACAATTTATGTCATTGGATAGATAGAACGAAACAAATGAAACACAAATTTCCTCATAACTCGAGAACTAATCAAGCAAATGGAACCAAATTTGGCATGTGGGGTGTTTGGGGGCATGAACTTATTTTATGATAGTTTGAGACCCCTCACCCCTGTGTGTGGACTTTCATAGAAATAAAACTGAAATTTTTGCGTATGTGTCATATTTTCTGCTATGTAGCAAGCGGCAAGCTGTGAAAGTAAACTAGTAAAATCTTCTTGGTGCAAGAGACAGTGAAGCGACGCCGCTAACTTACGTACCTGTTGTTATTCATGTCAAAAGAGGACATTCGAATGGCACGTCATATTTGCGATGAACGTGCTTTGGCTTTAATGTCATTTGTAACCAATGACACTTTCAAAGGTCACAAGCGAGTTAAAGTAAGATTACTGAAACATGTCAAGCTACGCAGAATAACATTTAATACAATAATCTGTAGGCTGGTCATTTATTACTATTTCAGCCTTTATGATGCACACAAGTGATTTTGAAAATAAATCTCTATGTCTCAATGGGTGCAGGCGTTGTACTTATGAACACTCGTCCACGTATTTTCAAAGCCACCATTGCATTCAATGAAGAATTGAATCTGAATATTTCGCTCTTCTCTTTTAAACATTCACTTAAACAATATCACTCACAGATTCATATAAACATACATATGCCAGAAATGCAGTTTACATTAGTCTTTGATCTAATGATCTGATAAAGTCCTACGTCACCCTTTCGCACAACCCTTAGAGCTGTACTGCCCATAAATGAAAAATTGGCTAATATGCCACGAACATGAAATTGACAAAAATGCAATTTTATTACATTTATGTGTCAAAGAGGTTTTACGCGGTGTAAGCTGCTGTACGTTGTGTTCACGGACTGCAGAACCACCTTACCTAAAAAAATAGCAAGAAACAAAAAGATTAGTGTTTCAATATTAGTATTTAGAAGAATGGGGTTAATCAAAAAAGCAAAGAAGGGATAAAATAAAATTTAGGAAAGAGGAAATACAGAAATAGAAATTTAACAGCTACTTACCTGAAAGCATGCCACTGATGTCGTCGTCTGAAGTCCACTAATAATTAATCAAAACAAACCGCTACCAACAAAATCGAAGATGGCCAATGAACGTCACATGTGACAGCATTGACGGAGAAGACAGCATTCGCTACCCGTCCCGCTTCATGCGAAATCGAATGGTAACCGTAGAGGGCAATAGTAGATAGAGATCACTAGTACTAACACTTCCATTTCAAACAAAAACCGAAATTATATGATTTCATTTTGAAATTGTTATACAAGAACAAAAGAATTGAAAGGTTATATAAGCGATTCCACAAGCGTCGTTTAAAATAATTCTATTCAAAGCCTGAATACTGTACAGTGCGTTAAACAACTTGTAAAGCCGAGTACTAATGTTTGAAATTCAAATTGGAAGGAGAGTGAAGTGAAACAAAGGTGGAGTTAGTAGTACTATTCGAAGGTTAGCAAAAAAGATTGCTACAATGTGATACTGGCCAATCAGTTGAAAAATTGTGATATTGATCGAAATGTTTGAATTTCACTAATGTAGATCGACCCGCCTGGAGTTTTGTCGTGGCTGATCGTCCCATTTCCCGCTTGGTTGGTGTTGGATCTACGATTGCTGTTTGGCCTACTGTTTCCTGGGTTCAATTAAGCTGATTGGACCTAGACGTGCTGTTGCTGTCGATCTGTTGACCTGGAGTTCCTGGTGTTGTCTGGCCTGGTTTGTAGCTGATGGTTGGTGAGTCAAGCTTGACCCAATAAAGAAGTTTGTGTACACGTGTTATAAAGAAGATTGTAAATTGGAGTGGTGTAACGTAGCAGAAGAATTGAACAAACAGGACTGACGAATTTGATTAAAGGACACCTTTTATTCTTTCTTTGTTCATAGCTATTTGAAGAATTCCCCATTCTTATAAGTGTTTCTGCAAATTCGATTACATTCTCTGCGCACCGAACCCTTGAGGTTCAAAGGGGGAGTCTCATTCTCGCAACCTTATAGCGGTAATGGCAACCTTTTTAATTTGCATATTACCCGTCATTCATGCTGGAGCCATGCCGTTGAATTGAGACAACGATACCTGTGGCCAAATTCCCTCCGGGGAACATTTTTAACACAGTAGCCATTTTTTCATTTATATACATAAGGCGAGTTGACAATCCCAGGAAAAATTTGGGTAACGTGCATACGTTGTCAATTATCTTAGGGTAAATGATTTTGAAATGGACCTAGTCGAATTCTGATCTTGAATGGACCTATTTTTAAATAAGAATTTTAGGATATAATTATCAAGTCTTTATACTGTATTTAGCCTTTATGTTTATCTTTAATCATTTCTGAACGTAAATATACTGAAATTAAATTAAAATTATAGCCAAAACTACTTTATTGCCCCGTATTTAAAAGTAGCTGTTTTTCAGCGTTTTGGCAGTCACCATAGAGTATTTTCTAACTGTTACTACCCGGAACCCTTCTGGTTTGAAATAAAACAATACTCTTAAAATGATGCTAAAATATGTGTAATTTCAATTTAGGCAGTGTTGGGCACCGCTAATTCGCTAATTCGCTAACCGATACAATTTGTTCGATAATCGTGGAAATTTCGCTTATCACTAATCGCAAACTGCAAATTAAAAGTTACTGTTTATTTTTGAACATATCGCAATAACTTACATTGTAATCTATCACTGTACAAATTATTTGTAATTTACATTTATTGCATGGCTTTTCTTAATTTACCTAAGATCAAAACCTATTATAATGGATAAAATGATTACAGTTTATTAATTTTTAAAATAAACAGCGGCACTTCATTTAGAATCATGACCCAGCAGCAATTCGGCTAGTTTGAGTATAAATTATAAAGTATAACTAGCGTTTCTCGATTGGTCGGTTAGCGAATTAGCGAATTAGCGGTGCCCAACACTGAATTTAGGTATTTAAAAGTTCAGTAAAACCAGTAAAATCTTCAAATTCCTTTTTTGATCTTGAATGGACCTAGTATTGATTTTAGAGTGGACCTAGTTTTGCGCTCCGAGACATCACTGGCGGTAGCTATCATTCCCTACCACTAACGAACACGCCGTTGTATATTCCATAAAACTGCTTGTTGTCACTATAGTATCTCCGTTTATAATTAATCTATAAGCACGGGATATTGAAAGTAGGCTTGATTTATAGCCTTAATAAAAACTTAATTATATTGATAAAACTAACTATCACTCATCCTTTTTCGTAGTTACTTCATAGTGTTTGTACATTGTACCCTCTAATTCCTCTGTCTTCCTAATTAGTTAGCTAACATATGTCATTTTATGCTTAAAATAATATAAACTTAATTTATTCTCAGTATTGTACAAAAATTTTAACCATCATTGATTAAAAGATAAGATGGATCAAAAGATAAGAGGGATACTAACTGCCTTCTGTTAAGGGGGCATAGTACCTTTTCAATTTTTTAAAACCTAAATTTTTTTATTGATTATTTCGAAAGATTAACATTTTGACCATGTGTGTTTGAAGTCGTTTGCATGAATTCCAAATATTGACAAAGTTACAGCTATTTGTACCGCGCATGTCTGGAGCGATTAAACAACGAGTAAAAACTTCAACGTCGTTTTTCTTGAAACCAGGTTTTGAAAGTCGGTACCATAAATATCTCAAGAACGGCTCAAGCAATTCTTATGATTATTTTTTTTTTTGTTTGAAAGCCAACAAAATTATCTAGTGTTTGACCCATCCTTTTCTCGATATTGTAATTTTTGTATTTTTTAGAAATGTTTAAAGTCAATTTTTTCGCTTAAAAACCATACTTTTATGTTTCATTGTCCGCCATTTTGTTATGTGTTCGAATTCTAAAAAAGGATGAATCAAACAGGAGATAATTTAATGTTCTTTCATGTCGGTTTGGAATTTTTCAATTCGTATAAGCCCCCCAGCGCCAATCCATGGTACCGCAATTCATGGTTTTTTTGAACGACTATCTTCAAGGAGCCGTAGGGGCAAGGGGAAGAGGTTCCCTTATGAAAACAAAATTGCAAATATTAGTATAAAATGCAATGTTTTGAATGCAAAAAACCCGATTCAATTTGCCTTTCGCGTTATCGAGAAAAAATTATTTGAAATTAGGCAAAAAATATGGTGTAAAATGTACTATGCTCCTTAAAAAAGAACTATTTTTGCTTCATTTGCATTTAGCACAAAACCAGTTACACTTAAATTTTTCAATTGGATTTTACGTATTTGTTTTAGCACGAAGCAAAAGTGTAATCTATATAATCTATATAAGTAGAGTAAAATTTTCTTAATTTGTTCGCCCTATGTAAAAAAAATCCCAAATTATGCTAAACGGGACAATTCTTGTATCATTAAAAGTAATACACAGAAGAATGAAACAAGTTATTTGAGAATACAATTTTGAAGATTTATATGTAGCTTTACTTCGAATTGAGTTACGAAGCTAATATTCCAAACTCTTTTTAAAGTGGTTATCCCTGCTTAACTATCTACGGGCAACATCGTAAAAATGGTTGGAATTAAAATTTTGGACAAATGACGTCCTGTATTTTCCATATAAATACAGCAAAAAGTTTTGCTGTAAGTTTAAGTTTTGACAAAACTCAGATGAGAAATAGTTTAAACACGTTAATCAAGCATATACCAAAGCTTCAAAACACCTTTAGCTCGCTGACCGAAAACCCTAAGGCCAATAAAATTCAACCGGATCCTGTAGTCACAAAATCAGACTCGTCTGAGTAAAAAGAAGCGGCCACTTCTGATGGTTAAGAACGCCAACTTCCTCACTTTGTGATGCCCAACCGACCTACAAAATTACCCGGTTTGGCTATAAAATCATCTGTGCGTCAAAGTAAAATTAGGCCATTACAAATATTTTATAAAGTTTTTGTCCTTCCGGTGTTGGGCCACTGAAGGGGGGGGGGGAACAAAGTGAATTTTTTAATTGCTCGAACATAAAAACATGGGTTTTAAGCATTTTTATTTAAAGTTTAAGCGTGAAAACCAAATCTGTTCTTACTTTTAATATATACGTTACTATTTTCCATGCAAAAATGTACGAAAAGAAGACAAAAACGAGAGAATTTTTTTGGACGATTTTCGGAAACTCCGAGTTCGAATTTCCATTTCTGTTTCGTGCTAGAAGTGTTAAGTACACTCATTTTTCGAGTTTTTCAGGCTGTAGAGCCCACGGACAATTGATTTTATACTCATATCCTACAAATTTTTTTAGCCCCCCGATTTTTCAAGCCAATTTCTAAAAGGGGGGGGGGGGGGGGTAACAAAAACTTAAAAAATATTTTGCAAAGGCCTTATATTCCACCGATAAGTAAGCAGGTTGACTTCACATCACCTTTTGGTCGATTGACAGATAGATTAAAAATCAGTTTAGTAAAATATTCAAAATCATGCAACCGGACTAACGTTGTACTACGTCATCCGTGGTCGTATCTTATACACAACCCCTCTGATTTTTTTCTTGGGGGATGTAAAGTTTTCTTTAAGCACCTCTCCCCTCTGACTTGTGACAAAATTAATACCTCCTTGTCCACCGAAATTGAGTGACCCTGAGATCTAAAATATTCATTTTTGAAACTTCCTATTTTCTATCTGGTACAGTTCTTCATCGACTATCATTTAAAATTAAAACTTAGTATTTAACCTTACCTTTAAGCCTAGTAGAATTACCAGGTCTAATTTTTTCAAGCACCATTTACAGTATGATTTCGAATTTGACAACAAATGCGTGTCGCCTATGTTGCCAAAATCGAAACCGTGGACCATTTTTTAACTGAAAAAATTGCATATAAATGTGTCAAAAATTGAATAAATACCACTAATTAACGAATTTTTCACGATTACAACGGTTTTATATTCAAAATCTTCGACAGGGGCTGTCGCAAACCTTTAGATACTTAGCAGTACGACGTAGTCCTACGTCAGTAAAAGTCTGACCTTTCGAAATATGTAGTCACTAAATTAAAACTCGAACCCCACTGTACTTGATAAACTACGTTTAGTACAAGTTATATTACAAATTTTTTATGAATGGTTTAAATTTTTGAAACTAATAGGCGACATAATTTTTTTATGACGTGGAAATCGTTTCAACCATATCTGAACAACAGGTAATAATAAATTTCCAATATACAAATGTCACACACAGATACATACACAACACATATCAAGTCACTGAAACATTGTTCAATTGTTGGGCTGACATAAAAACAAGACCCTCGGCGACTGTGACCGATTTCAAATTTTTCAACCGACTTTCATACCTTTCTAACAGAGTATAAGAAAGGTAAAAGCTGTTCAACCTTGTGTCCTATTAATAAATAACAGTAGTATAATTGTACTATTAAAAAAAATTCTTTGTTATTATTTTGTTCATTTACATGGAAGAAACTATGACAATCCTAATTTAGGTCCATTCCAAAATCAAAAATGGGTCCAATTCAAGATCATGTTGGGTCCATTCAAGATAAAAAAAAAGGCTTTGGCAAAAAACGATATATTTCATAAAAGTTTCATCAATTATACATTTTTAAAGTACTGATAATGTAGAAAAAAGGTGGTACTTTCCAACAAATAGTAACATCACCACATATTATTTATAAATGACGAGTAAATTGAGCAGGAGAGCGAGTGGTGGTGTTAAAAAGTGCTAAATAGGTCCATTCAAGATCAATTACCCTATGCTGGTGAGTCTTCAAAATGGTTTTAAATTATTTAAAATAGTACGGCAGTACAAGTGAGGACGAAGTGGATGATGAAACATCTAATCCGTGCACCCCGAAGAAGTAGCCAACAAAGCGTGAGGTTCAAGCGCTTGAAACTAGAAGGTAGAACCAGCTTCATCGAGCCGTCGTTAATGGCAGCTGCAAATCCTGTGGTGTAGGCTGTTGTAAAAATAAAATAAAAAACACAAGGTTAGATCCAAAAACTTGGCGATTGCTAGCCTTACGCCAGAAACCACCACACCATATGATCAGTTTGAATGTGTGATGGAAAATGCGAAATAGGAACACATCGGTTGCTGCGCATGCGGTTTGACAACATTACGGATATTAGCCAACTTCTCATTTATTTTGGATTTTGGATTCATTTTCCCTCATAAAAAGGTAAGAGGTCCTAATTCATCATAGAAAAAATTCATGCCTCCAAAAATAAATTTCTCGATAAAATTCTCGAGTTAGGAGGAAATTTGTATTTCATTTGCATAGGAGCCCCCCTCCTAAAGTGGAGAAGGGTCTCCATTCACCATGGAAAAATTCTTATCTCCAAAACCACCCACATGTAAAATTTTGTTCCATTTGCTTGATTAGTTCTCGAGTTATGCAGAAATTTTTGTTTCATTTGTATGGGACCCCCCTCTTAGTGGGGGGAGGGATCTCTAACCATCATAAGAACCTTCCCTGGCTCCAAAAACTCCTATATGCAAATTTTCACTCCGATCGGTTCAGTAGTTTTCGATTCTATAAGGAGCATAGGACATACAGAAATCCATTTTTATAGGTATAGACTAGCTGACCCGACAAACTTCGTACTGCCATAAATTAAACTGTGTTGTACATACATCGTGAATCTCGGATGACCTTTGTCACAATCTTGAGTTTTGCAAGTTTCTGGGGAGTTCATGGGTGTTTTAATATACAAATTTTCCTCACAGTAAAGTAGAAAACAACTACCCCCATTGCTTAGCCTGTTAAAATAAAGCGGATAGCATTTAAATATTCGCCATCATTACAAATCATTTCGCCGAATACCATTTTGCGGAACACCAATTCTCGATTGACCATAACACGGAATATAGAATTTCGCAGAATACCATTTCGCGAAAAACCTTACGTGCGATGTACCATTTCACGGAAAATCTTTTCGTAGAAAGTACCATTTCGCAGGGGTGACTCAACTGAAGGAAAGTAATAGAGGTCAGTAGATCTAGGAAAATGAATAAACCTAGATAGAGGTGATCTCTACGGGGGCTGCCCCCCACAGTGGCCGGCGCTTCCGACGACAGGTCACCGGCAACACTCGCGGCCTATGGCCGTCTTGCGCTGAATTATCTAATGTTACTATTGATAGTTTTTGGTGGTCTTGTTATTGATTAATGTTTTATGAAAAAGTCTAAAATTTCTCGAGTTCGATTAGTTTTTGAGTTACGCAAAAATTTCTGTTTTATTTGTATGATAGTCCTTATCCCCCTACCACAGGGGTGAGGGGTCTCAAACCATCATTAAAAAAACATTCTTGTCTCCAAAAACACCCACATGTCAAATTTGGTTCGATTTGCTTGATTAGTTCTCGAGTTATGAGGAAATTCGTGTTTCATTTGTATGGGAGCCCCCCTCCTGAAAAGGTAAGGGGTCCTAATTCATCATAGAAAAATTTCATGTTTCCAAAAACACACACATGCCAAATATGGTTCCATTTAATTAATTAATTCTCGAGTTATGAGGAAATTCGTATTTCATTTGTACAGGACCCCCCCCCCCTCCTAAAGTGGGGAGAGGTTTCAATTCACCATAGAAAAAATTCTTGTCTCCAAAAACACCCACATGTCAAATTTTGTTCCATTTGCTTGATTATTTCTCGAGTTATGAGGAAATTTGTATTTCATGTGTATGGAAGCCCCTCGTTTTAAAAGGGGGAGGGATCATTATTCCCCTCCTAAAGAAGGGAGATGTCTCAATTCACCATAGAAAAAAATTGCCTACAAAAACACCCACATGCTAAATTTGGTTCCATTTGCTTGATTAGTTCTCGAGTTATGAGGAAATTCGTATTTCATTTGTATGGGAGCCCCCCCTCCTAAAAAGATAAGGGGTCTCAATTCATCATAGAAAAAATTCATGCCTCCAAAAACACCCACATGTCAAATATGGTTTCATTTGATTAATTAGTTTTCGAGTTATGAGGAAATTTGTATAGGAGCCCCCCCTCCTAAAGTGGGGTTTCAATTCACCGTACAAAAAATTTTTGTCTCCAAAAACACAAAATTTTGTTCCATTTGCTTGATTAATTCTCGAGTTATGCAGAAATTTGTGTTTCATTTGTATGGGAGCCCCCCCCCCCCTCTTAGTGAGAGGAGGGGTCTCTAACCATCATAAGAACCTTTCCTGGCCCCAAAAACCCCTACATGCAAATTTTCACGCCGATAGTTTTCGATTTTATAAGGAACATGCCCGTCGTAGACACCGAATTACAATCGCAATTAACTCGTTCCTGCCACCCAAGTCGTCCCGGCCCTGAGTCTAGTGCTGGTGAAGGGGGTTTCCAAGCCGCCTTCCATGGCAAGTATCCTATCAGTAACGGTATCCATCGCTCTGACGCATCCTCAATTCCCAGGACATCAACCGTAACAAGTATTGCTGCATCTGCCACCACGAATGTCCTGGTATACTATCAAAACGTTGGAGGAATGAACAGCTGAGTACCAGTTAGCCTTCAGTGATTGCTGTTATGACGTATACGCCCTCACCGAAACCTGGTTGAATCAAAATACGACGACAAGCCAGCTGTTTAACGATTCTTACTCCGTTTACCGATAGGATCGGTTGCGTTCAAATAGTTGTAAAAGTACTGGAGGTGGCGTTTTGTTAGCTGTTCGCTCAGGATTCAAGTCCTGCACAGTTAATCCTCCCAACAGCTCGGCAGTTGAACAATTATGGGTCGCGATTACCACTGTTGACGGAATACTCTATCTCTGCGTAGTTTACATCCCTCCCGATCGAGTCAACGACAAAAACTTGATGGGCAACCATCTTGAAGCTATCAATTGGGTTGTGTCGCAATTAAAGGCTAGAGATAAAATTGTTATTTTGGGTGATTTTAACTTAAGCGCGATCTCTTGGCAGCGTAATTCCCATGGTTCTCTATTCCCGATCGCCTCTTGATCGTCCATAGGCATAGCCCCGCGAAAACTGCTTGATACATATAGCACCGCTGGACTTAAACAGATGAATGGGATTGAAAACGAGAATCATCGGACCCTTGATCGGTGCTTCGTTAGTGACGAGCTGTGCGTAGACTGTACGGTTACAGAAGCTCCGGTACCACTCGTAAAGATCTGCAGGCATCACCCTCCTTTACTAACGCAATTAAAGGTCAGGCCACAGCAACGCTTCCGGGATACTTCCGAAAGCCTCTCATATGAGTTTAGTAAAACCAATTTCAACGGTATGAACGATTTTCTGGGCCACGTTTATTGGGAGGAGGTTCTCCGCGATCACGACGCTGGTCGCTGCATCGGCCATTTCTAGCATACTGGCATATGCTATCGACCAGTTCGTGCCGTCAAGTCAAAGCGCGTACCGCCTAAACCAGCCTGGGCGAACGCTGATCTCAAGCGCCTTAAAACGATTAAACGTGCAGCCCTTAGACGACACAGCAAGTATCGCACTGATGCCACGAGAATAAGATACGTAGAAATAAATATTACCTATAAACAACTCAATGATCACCTGTATAACGCCCATCAGAACAATCTGCAACGCCGTCTCAAGGCAAACCTAAAAAGTTTTTGACGCTACGTGAATGAGCAACGTAAAGAATCGGGATTACCCTCTACGATGTCCAATGGTCTGTTCGAAGCCGACTCCGCCGCTGACATTGCCGACTTGTTCCATTCTCATTTCAATAACGTTTTCACCAATGAACATCTCGAACCGCAGGATGTAGCGAACATGTTCCTCGACTTTCTGTACCATTGTCGTAGTTTGTTATCTCCATTGACATGGTAACGTCAGTTGGAAAAAGACTAAAATCATCCACGGGATATGGCCCTGACGGTATCCCGTCGATCATTCTGAAACGCTGTATGGAGACGCTAGCGGCACCGCTTGCAGCGGTATTCAACCTATCTTTGGCTACAGGAATTTTTCCAAACTGCTGGAAACAGTCATATGTTTTTCCTGTCTTTAAAAAAGGTTGTAAACGAGTAGTCTCGAACTACCGGGGTATAGCTACATTAAGTGCCACTTCTAAACTGTTTGAGTTGATTATTCTCAAGGAGCTTGCCCAGAGATATAATTACTACATCTCGTCGGACCAGCGCGGACTTATGCCTAAACGATCTACAACAACCAACTTGACTTCCTTCACTTCGTTTGTAACACGCCAAATTGAGGATGGTGGTGGTGGTCAAGTGGACGCGATATACACAGACTTATCTGCAGCATTTGATAAAATGAATCATCAAATTGCAATTGCCAAATTTGATCGATTTGGCATGAACGAACATTTGCTACTCTGGCTTCAATCTTACCTATGTGGTCGTAGCAAGTCTGTGAAAATTAGTGATCACATTTCTTCGCCATTTCCTGTTTGTTCCGGTGTTCCACAAGGAAGCCACCTAGGACCGTTTTTATTCCTGCTGTATATGAACGACGTTAATTCCATTTTGAAATGCGCGAAACTCTCATACACTGACGATCTAAAGCTATACCATACGATAAAGCAACCACTGGATATGAGTTTTCTGCAGGAGCAGTTGGAAAACTTCGCTAAATGGTGTCAAATTAACCGATTGTCGCTGAATGTGTCTAAGTGCTCAGTAATCTCATTTGGACGAAAACATTCACTATTCCAATATGACTATGCCTTGGCAGGCGTACGTTTACTGCGTGAATCCACAGTTAAGGATTTGGGAGTTTTAATCGATGCAAAATTAACTTTCAAGGATCACATTTCATACGTGGTGGCAAAAGCTTCTTCACAGCCGGGCTTTTTATTTCGTTTCGCGAAAAAATTTAAGGACATCTACTGCCTGAAAACACTCTATATTGTTCAATTGTGCGATCTGTACTTAAATACGCGTCTCCCGTCTAGTCTCCTTATTACCAGAACGAAATTCAGCGCATCGAAGCTATTCAGCGAAAGTTCATCCGCTTCGCTTTACGTCATCTCAGATGGACGGATCCACGGAACTTACCCAGCTATAAAAACCGTTGCATGCTGATCGGCCTTAAATTACTAGAGGAAAGACGCAATATGGCTAAAGTATGCTTTATTGGCGATCTCCTGCAAGGTAGCGTTGATTGTTCAATACTCCTCAGCATGCTGGATATCAATATACGACGCCGCAATCTACGATATCACTCGTTCCTCAGTATTACTCCAGCTAGGACGAATTATGGTCTACATGAACCAGTGCGCAGTATGTCTCGTCTATTCAATCAATGTTACCATGTGTTTGACTTTAATGTGTCTCGAGAAACAAACAAGTATAATTTTAGACGTGTTTTATGTTAATAATCTAAACAGACGAGTATTGTATATACGTTACTTAGTTATTTCTGTCATTGGGGTGATATTTTACCTGTTGACGTTAATAAAATAAAATAAAAAATAAAATAAACATAAAACAGACAGAAATCCATTTTTTAGGCATAGATTTGTATGGGAGCCCCCCTCTTAGTGGAGGGAGGGGACTTTTGCCATCGAGAGAACCTTCCGTAGCCCCAAAAACCCCTACATGCAAATTTTCACGCCGATCTGTTCAGTAGTTTTTGATTCTAAAAGGAACATAGGGACAGACAGACAGACATAAATCCTTTTTTATATAGGTATAGATATGTATGACAGCATTCCAAGGTCAAGACTAAAAATTTGAGATTAGTCTATTATTTTCGTAATCAAAACTTATCCAACGCGAAATAACCTTTCAATACATTGCAAATGATTAGTTTATATACCTTCAAGATAGCAAGTTGATGCGATTTCTTGTTTGGGTTGGTTTATGCGGGACATTTTTTACAAGCGTTATTTCCGCGTATTTTTGATCGCGAACTTTGAAACCCTGTTTAGGCTAAATAGTTTACTAATATTACCTGTGTTCCATTCTAAGTTATGAATAAATATGTTATGTTCATCATCATTTTGAATTTAGGTCACCAGTTTCTATAAATATAATAAATTTTCACAAATAAACATTTTTGGTTTTTGGCACAATCTCACCCCCGTGGCACAATCTCACCCCGGATGGCGGTACTAGGAATTGCAAAACTAGACTATTGACTATCGTATACAATGTTCTAGACGCCACATCTGAACATGTCCAAGAATAGTCCGGATACCTCTACGGGGAACAGTTTCTGAATTGAACTAAAATACAACATGTGAGATGTGCCATCTCTACCTACTCGGAATTGCAAAATTACTTCATTTGTCGTTATATAAAGTGTCCACGACTATATTGGTCACACTCAGATACGTTCTGGAGCGTTCCGGATACACCTAGGAGAGTAACCAGTTTCTGAGTTGAACCAAAATCCACCATGCGACCCTACTATAAACCAAAAATAACAACAAAAAGCATCTTTTGTACTTACTAATATGTTTATATAAATCACATAAATATTTTAAAACTAGGTGTTAATAAAGTTATTGAAATGACGCTTACAAATATTTACGCACCTGGAAAGAAAAAAAAATGTTATAATTATTGCACGCAATATGTTCTTGTTAATTTTACTGTTGAATAAGGATAACTGATCATTAAAAATATACTCAACTAATAATAGATGATCCTGAGAAATTAAAACATAATTATTGTTACAGTAGAAAAGCTAGGTTACACCGCTAGATGGATTAATTCAGGTTTTTTTATGGGGAATTCGATGCCAGGGTTTCTGTTTACGACAAATAAACAATATTTAACCCTAATTTTATGTAAATATGTATGTAAAATTTAATATCTCTGGATTACTCTGGATAATATCTCTGGATATGTATATACACTTATTCTAGCTGTTAAATTTTATTGCTATTTGGTCGGTGTTAAGTCAGACCGAACCAAGTGACAAAACTCTAATTTCGAGAAAAACGCGTTCAAAGTTTTCTGCTCTGTATGGTTTGAAGCTATCAATCGTTCAAAATCATCTCATAACTCTGGTTGTTTGCAACATTTATGTAGTCTGATTAGAGTAAAATGTAGCTTAGAAATTTCTTGATCGTTTGCTGTCATTAACTCATTTTTTTTAAATTTTGCGACTTGGCTCGGTCTGATTTAACACCGACCATTTATACTATTTATTACTATTCATACTAATTTTATTACTACTATTATTATATACTTATTAATAAACCCCAAATTTGTCTATTTCAGAGATGCAATGATCGTAACATATCTAGATACATTCACTAGTCTACTAGCCGGCATGACAATATTTAGTATACTGGGCAATCTTGCGCATAATCTTGGAATAGAGGATATATCAAAGGTAGTCAAGAGCGGAACCGGATTAGCTTTTATCTCATATCCAGATGCAATTGCTAAATTCGATGTTGTTCCACAGGTATGTATAATGCTCTCTGACGATACAATAACTAGAACCAAGCATACTCTGCAAAAAACGGGTACAAACTTAAACGAAAGTTATATGTAAAACTTGAGTTATGCCATCAAAAATCATATAAAATATCAGATTGACTAAGAAAAAATTGACAGTACATATAGATCGATCTCCCTTGCAGTGACGCTTTATAGGGGAGAGACGTCTACACTCTACAGTGAGCCAAAATTTTCGAGAATTTAAAAGAAATGGATGATCGTAACTAACGAGATCTTCACTCCATTTGAAAGGTATTTCCTTTTAGTAGTCTGAAAAAAAGTTTTAGTCATTTTGGTTATAGGATAAATTAGCTACAACCACAAGTGTAAAGGTATCTTTTTGTCCCAGACAACGAGTACTGAATACTGCAACACATAATTGAGTTCAAATTAACCCCTCTAAGGTCTACATCATTTTTAGCACCGTAAAATTCACTAAAATGGCCATAACTTTTTTATTTTTCAATATTTTTTCACCAAATTTGGGAATTTTGCCGAAAATATTTTCTATTTTCATAATATCTATAGATAATGGTCATATGTTATATGGTCCCGGAGTTATTCCGGAGTTCCTTGGGGGACCGAGATATGGCTTTTTTAGATAAAGTTGCCAAATATCTCAAATTTGTTTGAAATCTGTTGATTTTTGAAAATATATCATCAACTGTGGACATATCAGCTACTTTGCCGCAGTTATGAGCCATCTTCTTCTTCTGTTGGGTACTCTCACCACTGCGTCCATTATTTTGAACTATTGTGGTATGTTTTAGCCCCATTGTCTCTTTTGCTGTACGCCTCAGGCTTACCTATCACTTATTGAAGAAGTGGTAGGCTGGAAGCTGGAGCGAGACAGGTGCCAATCAGGGATGACTTGGTTTATAAACCTTATAGTCCTGATCGGCGACGCAAACCAGATCTCCCTAGGCTCTAGTAGGGCCTTTTTGAGATACTGCAGTCTGCGTCCTATTAGTGCTCCACAATTGCAGAGTAAGTGTTCCGAGGTTTCGCTCTCGGTATTGCACAGGCGACAAATATCATCTTGCACGAAACCGAGATTCCGAAGATGATATTTACTCGGCAATGTCCTGTCACCAGACCGGTAAACGTGCTGAGTTCTCTCTTATTGAGACTCAGCAGCTTCTGAGTAACCTTAATACTAGGCATTATAAATTTCTTTGATTGTTTGAGCGACTGTACAGCCATCCAATTGGCCATAATCATTCGGCTCTCCCATTGTTTCAACCCACTCTTCATCACACAGTCCGAGATACCGCAGAATGGATCCGGACCTGTGAATGGAGAGTTAGAACCACATTTGGCTAGTTCGTCTGCGACTTCATTTCCGTCTATTCCGCAATGACCAGGGACCCAGTACAGGTTTACCGAGTTTACCTGGCTCAGTTGCCGTAAGAGACAAATGCAATCCCAGACAAGTTTTGAGAAACACTTAAAAGCTTTAAGCGCTTTTAGTGCCGCTTGACTGTCAGAGAAAATGCAGATATTGGCATGTCTGTATTTCCTTTTGAGACAGACGTTTGCACATTCTATTATAGCTGCTATCTCAGCCTGGAAAACTGTTGGCCAATCTCCCATTGCTATAGATATTCTAGTTCTGGGGCCGTACACTCCAGCACCCGTTTTGACTCCCACCTTTGATCCGTCGGTATAGAACTTGATTGAACCACTGCGGACGCTAGGTCCCCCCTCGTCCCAGACCGAACGTGATGGTTCGTTCACCGTGTATGGGATGTCGTAGTTGGTTCTAGCTTCCATCCAATCACTGTTCATTTCCGCAACTGGGCCAACAGGTAGAAGTTTCAGGATACTCAAGTGTCCGATTTTATCCCCGTCGAGTATTGTTTTCCATCGTTTAAGTGTTAGGGCGCTTTTCTTAGCCTCTAACTGAACGTGTTGATTCAGAGGTAGCAGGTGGAGAATAGCTTCTAGAGCCTTCGAAGGTGTGCTTTTCATTGCTCCGGTTATGGCCATGCATGCTAATCGTTGAAGTTTGTTTAACTTTTTAATAGCCGTGGCTTCTGAAGTTTTTGGCCACCATACCAACGAAGCATAAGCTATCCTAGGTCTCACAATGGCGGTGTAGACCCACAACACCATTTTTGGTTTGAGACCCCATGTTTTCCCCACCATTTTTGAACATACCCATAGGGCAGTGTTTGCCTTGCTGATTATTGAATCTAAATGTGCGTTCCAAGATAATTTAGCGTCTAGGATTACTCCCAGATATTTAACTGAGACGCTACATTTAATTTCTTCTTTCCCAAGGTGCAGAGACTGTAACTTCAGTTTTCTCTTCCTAGTGAAAGGAACAATGGTTGTTTTTGAAGGATTAATGCCCAGGCCTTCTTTACTACCATTTACCATTGATAAATGAGAAGCATTATCAAACGCCCCTTCGCTGTCGAGAAACGCGCCTAATGCTGTTTCTTTCGTTGAAAGAGACTTTTCAATTTTTGTCACAAGCGTGTGTAGTGCTGTGATTGTAGATTTCCCAGCTTGGTAAGCAAACTGGTGTTTCGATAATGGATATCTGAGCATGTATTCAGACTTAATGTATTCATATAATACCTTCTCCATAATTTTCAACAATACTGATGATAAACTAATTGGTCTGAAGGCTTTTGGATGTGATTTGTCACGTTTTCCTGGTTTTGATATAAATACAACTTTTACCAATCTCCATGTAGACGGAATAGGATTTAGTATCAGACTTGCCTTAAAAATCTCGATTAGAGATGGAATTAGCGCTGATTCTCCATTTTGAATCTGCACTGGGAAAATCCCATCTGCACCTGCCGATCTAAAAGGTTGAAAGGATCTCACTGCGTTTTCCATCCTAGCCCTAGTGAAAGCCATCCCTGCGACTCTGGTTGCAATCTCTTTTGTTCTCTCAGATCCCGAAGAGTTTCTTTGAGAACATCCTATGTCACAATCAGAGTCCGAGCTGGCAGCAGCATGAACTGAGGAAGATCCCGGAAAGTGAGTCCCCATCATTAAGTCTAGTACTTCAGTCGGAGATTTTGTGAACGAACCGTCATCTTTCTTGAGAGTAATGAGTCCCTTCGAATGATCCTTAGCAAGAGGCTTGTTAAGTCTTGCCACAATTGGAGTACTTTCAATGCTTTCACAATTGTGTACCCAAGATTTCCTTTTTGATCGTCTTAGTTCTTTGCTATATTCGGTTAGAGCTCTCTTATATTGAGTCCAGTCCGAAGTAATCTTTGCTCTATTGAACAGTTTTCGCGCCATTTTGCGAAGCCGTTCGAGCCTTCTGTTCCACCAGGGAACATTCCTAGTTGAAGTAACCCTTTTAAGTGGACAATTACTGTTATAAGCAGAGACTATCGTTTGGTTTAAGACCTTTGAGGCCGACTCAAGTTGTTGAACCGACCTAATTCTTGTAGTGAGGTTTTTCGTTTCGAGCTCAAGCGCATACTGATCCCAGTTGGTTTTCCTAGGATCTCGATATGCGACCTGTGACACTAGGCCACCCACCCATTCGAAAATAATGTGCCTATGATCAGACAGCGATGCTTCGTCCGACACGTGCCAGTTCTGTATTTTCTCTGAAATTACTGGACTGCACAGGGTCAGGTCCAAGACTTCCTCCCTGATAGCATTAATGAATGTTGGTTCATTGCCTCTATTAGTAATATCGATATTGTTTGACGACAGAAATTCTAAAAGGCACTCATCTCGATTGTTGATGTCAGTACTTCCCCACAGAGTGTGATGAGCGTTGGCATCACAGCCGATGATAAAGTCTTTGTTGACTTCTCTGCAATATTTTACAAACGCCGCAACCTCTTGAGTGGGAGCCTCAGGACAACCACCAGGAAAATAAGCCGATGCTATGATAATATCGGATTTTCCCCTGGCGGTTGGTACCTCAACTCTGATCGCGACGATGTCTCGTTTAATGAACTCTGTAATGGGAAAACAATTAATATTTGCATTAACCAGGACAGCAGCTCTCGGAGAGTCATGCTTGTCATCATAGTATAACTTACATGTTCTTGTTTGAATACCTTGTATTCTTCCTTTGTAGACCCAGGGCTCTTGAATCAAGGCCAGGTCCACAGCATCTTTGATAAACCTCCTGGAAAGTACGCCCGATGCAGCTTTCGCATGATGGAGGTTTATCTGCAGAACCTTAGTGTTCTGCATTTTTGTGAATTTTCCGCTCACTAGCATTTGAGAGAGACGGATTCCCTGGAGGTTTAGACCTCATGGTGGCAGTTTTCTTACTGCCAGTATCCGAACTCGGTTTGAATCGAGGGGGGGGCTGGCTTCGAGTGGTTTCGCTTTTTCTACGGATCTTACAGGAGTTTCCTGGGCCACTTATGGAGACCACTGTTTTGGTTCCACTCGGCCCTGGCACCGCCATACTGTCAAGATCCATGGGCATGGGAGACTCACCTCGATGAGTCTTCTCTTTACCAGAATCACTGTTGGGAGCCATTTGAGCATTCTCTGGAACCTCCTTTTTGGTTCCAGTAGCTCCATGGATCCCCTGGTTGTTAGGATTCTTGGAGTTTTGAGACTCAGCGCCAGCGGACCCTTGATTCACTTTGACTTCGCTAGTACTGGCCTCAGAGATTTGTGCCTCCATAGGCTGACTTGTGGTTTGACGTTGCCTCGGAGTTGTTTTTCTCAGCCGGGTTTCGCCAAACCGAAAATTTATGATGAAGTCCCTATTCACGAGTTGACGCATAGAAGCTTCATCAATTGTTAGCGACCAATCCGCATGTTTCCCATTGGGATTAGTTCGCTGCAAAATTTAACGTGAAACCGTCAAATTCGCCATTTGTCAGTAACTAGATTCTCATTCTGACTCTCTGAGTCCTCTAATTCTCTCGTTATCGAATGACGCGCTATTTAGGGTTATCAGTTGTTCAAATTAAAAGCTAACCCCGTTAGTTTGCATGAGGAATCGTTCAAACGAACGGGGGTCCACTGTATTTCGGGTTCCGATATCGGTGAATATCGAAGTATCAATATTTTAGTTGCGATATACTCATTACTTAGTATCGGATCGGTCCGATATATTGCGATACCAAATATCGATACTTTGGCTTTCGATTCCCATCCCTAAGATTCAGATCGTTTGATTTTGTTTAGTTTAGGCCACTGATACCACCCAAGTAACCAATAAGCATTTCCAATGCAATTTAAAAGCAAGCCAATAAGCATTTAAGTTGCCTTAAATGCTACTTAAATGCTATTTTGGCAAAATATGCGGCTACTTTACTGCTAGCCCTCTTATAGTGCTGACAATGCTTATTTGCAGCTAGTTACCAACAAGAAGAATTTAAATAGAATTGTGGATGCCAATTTACAACAGTTATGCTTGACCAAACTCGTGACTTTAGTCATGACCTTGAAATGCGGTCAGGCATATATTAATATTTTTTTTTGAAACGATGATTCTACAATTGATGAAGGGACGGTAAGGGAAAGTAATGGAGAAGGATTTTTTCGGGAATGAAGGGGAAGGGTGGAAAGGAGGGGGGGGTAATAGGTAGCTATGGTTAACAAGTTGTCGTTGTGACTCCTGTCTTTTGTCCAATGCTGGAAGGTGCATGGGTCGAATCAAGCTGTAATCAGAGATTATAAAGAGAGGTTAGAGGTTATAATCTCTGATTACAGCTTGGTTCGACCCATGCACCTTCCAGCATTGGACAAAAGACAGGAGTCACAACGACAACTTGTTAACCATAGCTACCTATTACCCCCCCCTCCTTTCCACCCTTCCCCTTCATTCCCGAAAAAATCCTTCTCCATTACTTTCCCTTACCGTCCCTTCATCAATTGTAGAATCATCGTTTCAAAAAAAAATATTAACAGTTATGCAGTCAAAAAGCTGATAAACAACAACCTGCAGTATAAAACGCCAGGGATGCTAATAAATGGTTGATTTACTGCTTATTTTAATGCTTATTGGTTACCTGGGCAGACTTGCAGATTTGTCTGCAAATTCCAGATTTTTGGAACGGTCTTGCAGATCATTATAAATTTGCATATATTTGCAGTTTTGACGTAGGACTACGTCTTACGGCAAGTTTTGAGATAGCCCAAGCAGCACTTGCAACATCTTCCATGTTGCTATTTAGTCTTGTTTAAATTGCAAAAAACTTCACCGGTTACAGTATTGAAACACGCAACAAATAAGCAACTTCATGTTATTAATACGTTAGATTCAGGTTATCCAATACTTATACTGGCTGTCACAAATATATTAGTCTATATCTAGTAACATGAAACTTCATCACAACATCGTGTTATTATAATGTCATTGCTAAACAATAATGTCACATGATGTTGCATCATGTTGATTACGGCATATTTTTAAATAAAATGTAACCAAACAAATACAATCAATGTAACATCATATTCCGCCATATTTTTATGAAAAAATATTTTTCAACGAAGAAATGTTTTTATTTTAACAATAATTACACGAACATTCATCAGGAATCCATGGCATTTACTAAAATATTTTTTGATTACAGTATCTAGTTCGATTTTACACCGCTTTTTTCCATCGTAAACGAATTCTTAATCTGGCTGGTTTAATTCTTTAAACTTGAAAATTAACAAATTAATAACTTTCACGAGGCGCATCAAATAATACAAAGCAAAATTATATTTTGCACGATAAATTTTGAATGGCATGAAGATTAGCTCATAATAGGCCCAAAAAACTAAAGTTTTGTTTCGCATTAAAGATATTAATGTAAATAATTTTCGTCTTGGAGACCAGAGAGAAAATTTGCTTCCCGCTAAACATAATTCGCGATTACAAAGTTGCTCATAATTGTTTGGTTTTTGTCCGAGGAAAAAAGAGAAGAAAGTATTTTTGTTTTTGTTTTCACGCAAGTTTTGACAACGCGACATATCACATATAGGATTTCGTGTGAGTGTGAACAGACTTAAAAGTCTCTTTTAGTATCGTAGTCGCAAGCTTTGATAACGCGACATAGGATTTCGTGTGAGTGCGAACAGGCTTAAAATCTCTTTTAGTATCGTAGTCGCGAATACTTGCTTGTATGTAGATAACGCGCATTGATTTTTGTGCGAGAAAAAAAGAGAAGGAAGTATTTTTGTTTTTGTCTTCACGCGAGTTTTGACAACGCGGCATAGGATTTCGTGGGAGTGCGAACAGGCTTAAAATCTCTTAATATCGTAGTCGCGAATGGATAGATAATGCGCATTGATGTTTCATAAAACATATGTGTAACAATTGGTTGCATATAGGCTCCACCTCTTGCGCTTTTTCAATCACATAACAGTTCGATAAAGGTAACTGATGCGAACTTTTACCATACTTGAATGTTTCAATTATAGTTGCGTAACCCTTCATACAACAAATGGTGCTGCTTGGGAGGGTGTCATTCCAAAAAATCGAAAAATGCGTGCGTCACGAAAAATGAAAGATTTTGAGCGCTAATAGCTCTGCGGTTTTCCGACCGATTTTCAATATTCTTACACCAATCGATCGGAAAATCTTCTAAGAATTGACCCAAATGAAGAAAAGTATGGATTCTTGATGATGAACTGTTGAAAAATCGAAAATAGTGAACCTATGTTTTACCAGAATTCTCGCTTCATGATTGGTTGGAAGATTCTTTGCGATGATCTATACCTATACCAATTTGATATCTGTGCTTGGAAAGTAAGCCAAAACAAGTGACAAAGCTTCCTCATTTCAACAAGATTTTTTAACACCGCGGTTAAACCTAGACCATTTTAATGTCCTTGCTTGGGAAGTACGCCAGAGAGAGTGACAAAGCCCCCTCGAGCCAACAGATTTCTTATGAACGCGAATAAACCTACTCCAATTTGATGTCTGTGTTAGGTAAGTGTGCCAGAAAAAATGACACAAGTTCGTTGTCCCAACAGATCGCAAATTCTTTACTGCGAGACGACTAAACCTCGGCGAATTTGATATGTGTGTTGGAAAAATGTGCTACAGCTGTAATGTTCGGTTATAATACGACTCTGTATGAATACGCATGCTTACCGTTTCATTAGAAGTGTAGTGAAAAGATGTGCTGTTGATAAAATAGGATTGAATTGGTAAACTCCCTTCAACGTGGAGAACCATGGGTAATAAAAACAATCTTTAATTTCAGTAAGGTAGCAGGAAAGCAATAGTTTGTGTTCTTGATTTTGTTAAATTGTTTTCAAATGCACAATCTTTTGAGAATTGAACGTATGCTATATTACTACTTTGATAAATGTAACATGCAACGCATGTTGCATGTATATATGTTGCATATAGCATATATACATGAAGAATCGAATGATTACAAGCATGAATACATGCTACTATCACTACAAAGAGATTTACGTAGTCCTGCGTCACCTATATATGCGGTCGTGTCTTGTACACAACCCCTCTGATTTTTATGACTTTTATTGTTTTGGTACAGATTTTGTTCGAAGCTCTTTAAACTTTCACAGACTTCATAAAAAAGTGTGCAGATTTTTGCAGATTATTTTCAAACCAGAAAATTCGTGTAGCCTGAAAACTGCTCGATTTTTTCGATTTTCGAGCGGTTCCAGACATTTGTTTAGAAAATATGGCATCTCTGGTTTAGGCTATACGAACGAAAACTGAAGGTTGCAAATATAAATTTGTAATTTTCTTATTGTCAATTGCAAGGAAAATTGTACCATCCAAAGTGCGATATCGCTCATGAAAGTGCTATTTTGCATTAAATCGTTTCGGTATCTTCGGCGCACTTATTGCTTGGAAGATAACGAAAAAGTGCGCCGAAGATACCGAAACGATTTAATGCAAAATAGCACTTTTATGAGCGATATCGCACTTTGGATGGTACAATTTTCCTTGCAATTGACAATACCTAGAATCGGAAACTTCAACGACAGCGCGTGTCATCTCTTGTCACTTGTTATCAGAGATGCCATATTTTCTAAAAAAATGTCTGGAACTGCTCGAAAACCGAAAAAATCTATCAGTTTTCCTGCTACTCGAATTTTCTGGTTTGAAAATAATCTGCGAAAATCTGCACACTTTTTTAGGAAGTCTGTGAAAGTTTAAAGAGCTTCGAACAAAAATCTGCACCAAAACAATAAAAGTCATAAAAACTGCAAATATCTGCAATTTTATAATGATCTGCAAGACCGTTCCAAAAATCTGGAATTTGCAGACAAATCTGCAAGTTTGGTATCCCTGCTTGTTATGACATAAATAGGGCGAAAAACGAAGAAGATGAACCGGTTCTGAATGTCAAATTCAGCCGGCGCCATATTGATTCTGTTCGATTTCTGCCAGGCATCCGACTTTTTCGTAAGGGGCCGTGCACTAATTACGTAAGGCATAATGGGGGGAGGGGGGGGGGGTTCCACAAAATCTTACAAAATCTTATTTGGGGGAGTGGGGGGCTTAATCATTTCTTACGTAAGATTTTCGTACACGAAAAAATTATGATAAATTCAAATTTTTTAATAGCAACTCATGCTACTTGTTACAATTTTTTTTAATTGATGAGTTAAGTTGTGAAGTGTCAAAATCCTTCATGCTATAAGGAAATGCGTAGCAACTTGCTGAGTATTTTACCCTTGCCCACTCAGGGAAACATCAGGCGACCTACTTGTTCCAGAGCCATCTGATGTTATCGGTTTATGCTATTATTCCAATATATTCGGTTGCAATTGCCTATCCCAATCCCGCAAGGCAGCCGCAAAATCCCTTATGATATCACTACAAACATTACAGCTAATGTATAGCTGTATCAAGGGAACAAGCGCTTGATAAGCTACTGTACAACAAAAATGTTTCTTGGGATGTAAGACCATGTCGTGTGTCATCTAAAAGAGGCAAAGAAGTTCTTTGTATGCTACTGCACGAGGACACGTGTTCAGAAGATGTAGAGTGGATCAATGCAAATTCTGGCTTCAGTTTTCAGAAGGTCGCATAATGCATGCAAAAGGGTTGATTATGCGACCTTTTGAAAACTAAAGCCAGAATTATGTGTATGCTAGTGAGTTTCTGAACATATACCAACATCTATTGACAACCTCATTGCTGAAATACGTTCGGTTCGTGAGTGGGCTATGAAGGGATTTACAACAGATTTGATTTTGCGTGTTTTTTATGAATTTGTTTGAAACTTGGTTTTTAAGAACTTGTTTGAACTTTGTTGACTGTTTCAATATTCTTTCAATGTCTAACATTTTAAATAAAACGTGCATTGTGATGTTTCAAAAAATCTTACTAAGATTTTTTACGGGGGGGGGAGGGGGGATTGGCAGAATCTTACAAAATCTTATATAGGGGGAGGGGGGGTTCAAAAATGAAGAAAAAGCCCTTACGTAATTATTGCACGGCCCCTAAGCGGGTTATATTGTCAATTGCAAGGAAAATTGTACCATCCAAAGTGCGATATCGCTCATAAAGTGCTATTTTACATTAAATCGTTTCGGTATCTTCGGCGCACTTATTGCTTGGAAGATAACGAAAAAGTGCAATTTTCCTTGCAATTGACAATATTTATGATGATGAACAATATAGTTCACTCTTCTACAATCCTGAAAACACGAACGCCATAGTGGCATAAAAGGTTACCAATGTACACCGTAAATTCGACACGTCTATCGGAAACAATTCAACCTTCAGTATAGACACATTCCGCGGGCCGTTATGTTATACCAACCAGACATTTTATAAAAGTTGCTTTTAGCATTGTTGATTATTTTTCCATGATTGGGCAATGTTTGAACCTTTCAAAACTGCCAACTGGTATTCTAGTATTTTCGGAAGTTATATAAAACGTGTGTCGAAAGTAAATGAAACATACAAGAAATAAATGATTTTTTGTCATATTTTTGAAAACGCTTCTACAGAGCGCTAAAACATTTCATAATATCACTTGTTTTCGACCAACTTACAAAGGAATATATGCTGAATCCATTCCAAAAATAGTTTGAATGTAATTTTGCAGTTATTTTGTATTTCAAGTGGATGAAATAAGGCCATTTTTTGCGTTGTAACGTCACGAAAAAGGCGTAGTTTTTCGCTTTCACAGAAAAGTGCTATTTCGAACAATCTAATAATCCGTATTCTCTTTGTACTCAAAAATACCTTCAAAACGGTGCCTAAAGAATGAAGATAAGGTAACTAGAACCTAAATTACAACTGATTGAGGCTCGCGTTGTAACGTCACGGCGGGCAGCCGGACGGATTCAAAACAAGTGAGACATAAGTAATAGCATCGAAACCTTAAGACATAGCATAATAGTCGCTTCAGAAAAGGTTGTTAATTTAAAAAGCACTTTTTAGTGATGAAAAAAAATTCGAACATTAGGATGTCCCTAAGCAGATACAAAAAATATTTGCTCTATTTTAAGTCAGGAATGATTGCTGTCTATAAAAAATTTGTAGAAAACCAAATTTCAAGAAACGTTGAATACTGAAGATTTGTATTTCTTACTCGAAGAAAGTTATAGAGCCAAACTCTTAGGGACACCCTTAAAAATAGATTTTTTTCGATCTAGCTCTTTAATAACGCTTCGCATGCCTTTTAAATGTTCTAAAAAATCGGTAATCGAATTAAATTGCACATTTTCGTCGACAGTAGAGATACATCTTCTTCCCTTTAGGAGCTATCCCATGTTTTCTGACGTAGGACTACGTCTTGCAGGAAGGTAGCTGGTATAGGGGGTAATTCCAAAAAATCTTTCTCGTAAAGTGGTCAGGTTTTACACGCTAATAGCTTAGTGGTTTCCTGAACGATTTTCAACATTCTTACACCAATCGATTGGAAAACCTTCTAAGAATTTTCCCAAATGAAGAAAAGTATGGTTTCTTGATGTTGAACTTTTGAAAAATTGAAAATAATGAACCTATATTTAACCAGATTTCTCGTTTCGTGATTGGTTGGAACACTCTTTACGATGATCTAAACCTATACCAATTTAATATCTGTGCTTGGGAAGTAAGCCAAAACAAGTAACAAAGTTTCCTCATTTCGTCAAGATTTCTTAACATCGCGATTAAACCTAGACCATTTTGATGTCCTTGCTTGGGAAGTACGCCAGAAAGAGTGACAGAAAAAAATCAGAGGGGTTGTGTACAAGACACGACTGCATATATAGGTGACGCAGGACTACGTAAGTCTCTTTGTAGTGATAGTAGCATGTATTCATGCTTGTAATCATTCGATTCTTCATGTATACATGCTATATGCAACATATATACATGCTACATACGTTGTATGAAACATTTATCAAAGTAGTAACATTGCATACGTTCAATTCTCAAAAGATTGTGCATTTGAAAACAATTTAACAAAATCAAGAACACAAACTATTGCTTTCCTGCTACCTTACTGAAATTAAAGATTGTTTTTATTATCCATGGTTTCCCACATTGGAGGGATTTTACCAATTCAATCCTATTTTATCAACAGCACATCTTTTAGCTACACTTCTAATGAAACGGCAAGCATGCGTATTCATACAGAGTCGTATTATAACCGAACACTACAGCTGTAGCACATTTTTCCAACTTACTTACTTAGGTGGCTTGCCGTCTTAAGACAAAGCCTGTTGAACAAAATTTCTCCATGTAACTCGGTTGAGGGCTACCGCTCTCCAATTCCTCGGACACCGAGTACTCTCCGCCAGATCTCGCTCCACCTGGTCTAACCATCTTGCTCGCTGCGCTCCTGGTCGTCTTGTTCCTACCGGATTTGAGGCGAACACCATCTTTGCAGGGTAGTTATCCGACATTCTTGCAACATGCCCTGCCCATCGCATCCGTCCAGCTTTAGCCACCTTCTGGATACTGGGTTCGCCATAGAGCTGTGCGAGTTCATGGTTCATCCTCCGCCTCCATACTCCGTTCTCCTGTACGCCGCCGAAGATCGTTCTTAGCACTCGTCGTTCGAAAACTCCGTACAGTACAGGGTGCACTTTGTACGGGGACTTAGTCTGCTCGACCGCAATTGCTTGTGGAGCCCATAGTAAGCACGACTTCCGCTGATAATACGCCTCCGAATCTCACGGCTGGTATCATTGTCCGCCGTTACCAGTGAGCCAAGGTAGACAAATTCATCGACTACCTCAAACTCATCGCCGTCGATCAATATACTACTGCCCAAGCGGTGTCGTTCGGCCTCGGTTCCGCTGGCCAGCATGTACTTTGTTTTAGACGTATTTACCTTTAACCCAATCTTTTCTGCTTCGCGCTTTAGTCTGGTGTACTGTTCAGCCACCGCCACAGATGTTCTGCCGATAATATCCATGTCATCGGCAAAGCAGACGGATTGACTAGATTTGTTGAATATCGTGCCCCGCGTGTTGATATCTGCTCGGTTCATAACACCTTGTAGCGCTATGTTGAACAGCAGGCATGAAAGACCATCACCTTGACGAAGCCCTCTGTGTGATTCGAATGAACTTGACAATCCACCCAAAATCCGAACACAGCACTGCGTACCATCCATCGTAGATTTAATCAGTTTGATGAGCTTCCTGGGGAAGCTGTTCTCGTCCATGATTTTCCATAGCTCTTTCCGGTCGATGGTATCATATGCGGCTTTGAAGTCAACGAATGAATGATGCGTGGGAACTCTGTATTCACGGCCCTTTTGGAGGATTTGCCGCAGTGTAAATATTTGATCCGTTGTAGACCGACCTTCGACGAAGCCGGCTTGATAAGTTCCCACAAATCTATTCGCAATTGGTGATAGACGGCGGAAAATGATTTGGGACAGCACTTTATAAGCGGCATTGAGAACAGTGATCGCTCGATAGTTCTCACAGTCCAACTTGTCGCCCTTTTTGTAGATCGGGCAGATAACCCCATCTTTCCACTCCTCCGGTAGCTGTTCCGTATCCCAAATTCTAACAATTAGTCGGTGCAGACAAACGGCCAGCTTTTCTGGTCCTATTTTAATAAGCTCCGCTCCGATGCCATCTTTTCCAGCTGACTTGTTGTTCCTTAGCTGCATGATGGCCTCCTTAACTTCGCCTATCGTTGGGGTTGGCACCTCTTCCCCGTTTGTTGCACCGTCGAAATTGCTTTCTTCGCCGTCATGGATTTCCGCCTGGGCGTCATTCAGGTGTTCGTCGAAGTGCTGCTTCCACCTATTCGTCACCTCACGATCGTCCGTCAGAATACTGCCAGTCTTATCCCGACACATTTCGGCTCGCGGCACAAAGCCTTTGCGGGATCCGTTCAGTTTCTGGTAGAACTTCCGCGTTTCCTGAGAACGATGCAGCCGCTCCAACTCTGCATATTCCTGCTCTTCCAGGTTGCGCTTTTTCTCCCGAAAGATTTGGTTTCACTGCATCTTCTTCTGTTTGTGTCTTTCCACGTTCTGACGTGTGGCATCTTGGCCGCCCGCGCAGAGTTCTCCTCATCCATTACCCTCCTACATTCATCGTCAAACCAATCGTTCCGCTGATTCCGGGCCACATGCCCGATGGAGCTCTCCGCTACACTGCTGATGGCTTTTTGATAGTGTTCCAACAGTCCTCGAGAGGGGCTTCGTCCAGCTCGTCCTCTTCCGGCAGTGCAGCTTCGAGTGAATGCGCGTAGTTTGCGGCGACGTCTGGCTGCTTCAGCCGCGCGAGATCTAACCGAGGCTGGCGTCGGTACCGAATGTTGTTCACAACGGAGAGTCTTGGGCGCATCTTAACCATCACTAGGTAGTGGTCCGAGTCAACGTTAGCCCTTCGATAGGATCTGACGTCGATAATGTCTGAGAAGTGCCGACTGTCGATCAAAACGTGGTCGATCTGTGATTCTGTCTGATTTGGTGACCTCCAGGTGTACTTATGGTGGATTCTGTGCTGGAAAAAGGTACTACGTACGGCTATATTCTTGGAGGCGGCAAAGTCGATAAGTCTTAGGCCCATTTCATTGGTTCGCTGGTGTGCACTGAACCTTCCAATCACCGGTTTGTATTCCTCCTCCTGGCCGACCTGAGCATTGAAATCCCCGATGACGATCTTGATATCATGTTTTGGGCATCGGTCGTATTCACTCTCCAACTGCGCGTAGAATTCATCCTTGTCGTCATCGGTACTTCTGAGGTGAGGGCTGTGCACGTTGATGATGCTTATGTTGAAGAATCGGCCCTTGATTCTCAACCTGCACATTCGAGGATTGATTGGCCACCACCCAATCAGCCGTTTCCGCATCTCGCCCATCACTATGAAAGCTGTACCCAGCTCGTGTGTGTTGCCGCAGCTCTGGTAGATGGTATGTCCATCTCTGAACGTACGTACCGTTGAGCTCTTCCAGCACACCTCCTGCAGCGCTACGACGTCGAATTTGCGGCTCTTCAATACGTCGGAGAGCACTCGAGTGCTCCCTTGGAAGTTGAGAGATCGGCAGTTCCACGTCCCGAGTTTCCAATCTATAGTCCTTTTTCGTCGCGTGGGTCTATTCCGATTGTTCCAGTAAGAATATATTTGTTCTTCGTTCCATGCTTTAGTATTTTTCGTGGTGACGGCTTGCAAAGCCTGCTACACCAACCCCCTGTTTCGCCGGAGGGCCAACGAAGCTCGAAAGAGCCCTCCTTTCCTGTCAGCATACGACCTTGGCTTCCACCGGGGTTGGTTACCCGATCTCCACCAAAGTTGCTCGTATCCCGGCTGGTACTACGAGGCGGTAGGAATAGGAGTTGCTGAATAAGAGGCTATGAACCACTGTAGGGTCTATTTTATGCCTACACGTGCACAAGGCACCGACGGTACGCATTATTTAGCCGTTTACCAGCCAACATTACATTTTTTACATTTTTCCAACACAGATATCAAATTCGCCGAGGTTTAATCGTCTCGCAGTAAAGAATTTGCGATCTGTTGGGACGACGAGCTTGTGTCATTTTTCTGGCACACTTCCCTAACACAGACATCAAATTGGTTTAGGTTTAATCGCGTTCGTAAGAAATCTGTTGGCACGAGGGGGCTTTGTCACTCTCTCTGGCGTACTTTCCAAGCAAGGACATCAAAATGGTCTAGGTTGAACCGCGGTGTTAAGAAATCTTGTTGAAATGAGGAAACTTTATTTCTTGTTTTGGCTTACTTCCCAAGCACAGATATCAAATTGGTATAGGTTTAGATCATCGTAAAAAATCTTCCAACCAATCACGTAGCGAGACTTCTGGTAAAACATCAAGAATCCATACTTTTCTTCATTTGGGTCAATTCTAAGAAGATTTTCCGATCGATTGGTGTAAGAATATTGAAAATCGATCGGAAAACCGCTGAGCAATTTGCGCTCAAAACCTTTCATTTTTCGTGACGCTCGCATTTTTCGATTTTTTGGAATGACACCCTTCTCAAAACTTGCCGTAAGACGTAGTCCTACGTCAAAATGACACAAGTTCGTTGTCCCAACAGATCGCAAATTCTTTACTGCGAGACGATTAAACCTAGGCAAATTTGATATCTGTCTTGGAAAAATGTGCTACAGTTGTAGTGTTCGGTTATAATATGACTCTGTATGAATACGCATGCTTGCCGTTTCATTTGAAGTGTAGTGAACAGATGTGCTGTTGATAAAATAGGATTGAATTGGTAAAATCCCTTCAACGTGTGGAACCATGGGTAATAAAAACAATCTTTAATTTCTGTAAGGTAGCAGGAAAGCAATAGTTTGTGTTCTTGATTTTGTTAAATTATTTCCAAATGCACATAGAAATAACTCTTAAATCTTTTGAGAATTTAACGTATACAATGTTACTACAGGAATCCCCCGAATAACGCGATGGGTGGTGATGTACGCCCATCGCGATATCTTAGCAGTACATTAACCAATAAAGTTGACTTTTGGTAGTAGACTTGGTTGTACCACATATTAACAATGTACCAAAAATCAACTTTATTGGTTAATGGACAACTAAGAAACCTCCATGGGCGTACACCACCACCAACCGCGTTAATCGGGGGACTGCTGTACTTTGATAAATGTTACATGCAACGCATGTAGCATGTATATATGTTGCATATAGCATGCATACATGAAGAATCGGTTGATTACAAGCATGGATACATATGCTACTATCACTACAAAGAGACTTACGTAGTCCTGCGTCACCTGTATATGCGGTCGTGTCTTGTGTTTTGTATTTTTTTTTTATTTGTACAAGTGAGATTAGCTACTCATAGCTGCTCTCCCCCGAGATGCACCCCCTTAATAATTATATGTAAAAATAAAAAAGCCAGTGATAGCTTCTAAAGGGGAAAAGATAGAGCTCTACTATTTTCGACGAAAATGTGCAGTTTATTTAGATTATCATTTTTTTAGAACATTTGCAAGGCATACGATGCGTTATAAAAGAGCTAGATCGAAAAAAACTATCACTATTTAAGAGTGTCCCTAAGAGTTTGGCTCTACAACTTTCTTCATGTAAGAGATACAAATCCTCAGTATTGAACGAAGTTTCTTGAAATTCGGTTTTCTACATATTTTCTATAGATATCAATCATTTCTGACTTAAAACAGAGAAAATATTTTTGTATCTACTATGGGACACCCTAATGCCCGAATATTTTTTCACCACTAGAAAATGCTTTTGAAATGAAGAAACTATTATGCTATGTCTTAAGGTTTCGATGCTATTACTCATGTCTCACTTTCTTAGAATCCCTCGTACTGCGCGACGTAATTTGTGAACAACCCCAAAATTACGTAAAAAAGGGGACGACAAATTAACAACACGTTTTTGGATTATCCCTTAAGTAGAGTGACTATATACAGAGTGGCGCCAAGTCATCCCAAATGTATGCAATGCGGTTTATCCTAGGTTTTTCTTTCTCTTTCCTGCATACGCGTTGGATAGGTTGTCTGCTCGATTGGAATGACACTGACAGATAATTATCATTCCAATTTTGACATTGTCGCCACTCTGTATATAGTCACTCTACCCTTAAGTACAGAAGGCGACAACAGCGATAATTAACGAATATGAACTGGACAGATTTTTCGTGACGTCACAACGGAGCTACGACCCTCTCTGTGTAAAGCAGAGCGTTGTAACGTCACGAAAAGTAAAGGCTGTTTAAAAATTAACTTCACTAATTATCGAAATTCTAAACATGGCAAGCAAGTTGTTCAGTATTCATCTCTTATCAGATCATTGAAGAAAGTATTTGGATAAAATTTGAAAGAGAGCAGAATTTTCATGTTTTTACCAGAAGAACCAAAAGACGAATTTCTGACGCGTTGTAACGTCACGCTACATATTTGCATTCCAAAACAATCTAGGGAGAGCAAATGCTATTAATTTGTTCACTTTCAATTGGAAATTTTATGCTCTTTCCAAAAACAATATTTGGGGGTTTCTCGACGATTTTCCCAGCTGAAACCCAAATGCTGTGCAAAGAAGAGTCAACACGCTGTTACGTCACGGCGGAAAGTGTCATAGAGTTTAGCCAATTCTAGACAGAATTAACAAAAGGGCGAAAATCGCAAACGTAAACAAAACGGGAAAGGACCAGCATTAGAAAATCAGCTCTCCCTCGGTTTGCTCGCGCTTGTGACATTCGCCGTTTTGTTGTTTCTATCTTTAATTCACGACTAAGAAGCTCTATCATCCCTTTTGCACTTATGAAATAGACCAAATCATCATGCCGTCGATTGACAGATACTATAGCGCCTTTGTTTATATTTTGGACTATTTTCTTTTTCATTTATTTCGAAAGTGGTGTGTGTTTAACGTTTCGCAGGTATAATGCCTATTCTAATTCAGTTTTGCTGCTTTGTAAACAACAAACATATCAACAACAACTGAATCTTTGCTGGATTCTGGTGTTTGATATGTAAACAAGGGAACCAGCATAGTATGGATAGTAACACAATTAAATTTTATATCTAACGTTACTGTTGGCGCGAAAATGGGAACTACTACCCTACTCGGCACGAAGGCAAGCAACACGGACGGTGTCTACCAACAAAGGAGTTATCTCGCTTTATAAACCTCGCTATAGCTCCTTTGAATATCTTCTGGGTTTCTGTCTATTGTCATGTATTATGCGATCAATTATAAAAGTCAACCCCAGTGAACAAATATATATAGAAGTTATATTGATTTGATAGAAGCCGCACGTATTTCCTTTATTCGTCCCGCTTACCGTAAGTCATTTCTGACAGTTAGTCCACCTCGGTCAGCGATATTCCGCGCTCTTTTTTCGGACTTCACGCTACCAGTTACCAGAGGTGGGCACCGCTAACCGAAATTTTAGCTTCGCTAACAGCTAATTCGCTAAATCAAAACGTTAGCTTCGATAACCGCTAACCGCTAAATCAATCAACAATTTAGCGGAAGCTAACGCTAACCGCTAACAGCTAAATTTGTAAGCACTGTAGAATCAACATTACTTAAGCGAAAAGCGCTGATTTCGGCAATAAAAGATAATTTTTGTTTCAAAGGTAGTAATAAAATTTCAAGTTTTTAGTAAAAATACATTGAAATCAGAATAAAGGGAATTAGCAGAAAATTTGTAAAAAACATATTTTGTTGATAATAATTGTCCTTGGTTGTTGTGAAAACTTCATTGCGTTGATACTTGGCCCAACACTTATGAATTTATTTAACTAGTGATGTTCGAGAAAATTGAAAAATCTCCCTTGATGTTTTCAGTGAATGTAGGAGGCCTCGATTTTTTTTAAATATCGATTTATTTGAGCCCGCGTACAAAAGTAGTCCTCTACGGACTTGAGACAGCAACTTTGTTTACGGAAGTGCACTTGCCGTATTTGAACGAAAGGTATTGCGAACTATTTTTGGCGGAGTACAAACGGATAGCGGAGAGTGGCATAGGCGTATGCACCATGAGTTGTAGTCACTATTTGGAAAAAGTTGGGAGACTACTGTGGGCCGGTCACATCGCAAGGATACCGAACGATTGTGCAGTAAAATCTGTTCTCTACAAGAGCCCCACTGGCACCAGGAATAGAGGGGCCAAACGAGTTAGATGGCTTGACCAGGTTGAAGCCGACTTGCATGTGCCGAGACGCGTAACGATTTGGAAACGAGTAGCCCAGGACCCAGGGGTGACATTGCGATTCTCGTTTCGAGTGATTTTGGTTCGTTTCGACCACGTTAAACGAACGGGCGAAACGAACCAAAATCACTCGAAACGAGAATCGCAATGTCACCCCAGAAGTACAATGGAGAGGAATTCTTGATACGGTAAGAGCCACCCTGGCTCTTGGCTGGTAAAGTACGTACAAAAGTTTGGAATTTGGAACCCTTCAACCGAAGCCTGTGTGATATTTCTCACAAATTTTCCTTCTGCCAAAAAAAAGTTAGCGGTTTATTTAGCGGTACATAAATTTAGCGGAAGCTAACAAAAACGCTAACGGTTATAAAAATTAGCGAAAACGCTAACCGCTAACCAAAATGTTAGCTGAGCTAATTAGCTGTTAGCGGATTAGCGGAATTGTGCCCACCTCTGCCAGTTACAATCTAGAAGAATGACGTCATACCGTTAGAGATAGCACATTCTATCTACCGCTCCTTTTTCTTATGTCTAGGTTACACCACAGATAACAGACATCCAAGCTAGAACAAAAAGCTTCGTAAACCGTGTGTAAAATGACTCTAGCGACATCTAACTGCTTATTGCCACTTGCATTCTCTTAAGTGATTGAAGCGCCCGCTTGCGATACCTGCAGCTGGTGTTGGGCAGAGCTGCCAGATATCCCGCTTTTTTCAGCTTACCACATATTGTACACATATATTATAAATACGGCATGGTTAAAAGATATGTTTATATTAGAAATCAATATAAATCCAAATAGATGAAACAGAATGCACAAAATCATTGTTTCCGTGATTCGGCGTTAAAATTCGATAAAGAATAATTCTTTTAAAAAATATCTGGCAGCTCTGCAAAGTGTTGCTGATATTTTGAGGTTTGTTCATGACAAAAAAGGAAGGAAATATTTTTTCCTTTTGTTTATCTTCCCGTTTAAGATTTCGTGCAAGTGCGAGCAGGCTCTTCCGCGAAACTAAAAAAGGATGTTCAATTCTTTTCGCACTCACACGAAATCTCATTGTGGATTGGCAATGCGTGCGTGATGTCAAAAGTAAAATATTTCCTTCTGTTTTTTTTCTCGCTAATAAGCTAAACATCGATGATTCGCGGTTTTGCTGATATTGTTCAGGCGTGAGAAAAAAAGAGGGAAGTATATTTTTGATTTTTTCGTTACTCACACGTTGACAGTTCGTTACGAGGTTTCCTGTAAGTGCGAGCAGCCACGAAATCTCTTTTACTGCTTTCAACGCGAATTCGTGACTACAAAAGTGAATGAAATTTTCAAGCCTGTTCGCACTTACACGAAAACCCATGCCGAATTGTCAAAACTTGTGGGAAAACAATAGCAAAAATACTTCCTTCTCTTTTTTTCTTACAAAAACCAAACAAATATCAGCAACTTCGTAGTCTCGAATATGTATACAAGAGATCGTGTAGGGTGTAGCATCGTAGTCGCAAATGTGTACCTTATGGGGTTTCCTGTATGAGCGAGCGGGTGTCGATTTCTTTTAATATACACTAGGGCCCCCAGCTATATAGGATTTTGTGTTAGTGTGAGCAGGCTTCAAATTGCTTTTGCGCTCATGTCTTCGAATGAACATTTTAGGTGATCGCAGTGCCACCATACTGCTTATTGCCACTTGCGAAAAACCGTTGCAAGTTTTTACACACGGTCCAAGCCTAGCTTGGATGTCTGTTATCTGTGGTTACACGCTTAACATTTTTTATTACAAAAAGTTTTTAGTCACCTTTTTGTCCGCAAGAGGGTGTTACTTTTGCGTCTCTTCGAATATATATGGGATTTTGCGAAGTGAACTATATTGTTAATATAGATGTGGTACTGGCTTTTGGTCACGGGTTTCGTGCGAAAATATTTATATTTCGTTTATTGTCGACGTTTCGAAGGGTATCCCTTCATCCTCAGGACAGAACGTATGCAAATATTTTCTTTGTCAAGTAATTTGTGTCATTTGTGTATATAAAGTTGTCGGTTTCTCTACAACAGATTTTACCCGGGCACATCGGACACAGATTGAAGAATGATATATATTGATATGATAATATATTGTTAATACAATATATTTGCTTCCCCCTAATCCAACATTCACAAACCACGCGATCAATGACATGCACAGATTGTAGCCGCTCGGTTGGCCTGACCAATCGGGTTTGTTAACTCGGTGGCTTATGCGCCACTCTCCTGAAAGGGACACACCACCGGTCGTGTCGAGTTGCCCGGCTATGATTTTCATTCCGACAGTCAGGTAAACATTGAGCCGGCTAGGCAAAGATAACACCGCGACACATCTAAAGCCAACACTTCAATCGTTTCGCCTTGTACTTGTTCGTGGTTCATTCGGTGCTTAATTTCAATTGTGTATGGCCATATCACAGACACACGTACCTGCGCGCAGGGTTTACCTAGAGGCCGGCAGTTTATGCTGGGAGCGGTTCCGATGAACTAGCTGGGTGCGATCATGCGATGTTAGTGCCTGCGTTTAGCGAATCACTAGCAGCTTGGGCCGCCCAGGGGTAGATCGATGCGAAATACCCAATGCAGTCGAATTCAAATGTCGGTCGATTCTCTGGAAGCGTAGCGTGTGTTGACGGACGCTACGTGGCACTGCGGCTGCGCCGAATGCCGGTCGGACGTTCGGTTTAACTCCCGTCCGTTTCGTTTATGGTCGCATTCGTGTTCCAAAAAGGACTACAGTCCGGAACCTACCGTCTGCGTTCAACAGAATTTCTTAATTAATTTATTCGAAAGAATAATGACTAATTGCTACCTTCAATTTTATTTGATTATCACTCGACAGAACTTTGTATCATTATGCTATCGAAGCAATTAACTATTAACTTAGGCTGTAAATGAAGAAATATACTATTAGCACTCTTAACAATTTCTAATACCACGTTTCATACTAAAAAAGGGGTTATACGAAGACACTACTTCGACGCAGAAGCAGAAGGTTTAAAAGCAATTTTCAGTACAAAATTTTCTTAACTTTCGAATAAAAGTGACCGAATTGAGCTAGGTAGCATAATTTTTATACTAAAGTTAATTTAAGGCATACAGAATTGAAAACTAAAACTGTTTAATAACTCTGTAACAATTCAGATTTGATCGTATGCGCAGGATTTTTTTCTTCAAATATGGTCCTCTATTGTCCCCTGAAATATTTGCACCGAGTTAGCTAACTCCCTGTATATATAAGCATCTTATTAAAGTATACAACCGATTTAATGTCTAAATGTTCTAATTAAATTAAACTATTTTCCACATGTAGAGGAAAAATTTAAATTGCATAAACTAAAATGTGTACGAGATATAGGCCGTATGATTGAAACCGTTTGCTTTACCCTTCCCGTGAAAATGCGCCAAGCGAGAGAAAAGAAAAAAATCTTCTGGGAGAGTTTGATTAGATCACTTTGGCTCAATTTTGATTCATTTGACAGTACCGTATCAGCCGAGCCAAATATAACAATGTTATATATGGGACATTTGTAGAACTAGTTCTAATCTACAATTTTTCTGAACAAAGTTTTGATCTATCATTTGTAGTTACGGTGCTACAACGCTAGTAACTCATCAGTGACTAAATGAACGTTCTTTTAGTCACTAATAAGATACTAGCATTGTAGCACCGTAACTACAAAAGATACAGCAAAGCATTATTCAGTAAAATTATAGATAATAACCTGTTCTTCAAATGTCCCATATCTAACTTTGTCATATTTGGCCCCATTAAGACGGTACTGTCAAATGAATCAAAATTGAGTCAAAGTGATCGAACCATCCCTGCATACGGCCTAATAGTTTCATTTGAACGAATATCAAATTATTCTCAGAGTACTGTAGTTTAGTATCGCAATTCAAATTTACTCTCTACTATTAAGGGGATCGATCAGTACCTGAGAGGGAGAAGCCAACTCAGTGACAGATTGATTGTTTTCGTTTTCTTCTTCTTACATTTGATGCAGAAAATTCAAATAGCAACATTTAAATCAAGTCAGCATGTTTGGGTTTGCGAGGGGTTAGACATTTCATAGCAAATAAATACTTCCCCTGTTTTATTCAATCAAACTAGGGCAGTTCACAGTTACAGTTCTTACCCGGTTTCACCCGACAGTTCGATACACACAACAAACTCAGCTGGCTCCTCTCTCTTTCAGATCAATACGTACAAAACTTTAGGAAATTAAATTAAAAGCCATTATACCGAATTTGTTTGAAATTGTAGATTGTCGATTACAACCTGTGTAATCACTTGAGAAGGAATGACTTATATAACATGATTTTTCCATTTTCAGCTGTTTTCCGTCCTGTTTTTCTTTATGATGTTTGTGCTAGGTCTTGGCTCAGCCGTCGCATTACAAAGGTAATTATGTATACATATAGACTACATATAAACTGTCTTACTTGACAATTAACCATTGGCGGAACTAGCTTTCATTTCTAAGGGGCTATTAAAGCTCCCGGCATTTTTTTCGGCCACTATATTTCCTCGGCATATTAAAATTAAATGCAGATTAACCCTTTGGTGCCCACGGCCGCCTTTTGACGATATACCGCTAGGTATTTAATATATTTCCACGGCAAAACCTCTTTTCCATTGTTTTTCCTAGGACTCGGCAACACTTTGACCTGTTCCAGATTTTGATTTCATAATCTTCCGCTGTGCGCGAAAAAAAGTTATAAAACTTTAAACTTGCAAAAACAAGGAAAACAGCAAAATTTATTATTTTGTTGACCAAACTCGCTATTTTAGTCATGACCTTGAAATGCGGTCAGGCATTTATTAATATTTTTTTTTTTTGAAACGATGATTCTACCATTGATGAAGGGACAGTAAGGGAAAGTAATGAAGGATTTTTTGGGAATGGAGGGGAAAGAGTGGAAAGGAAGGTACTGCGTGTGACGTTGTTCGTCCGAAAGCGTGTTAGTCCGCGTTTCTCAGCGCGGGTCTTCCTAGCTTGCAAGTCGTAAGGGCCTGCATACTGTCGTCGTCCTGAAAGTAAAAACAAGTTAGATTAAAACTTCTCGGTCGGCGGTTTCTACAGTAGGTGGAGGAAGAGGCACAATTTGTGTCTAAAAATAGCCCAACCCATGTCGCTACGTTAATAAGGGGGGTTGTGCAGACTTCTTTTGTCCAGCGCCTCTATGGTTCAAAGGTACACGGATACCAGCGAGCCACACGCCCTGGCAGGTGTTGTGGGTTCAAATCCGGTTATAATTTCTAATTATAGCTTGGTTCGACCCATGCACCTTCCAGCATTGGACAAAAAATAGGAGTCACAGCGACAACTTGTTAAGCGTAGCTACCTATTACCCCCCCCCTCCTTTCCACTTTTCCCCTCCATTCCCAAAAAATCCTTCTTCATTACTTTCCCTTACCGTCCCTTCATCAATTGTAGAATCATCGTTTCAAAAAAAAATACTAATTATTTTGTGTTTCTATTGACGATACAGCTTGTAGCATGGTCATCATTCTGCAATTTTTACGCAGCAAACGCCACTTACGCTCACTGTTCGAAACTGCAGAAATAACGTTTTAGTCCGACGCTTGTATTCAAATATCTCTGTTGCGTTCAAAATTCAGCGCTTTTCAAAACTTGTCCACTAGTTCCGTCTCACCAAAACCGAATCGTGCAAAAGGAGGGAAGCGCGATTGAACCGACATGTGAAAGAACGGGATGATGTCACCAAGCATTTAGAAAGACACGAACGTTGAAGAGTCGTTCTCAAAAGAAAACGTACTTCCGTGAAAAGAATTCGAATGCCAAATTTCTACTCTTTCATTTCGATCCAGATCGTGGAAGAGACTAGCGGTATTTTAGTAGTTACGCGTACGTTACTTTGTAAGTTTTATTTAAATGCGAAAAAGCTTAAATGTTGATGGTAACAAAGTTCCTTTTTGTTAATTACGTAGAAGAATCAGCTAGTGCGGTCGAAAGCTTGGGCAGTGCGGTCCTTCGTCTACGGACGCTTTTTCGTGTGTTGTATGACAGACAAAAAGGTAAGATTATTTTGAAAAAGGTGTGTGCTGGCAAAAATACTTAAAGGCGCCGACAGCCGTCGACGGCTTCTTTTGTCAGATTGTTTTTTTGCTGCGACCGTTTTCTGCCAACCCGCTTCTAGCGACACCTAAGTGGTACCACTTCACAACGCCATCGAAAAGCATCGCCGAATGAACCACGCGCTTCGCTTTATTCTGGAACGCTCAACCCTCGCTAGTGCAACGGCTCAGCACTGCCGCGTCGCCATCGTAGCACCACATTGCCGAACACGCTGGTCAACGCCATCGCGACGACGCCATCATTGCAACGGTCGACACCATTTATTGCAGCTAACTGGCACCTTTATCTCGTTTGCTTTGCGTTGACGAGAGCTAACATCAGGCGGGCTCAGGAGTCGTGGGCCCCACTGACAGCTGAAGAGCTAACTTGTGTGAAGAGTGGTGAATATATGATTTCTCGTTTACACTAACGCTAACATGTTGGCATCGAAAACATGGCTGCCTGCCAGCTACTTGGTTTATTGTCAACAGCAGCAGCCAGAAAACAACTGACCTCACTGACTGAGCTGGTTGAACGGTACCGTGAGTAAACGTGAACGTAAATTTAAAGACTCAACCACACGCACACCTTCTGAAATCTTGCCGCTCGAAGAACGAGCTCCAAAAGTAAAGGAATAGACCTTTGTGCCGTTCTGCATCTATTTTCAGAACGAGCCGAGAGAGACCGCACTGTAGGAAAAGGGGGAAAGAGATAACAAGAGTTAGGCCTAACAATAGAATCTGTTTCTCGGAGATGGCTGAATCGATTCGTTTGCTATTACGCTTATTTAAAAGGTACCTTGTAGATCACTATTGAACTGTTTTGCGGTCCGACGTTTTGTTTAAAAGTTATAAGCAAAAATGTAAACATGATTTTCTCCGGAACTGTTCAACCGATTTCAACAATTTTAGTATCAAATGCAGGCTCTTGCTACTGCAAATTTTTTGGGAGAGTTTTATTGAAAACAATCGAGCAGTTCAAAAGTTATGCTTAAAAATGTGCTTTTTCAAGGTGTCAATTAGTCGAACGTTTCTCAGAGATGGCTAAACCGATTTATGCGCTATTAGTCTCATTTGGTAGGTAATATAGCCTCATAGATCATTATTGATTTGTTTTTTGATTGGATGTTTAATTTGAAAGTTATGAGCAGTCGTGCACAGCATAATAAAATTTACAATTATTCATAACGATTTTAACCAGATAATTAATCAGATTTCAATTATCTTAGTATCAAACGGGAGGCCTTAACGCTGTGAACATATCTACTAAATTTTATTAGAATTGGCCTTAGCAGTCAAAAGTTATTTGAAAAACATTGATGAAATTATTTAAGCAAACTTTACTGATATGAACCAAATAGAAAAAACGCGATCATGTGCTCTTGCGCAAAAATGCTTAATTTTCCAGGTGGTGTGTCTTTGGAAGAGTTTATTTAAAAAATATGGCGCAACTTTCTACACTATTAGAGTGACCGTAAATCTACCTATATTAGGGTGTTACAAATTTTTGTTTTTTTAGATGCGTCCAAAAAAGTACAGTGTCTCTACAAAAGTTGTAGAACACAGTAAAATAAGCAACTTTGCTATACATAGCAACTATCTACCTCTTACTGGTTGCGAAGTGTAACGATTTTTTTAAAAAATGCAGCGAAAATTGAAAAATTGCGATATCGGAAAGCGTCACAATTTAGATATTTAGATTTAGATCGGATGTACGGTTCCGAATATATGTCCGGAACAAGTTCCCGAATATATGAAACTTGAACATAGAAGCACCTTGAATCATAACAATCCCGTCATGCGACACCTCCAAGTACTCGAAATTGCAAAACTAGACCATTGGTAGTCGTATAAAATGTTCAAGTTCGGACACATCTGAACACGTTCGGGAATCACTAGATACAATCGCGGACAAGACACTTCTAACTCTTTCAAAATGTTAAAATAAAACAAATTACTTTTAACTTACACGTCGACCGGTTTCAGGCATCATATGCCTATCTTCAGGACGAGAGCCGATGTCCAACTGATCACTGTGTCGTTATTGTATCATCATCGATGCAACGTCGTAGAGAGACATTTTGTAGGAGTTAGAAGTGTCTTGTCCGCGATTTTATCTAGTGATTGTGGTGCTCTTACGTTGCACAAAAAATTTATTTGTTAAATTACGTTCGGGAATGTTCCGGATCGAGGATCAGTTTCTGAATTGAACTAAAATGCAACATGTGACATCTTTGAGAATTCAAAATTGAAAAAGTAGTTCATTTGTCGTCATATAAAGTATCCAGGATTACATTGGCCACAGCCGGACACGTTCTAGGAATGTTCCGAATACATCCAGGAAAACGGCCAGTTTCTAACTTAAACCAAACCCAGAATGCGACCCCGCCATTAACTCAAAAGAACACATTACAAATTAAAGGAAGACATTTTTTGATTCCTTTGAAATATACAAATCTATCAGTATATTAAATAGACATGTATTGATGATAACTACCATAGTGTTATAAAAGTTGAATAATGTTCCGAAGACGTGTCGAATTCTAACTTAAATGACAAATGAGGTGGTATAACAAAGGTTCGTTTCACCAATAGGTGGATTAAATCGGGTTTTACCTTTGTTATACTATAACAAAGGTTTAAAAATTGGTCGAAAAACACGAAATTGATCCGAGATCCGGAGGGCCAAGTCACATATACCAATCGATAGGGTTCGACGATTTGAGCAAAGTCTGTGTGTGTGTGTGTGTGTGTGTGTGTGTGTGTGTGTGTGTGTGTGTGTGTGTGTGTGTGTGTGTGTGTGTGTGTGTGTGTGTGTGTGTGTGTGTGTGTGTGTGTGTGTGTGTGTGTGTGTGTGTGTGTGTGTGTGTGTGTGTGTGTGTGTGTGTGTGTGTGTGTGTGTGTGTGTGTGTGTGTGTGTGTGTGTGTGTGTGTGTGTGTGTGTGTGTGTGTGTGTGTGTGTGTGTGTGTGTGTGTGTGTGTGTGTGTGTGTGTGTGTGTGTGTGTGTGTGTGTGTGTGTGTGTGTGTGTGTGTGTGTGTGTGTGTGTGTGTGTGTGTGTGTGTGTGTGTGTGTGTGTGTGTGTGTGTGTGTGTGTGTGTGTGTGTGTGTGTGTGTGTGTGTGTATGTATGTAATGATTTTTTCTATCGCCTGTTTCTCAGAGATGGCTGAACCGAATGGTTCGCTATTACTTTTGTTTGAAAGGTATTATTGTCTAGTAGATCACTATTGAGTTGTTTCGTGATACGACGTTTCGTTTAAAAGTTATAAGCAAAAATGTGAAAAATACGTGACACGGGTTTCTTCGGAACTGCATGACCGATTTCAACGATCTTAGTTTCAAATGAAAGCCCTTATTAAAGCTAAATTGTTCAGGAATTTTTAATTGAAAACAAACAAGTAGTTTAAAAGTTATGCCTGTTTTGACAAGGTAATAATTATTGCCTGTTTCTTAGAGATGGCCAAACCGATTTATGCGCTATTAGTCTGATTTGAAAGATAATATATCCTAATAGATCACTATTGAATGGTTTTTTAATTGGACGTTTAATTTGAAAGTTATGAGCAACCGTATACACCACACCAAAATTAACAATAATTTATAATGATTTTAACCAAGAAAATTTACCTAATTTCAATTATTTTAATATCAAACGAGAGGTTTTGACACTACGAATATATATGCAAAATTGCATAAAAATTGGTTTCACCGGTTAAGGGGGCATAGTACTTTTTCAATTTATAAAAATCGAATTTTTTTTTATTGATTATTTCGAAAGATTAACATTTTGACCATATGTGTTTCAAGTCATTTCGATGAATTCCAAAAATTGACAAAGTTACAGCTATTTGTACCGCGCATGTCTGGAGCGATTACACAGCGAATAAAAACTTCAACGTCGTTTTTCTCGAAACCAGGTTTTGAAAGTCGGTACCATAAATATCTCAAGAACGGCTGAAGCAATTCTCACGATTCTTTTTTTGTTTCAAAGCTAACAAAATTATCTAGTGTTTGACCCATCCATTTTTCGATATTACAATTTTTGTATTTTTAAGAAATGTTAAAAGTCAATTTTTTCGGCTAAAAACCTTACTTTTATGTTTGAATGTCCGCCATTTTGTAATGCGTTCGAATTTTAAAAGAAGGATGGGTCAAACACGAGATAATTTAATATACTTTCAAGTCGTTTTGGAATTTTTCAATTCGGATAAGCCCCCCAGCGCCAATCCATGGTACCGCAAATCATGTTTTTCCGAATGATCATGTTCAAGGAGCCGTAGGGGAGAGGGAAAGAGGTTCACATATGCAAACAAAACTGCAAATATTAGTATAAAGTGCAATGTTTAGCAAGCAATAAACCCGAAAAAATATTTGAAATAAGGCAAAAAATATGGTGTAAAAACTACAAGGTATACAGCCCTAAGGGTTGTACGAAAGGGTGACGTAGGACTATATCAGATCATCAGATCAAAGAATAAAGTAAACTGCATTTCTGGCATATGTATGTTTATAAGAATCTGTGAGTGCTGTTGTTTAAGTGAATGTTTAAAAGAGAAGAGTGAAATATTCAGATTCAATTCTTCATGCCATGGCAGGCTATGAAAATACGTGGACGGGGTTGCATAAATACAACGCCTGCAACCTTTCAGACATAGAGATTTCTTTTAGAAATCACTTGTGTGCATCATAAAGGTTGAAATGGTATTGAATGACCAGCCCACGGATTATTGTATTGAATATGATTATGCGTAGCTTGATTTGTTTCAATAATCTTACTTTAACTCGCATGAGGCCTTTAAAAGGGCCATTGGTTAAAAATAACATTAAAGCCAAAGCACGTTCATCGCAAATATGACGTGCCATTCGAATGTTCTTCTCTTTTGACATAAATGGCAACAAGCACGTAAGTTAGCGGCGTCGATTCACTGTCTTTTGCTTCGAGAAGTTTTTACTAGTTTACTTTTACAGTTTACCGCTTGTTACAAAGCAGAAAATATGGCACATACGCAAAAATTTCTGTTTTATTTGTATAAGAGTCCTTATCCTCCTACCACAAAAACCCCACATGCCAAATTTTGGTTCCATTTGCTTAATTAGTCCTCGAGTTATGAGGAAATTTACGTTTCATTTGTATTGGAGCCAACCCTCTTAGAAGAAGGAGTCTCAGTACGCCATAGAAGAACATCTTTCCTCGAAAAACCCCCACATGACAATTTAGTTCCTTTTGCTTGATTAATTTTCGAATTATGAGGAAATGTGTTTATTTTTTGTATGGGAGTCACCCCCCCCCCCCCCCCTGCTAAAAAAGGTCTCAATTGACCATAAAAAAGTTCTTGCCTTCCAAAGCCCCCACATGCCAAATTTGATTCCATTTGCTTGATTAGTTCCAGAGTTATGAGGAAATTTGTGTTTCATTTATATGGGAGCCCCCGCCCCTCCTTTTAGAAGGGGAAGGGGTCTCAGTACACCATACAAAAAATTCTTACCTTCAAAAACCCCCACATGTCAAATTTGATTCCATTCGTTAGATTAGTACTCGAGTTATGAGGAAATTTGTATATTATTTGTATAGGAGCCCCCCCACCTCCTAAAGAGGGGAGGGGTCTCAATTTACCATAGAAAAAATTCTTCCCAGTCTGAAACCCCCACATTCCAAATTTGGTTCTATTTGCTTGATTAGTTCTAGAGTTATGAGAAAATGTGTATTTAATTTATATGGGAGCCCCTCCTTTTAGAAGGGGAAGAGGTCTCAGTACACCTTAGAAAGAAATCCTGCCTTCTGAAACTCCCACATGCCAAATTTGGTTCCATTTGCTTGATTAATTCTCGAGTTTTGAGGAAGTTTGTGTTTCATTTGTATAGGAACCCCCCTTTTACGCCCTCCTTAAAATTGTTCTCTTATCACCCTATAAAATTGCTGGTCATTTTATCTATCCAACGACATATAAATTATTCAGTTTCGTTCAGTAGTTTAGTAGTTACTAGCATTTGAAATCTTTCAATCAAACGTTACACTTCTATTTTAATTTTCACAAAGTGCTACCCAGTCCCAGTATAGCAAACAAAGACGTAGTCCTACGTCAAAAGTACTATGCCCCCTTAAAAGATATTAACCCTCGAACACTCGCGCCAACTTTTATAACACAATTAGCTGACCCGACAAACTTCGTATTGCCACAAATTAACCTGTGTTGTACATAAATCATGAATCTCGGATGATCTTTGTCACAATCTCGAATTTTGCAAGCCCCCCAGTGGGCGGCGCTTCCGACGGCGGGTCACCGGCAACACTTGCGACCGTCTCGTCCTGAATGATCTAGTGTTACTATAGATAGTTTTTGTGGTCTGATTTGACTAATGTTTTATGGAAGAGTCTCGAATTTCTCGAGTTCGATTAGTTTTTGAGTTTCGCAAAAATTTCTGTTTTATTTGTATGAGAGTCCATATCTCCCTACCACAGGGGTGAGAGGTCTTTAACTTTCGTAAAATGAATTCAAGACTCCAAAATCTCCCACATGCCAAATTTGGTTCCATTTGCTTGATTAGTTCTCAAGTTATAAGGAAATTTGAATTTCATTTGTATGGGAGCTCCCCTCTTAAAAGGGGAAGGGGTCGTAATTCACCATAGAAAAAATTTCTGCCATCTAAAACTCCCACATGCCAAATTTGGTTCCATTTGATTGATTAGTTCTCGAGATAAGAGGAAATTTGCACTTCATTTGTATGGAAGCCCACCCTCTTAAAGGGGAGATGGGCCATAACTCGCTTTCTAAAGAAGAGAGGGGTCTCAATTCACCATAGAAAAAAATCTTGCGTCCAAAACCACTTACAAGTCAAATTTGATTCCATTTGGTTGATTAGTTCTCGAGTTATGAGGAAATTTGTTTTTCATTTGTATAGGAGCCCACCCCCTCTTAAAGTGGGGAAATCCATAGAAAATATACCATAGAAAATATTCTTGCCTACAAAAACACCCACATGATAAATTTGGTTCCATTTGCTTGATTAGTTCTAGAGTTATGAGAAAATTTGTATTTCGTTTGTATGAGAGCCCCCCCTCTTAAAAAGGTAAGGGCTCCTAATTCATCATAGAAAAAATGGTTGCATCCAAAAACACCCACATGCCAAATATGGTTCCATTTGCTTGATTAGTTCTCGAATTATGAGGAAATTTGTATTTCATTTGTGTAGAAGCACCCCCTCTTAAAGTTGGGAGGGGTCCTAATTCACCATAGAAAATATTTTTGCCTCCAGAAACCTCCACATGCCAAATTTGGTTCTATTTGCTTGATTAGTTCTCGAGTTATGAGGAAATTTGTATTTCATTTGTATAGGAGCCCCCCCTCCTAAAGTGGGTAGGGATCCCAATTCATCATAGAAAAAAATTTTGTCTCCAAAAACACCAACGTGCCAAATTTGGTTCCATTTGCTTGATTAGTTCTCGAGTTATGAGGAAATTTGTATTTCGTTTGTATAGGAGCCCCCCCTCTTAAAGTTGGGAGGGGTCCTAATTCACCATAGAAAATATTCTTGCCCTCGAAAACTTTCACATGCCAAATTTGGTTTCATTTGCTTGATTAGCTCTCGAGTTATGAGGAAATTTGTATTTCATTTGTACAGGAGCCCTCCGTCCTAAAGTGAGGAGGGGTCCCAGTTCATCATAGAAAAAATTGTTGTCTATAAAAACACCCACGTGTCAAATTTGGTTCCATTTGCTTAATTAGTTCTCGAGTTATGAGGAAATTTGTATTTCGTTTGTATAGGAGCCCCCCCTCTTGAAGTGGGAAGGGGTTCTAATTCACCATAGAAAATATTCTTGCCCTAGAAAACTTTCACATGCAATATTTGGTTCCATTTGCTTGATTAATTCTAGAGTTATGAGGAAATTTGCATTTCATTTGTATAGGAGCCCCCCTTCCTAAAGTGGGAAGGGGTCCCAATTCATCATAGAAAAAAAATTTGTCTCCAAAAACACCCACGTGCCAAATTTTGTTCCATTTGCTTGATTAGCTCTCGAGTTATGAGGAAATTTGTATTTCGTTTGTATAGGAGCCCCCCCTCTTAAAGTTGGGAGGGGTCCTAATTTACCATAGAAAATGTTCTTGCCCTCGAAAACTTTCACATGCCAAATTTGGTTTCATTTGCTTGATTAGCTCTCGAGTTATGAGGAAATTTGTATTTCATTTGTATAGGAGCCCCCCCTCCTAAAGTGAGGAGGGGTCCCAGTTCATCATAGAAAAAATGTTTGTCTCCAAAAACACCAACGTGTCAAATTTGGTTCCATTTGCTTGATTAGTTCTCGAGTTATGAGGAAAATTGTGTTTCTTTGGTACAGGAGCCCCCCCTCTTAAAGTGGGGAGGGGTCCTAATTTACTATAGAAAATATTCTTGCCCTCGAAAACCAATTTGGTTCCAGTTGCTTGATTAGTTCTCGAGTTATGAGGAAATTTGTATGGAAGCCCCCCCTTTTAAATAGGAGAGGAGTTATAATTCCCCTTATAAAGAGGGGAGGGGTCTCAATTTACCATAGAATAAATTCTTGTCACCGGAAACACCCACATTCCAAATTTTGTTGTATTTACTTGATTAGTTGTCGAGTTATGCAGAAATTTGTGTTTCATTTGTATGGGAGCCCCCCCTCTTAGTGGGGGGAGGGGTTTCTAACCATCACTAAAACCTTTCCTGGCCCCAAAAAACCTCTACATGCATATTTTCATGCCGATTGGTTCAGTAGTTTTCGATTCTATAAGGAACATACAGACAGACAGACAGAAATCCTTCTTTATAGGTATAGATAGATTACTCGCGCGCACAATAGCCCCAAACCAAAGAAAACGTGTGCACTAGAGTTTTGACTGGGAGAACTTGGTTTTAGGTTTATCGAACCTTTGGAAGAGTTTCTTGAAATTGAAAGCTCTATCGTCTGGTGGAATTTAAATTTTGATTAATCCCCCTAAAAGTGAAATAAAAAAAATATTTTTCTTCAGTGTCAATATAACACATTGATGTGTTCTGCAAAGTTATAGAGCATATAATTACAAGAAATTTTGCTAAAGACAGTAACCTTCTATCTCTGCAGCGAAGCTAGAAATATCTTATTTATTGTATATGAATTTGTAAAATCAATTTTTCTATTTTTCCTCTTTTTGTAATTGTTGTATGACTTTTTCATGTATAACAAAATTGTACAAATAGTAAAAATACACAACTTTGCTGAAAATAGTATACCTCTATGTTTGCTTGTTTAGGATCTGTGGAACTTTGATTATAAAAAATACCCTAATTTTGACTCGACTACCAGCAGACGGATACATTTTAATCATTTTACATTTGTTGATAGTTTTGCTGCATAAATTTTCCCAACAATTTAAATTATTAATGCATTGAATAATTATGATATTTTGCTCACAGTAAGTTTGTTGAAGAATATACGTTAGTTAAACTACGATTTGTAACTTTATAACAATATGGCGTTGAAAAACCTACACGTGTTGTATAAAATACAATAGCGTGAGTTAATAAAAATTGATGAAAATTATTTAAGAAAACTCTATTGATGTGATTCAAATAGAATGGCATTACAGGAAACTATGCATAGTACAAAAACCTATAAACTAGATCTTTACTAGACAATGTATATGCTAAAGGATAAGATTTCCACTTACAACTTACTTTTATTTTCATTTACTCAGATTAATAACAACTTACTTATCCTTACTCGGCAATTTCATGAAAAAGGATCTATCAAAATTTAAAAGTGTTCCTATTTTGTTCAAATTTTGGAAACTTATTCAATTTTCAAAAATTTTATGTAAACCAACGCACTACGCAACGATAACCAATAGATGAATTATGTTTCGAAGACGTGTCGATTTCTATCTCAAATAGCAAGTAAGACCGTATAACAAAGGTTCCTTTCACCACTATGTATTAAATCGGGTTTTTTCCTCTCCGCTTGGCTGGCGGAAAACAGTCACACTATTACCCTGAAGCGAGGAGAGAAAATAGGGAGATATTTGTCGGTGATGATATTGTGCTTTGCAGCAGTAGCTGGATTAATCCAGATTATTTTTTCTAATGCCAATCAAGGGCATGGTGTGTTGCTATCTCTTTCCCATGTAGGAGTGAAGAGAGCAACTTGCAAATGGTCCTCGGTAAAAGGGAATTTCCAGCAAATTTTTTGGTTCTTGTCAAAATTAACATTTTGGTACCTATGCGTGGGACATCGAAAATGTATGAATTTGACAGCCACTTCACCCCGTAGATGCCAATGTATATGACAAAACAAAACAGCAACATTGCAGTTGTTACTCTTTCTCTTTCTCACTCACTGTATTCGCATTATCGCACTTTTTGTGCCAGTCGCACTTTTAGACTGCGGTGTCCAGTAAGGTACAAAATGCGGGATAACGTTCTGTTTATAGATTCTGTCTTCTTAGAACCGGTAAGGCGGTCGTTGTCTTCGCTAAAGGTAATATAGGCATCATCTGGACGCGGGTAGATTAACGTACCAGGTGTGCAAATCAACCGTTCCTTTACGCGATTCGGGAGCCATCTTCCACAATCTGCCCTGAGGTTACGTTTCGTGCCAGGAAACCTTAACCAAGCGAGTGGTTCTCTTTCAGAGGTGGCGCTTAAGCCACGTGACTCGTCTAAAACGGCCTGAAGAGCTTTGGTGAACGGGAGAGAAATCGCGGGCAAGCTGCCCATGTTATAAGCTTCAATCAATCCTTGAATTAACGGAAAGATTCGAAAAATCTGTGGGGTTGTGCACAAGACACGACCGCATAGATGACGTAGGACTACGTAAATCTCTTTGTTGCGATAGTAGGATGTATCCAAGTATGTAATAATACGATTCTTCATGTATACAACCTACATACGCTACGTTTATCAAAGTAGTAACATTGTATACGTTCCAACCTCAAACGATTTTGGAGTTATATCCATCAATAGGACACCGCCTCTAGTTGCTCATAATAAATAACAGAAGTTGGCGCAAGTGTTTCATCATGCGCCATACGTGAGAGTATGCTTGAAACTATCAATGTTTCCCTGTTGAATACAACAGATGTCGTTACTTCGTGACACATATTGTACATTTGCGTAGCAGCTGAATTTTGCGCGACAATCAATTCACTGAACACAACAACCTCATGCATCTCAGTTTCTTTTATGTTTATCGCTAATCGCAATATAACCTTTTACACCTGAAACAATAAATAGTTGGTAAACATTGTTTTTATTTATTGCGTTCGTGCTGCGAAATTTAATTTTTTCGAATTGAAATGTCGCAAACATATCAGCTCCTGGCTATCGGCCAGGCTTTTCATAAAGCCCTATAAATGTATCAGGTACAGAGTAACTGTACCACAAATAAAATATGATTTTTTTTAGGTAGGTAAACATAAATAAGTGAGAAATTTTGATTTAACTACCACTAGAAAAGCACCATTTCTTGAAAAGTAACGGTTCGTAAGGTGTCCTATTGATTGAATTTATTTTATTAAAACGAATCGAAGTCACACTAAACCAAAAAGTAAATAAATTTTAATGATATGTTTCTACGTTGAATAGTGCTTTTCCTCTGGTAATCGGTAGACAGTACGCGCGAGTTTTCAAAAAGCTGAAAAATTTGCGCAAAACTTTTCTGCAGTTACAAAAGAAGAACACTGATAATAAAGCATTTACAAGCTGCAGACGTTTTGGAAGTGGCAGAAAATGTCGGCCGTGACCAGAAATTTACTCCCGCCATTTGTTGGTCGTCCACAACGGCGAAAAGTTCAACTTTTCCCTCGTTGCCTGTGTTACTATGGTATTAACTGGGCAAGAAAATATAATAAACTCTTCAATCGTTGTGTGATCCTTAAAAGGACCGATTGTTTGATTATCATAACTCTAGCTTATAATAAACTTGCACTAACGCACCTAACGTAATTCTCTTTTCGGTAAATAGGAGTACCGATAACCGCTAACCAGGCACTGCTTGTTGTAACGGACCAGCCGGAAAGCCTCGGCAGCTATGCGTTCGACGAAGCCGTTCGTGTATGATCATGAATCACGATGAAATACCAGTCCAGGTAGCCAACTGCAAGTGACGTGGCATAATTCTACTCGTTTTGTTGTCGCGAGCAGCATATTTCCTGCAAATTCCAGAACTTCAGAAGCCAGATATTCCATCACGGCAGCGAGACGAGTGCTACTTTCATACAGCATACTTTCTTTTCCTCAGCAGCCGATGAACACGACCAACTGACGACGATGTGCACCGTAAGGCAAACAATGTTTCAAATACAACCTTTAAAATTATGCCACGGATGTGACTCGAAAGCTGCCTGTCCTATGTGTGGCAAGCTAGCTGCTTGCCGATGTGTCGCCAACGAAAGCCGCTGACCGACTGACGATGCGCAGTAAAAGGCATAGCAGCCAAAACCATATCGTTCACTGACGGATGAGTCGATGGATTCTTCGGTTTGTTGGCGTCTCGCTTGGTGAATTTGGATGTCTTCGTTGCCTTATTCGGGGAAGCAGCAACAGCTGAAGCTCAACAATTTTCGATCGGATTCTATAGGGCGTAAATTAAATACAATCATTAGGAAGCTTAACCCACAGCTCATATCCATTATATTTCTGTCATCCGTGCTAAGGAAGCACTGACGAGAGAAGGCAAAAATATGAAAATATTTCAATTTTTCAATGACGCGCATTGAAAATCATTAGTTTTCTCTATTTTCAATATTTTCCAAATTGATTTTCCGAGCAATTGGTGTAAATATCTTGGAAATCTATTGAAAATTGACTGAATTATAAGCCGGAGCGTGAAAATGCATTTTCACTTTGATGACGTCATTTCCAACAACCAATCACGAACCGAGAATTCTGGTAAAACATAAGTTCATTATTTTCAATTTTTCAATAGTTCAACATCAAGAATGCATACTTTTCTTCATTTGGGCCAATTCTTAGAAGATTTTCCAATCGATTGGTGTAAGAATATTGAAAATCGATAGGGAAACCACTAAGCTATTAGCGTTCAAAACCTGACCACTTTTCGAGAAAGATGTTTTGGAATGACACCCTATTCCAGCTACCTTCCTGAAAGACGTAGTCCTACGTCAAAAATTACTAGTGGATAGCAAATGTGTTAATCTTTGAGGTGTGTATAAGTTTTACCTTTATTTATTGTCGAATATAGATGAGTCATTCCATCTCAAACGTACACAAAAATCGAAAAAATTGGATCCGACCATCAGCGATTTCAACCAAAGTTGGCATACCTTTAGATTTGCTATGGACAAACTAAGCTAGACTCGTTTTCAAATGAGCGGTAGATGGCGACCATACGGTAATTGTTCATTCCGACCCCACAACCATTTTCCCAAAGTTTTATGTCGATTGATCAATCCCCCTAGCAGTGGCGATACTTCCTTTTTAACAGATTTTCAAAAAAAGTTATTTTTCGAGATCAAATATCTCTGAAACAGCTTGATGTGCTACTATGGATTTTTGGCCGCGCAATCGAAAGGTGTTATCAGTTTTCATCTAATTTGTCAATATCATACATTTTTTTGCAATTTAAAACAAAAAAGGCGAATATCTCAAAACATCCCCAATTTTATTTTCCAATAAATATGACTCAAAATGTTGGCCAGAAAATTCTACATAAGAATCAATTAACTAGAAAAAACAATATTGGTAGTTTGGGAGATATGGCGTTTTGAATATCTGGGGCATGCGTAATTCTATTTGAATTGTTAGTGAAAATATGTTTAAACACGTCTACTTAAAGCTTCCGGACATTTTCATGATTAGATAATGTATTTTAATGAAAAACATGCATATTCAACATAGAATCAGCATAATAAATTTTGATGTTCTGGATGCATTTGTATCTATACCTATAAAAATGGATTTCTGTCTGTCTGTCTGGATGTTCCTTTAGAATCGAAAACTACTGAACCAATCGGCGTGACAATTTGCATGTAGCGGTTTTTAGGGCCAGGGAAGGTTCTTATGATGGTTAGGGACCCCTTCCCCCGCTAAGAGGGGGGTTCCCATACAAATAAAACACAAATTTCTGCATAACTCGAGAACTAATCAAGCAAATGGAACAAAATTTGGCATGTGGGTGTTTTTGGAGACAAGAATTTTTTCTATGGTGAATTGAAACTCCTCTCCTCTTTAGAAGGGGAATTATGACTCCTCTCCCCTTTAAGAGGGGGGCTTCCATACAAACGAAATACAAATTTCCTCATCAACTCGATAACTAATCAAGCAAATGGAACCAAATTTGGCATGTGAAGGTTTTTGGAGGCAAGAATTTTTTCTATGATGAATTAGGACCCCTCCCTACTTTAGGAGTGGGGGCTCCTATACAAATAAACTAATTTCCCAAGGGGTCGGTCACTCGGCACAGCCGTTTTTATGTTAGGCGACTTGAAACGAGCCGAACTGTGCCGGTGCTGTACCGAAAGTGCCGAACTGCAAGATTTGTTAAATTCGTTAAAATCTGATAGATCTGGCAACCGTGCGAGATGATTTTGACAACTGGCAGTGCTCCCATTTCATATGTAAAATTGAACCGGAGGTGTGTAAAACCCTATAAATGTTATTTTTTATAAGGCTTTAGAGAAGTGCCGCTTGATATCTCTGCAGTGCCGGGGCACTATGTGCTGAGTGTCCGACCCCTTGTAATTTCCTCATAATTCGAGAACTAATCAATCAATTGGAACCATATTTGGTGGTTTTGGAGGCAAGAATTTTTTCTATGATGAATTAGGACCCCTTACCTTTTTAGGAGGGGGGAGGGCTCCCATGCAAATGAAATACAAATTTCCTCATAACTTCAGAACTAATCAAGCAAATGGAACCAAAATGTAGCATGTGGGTGTTTTTGCTGGCAAATTTTTCTTCTATGGTGGATTGAGACCCCTCCCATCTTTAGGAGGGGAATTATGACTCCTCTCTCCTTTAAGAGGTAGGGCTTCCATACAAATGAAATACAAAATTCCTTATAACTAGAGAACTAATCAAGCAAATAGAACCAAATTTGGCATGTGAAGGGTTTTGGAGGCAGAAATTGTTCTACGATGGTTTAAGACCCTTTACCCCTGTGGTAGGGGGATAAGGACTCGCAAACAAATAAAACAGAAATTTTTGCGTAACTCAAAAACTAATCAAACTCGAGAAATTTTAGACTCTTTCATAAAACATTTGTCAATAATAAGACCCCCGGAAACTGTCAATAGTAACATTAGATGATCCAGGGCGAGATGAACACAGGCCGCAAGTGTTGCCGGCGACCTGCCGTCGGAAGCGCCGGCCACTGTGGAGGGGGGGGGGGCAGCTCCCGTAGAGATCACCTCTATCTAGGTTTATTTATTTTCCTAAATCTACTGACCTCTATTACTTTCCTTCAGTTGGGTCACCCCCGCGAAATGATACTTCCTACGAAAAGATTTTCCGTGAAATGGTATATCCCGCGTAAGGTTTTTCGCGAAATGGTATTCTGCGAAATTCTATATTCCGCGTTATGGTCAACCGAGAATTGGTGTTCCGAAAAATGGTACTCGGCGAAATGGTTTGTAATGATGGCGAATGTTTAAATGCTATCCGCTTTATTTTATTAGGCTAAGGAATGGGGGGAGTTGTTTTCTATTTTGCTGTGAGGAAAATTTGTATATTAAAACACCCATGAACTCCTTAGAAACTTGCAAAACGCGAGATTGTGATAAAGGCCATCCGAGATTCAGGATTTATGTACAACACAGTTTGTCGGGTCGGCTAGTATCTTATATATAAAAATGGATTTCTGTCTGTCTGTCTGTCGGGATGTTCCTTATAGGATCGAAAACTACTAAACCGATCGGCGTGAAAATTTACATGTAGGTATTTTTGGGGCCGGGGAAGGTTCTTATGGTAGTTAGAGACCCCTCCTCCCACTAAGAGGGGGGGCTCCCATACAAATGAAACACAAATTTCTGCATAACTCGAGAACTAATCAAGCAAATGCATCAAAATTTGGCATGTGGGTGTTTTAGAAGACAAGAATTTTTTCTATGGTAAATTGAGACCCCTCCCATCTTTAGAAGGGGAATTATAACTCCTCTCCTCTTTAAGAGGGGGGGGGGGGGCTTCCATACAAATGAAATACAAATTTCCTCATAACTCGATAACTAATCAAGCAAATGGAACCAAATTTGGCATGTGAAGGTTTTTGGAGGCAAGAATTTTTTCTATGGACATTAGGACCCCTCCCCACTTTAGGAGGGGGGCTCCTATACAAATGAAATACAAAATTCCTCATAATTCGAGAACCAATCAAGCAAATGGAACCAAATTTGACATGTGAAGGTTTTTGGAGCCAAGAATTTTTTCTGTGGTGAATTAGGACCCCTTACCTTTTTAGGACGGGGGGAGGGGGCTCCCTGTGGTAGGGGAATAAAGACTCTCATACAAATAAAACAGAAATTTTTGCGTATCTCAAAAACTAATCGAACTCGAGAAATTTTAGACTCTTTCATAAAACATTGGTCAGTAACAAGACCACCAAAACTATCAATAGCAACATTAGATGATTCAGGGCGAGACGGACAGGCCGGGAGTGTTGCCGGTGACCTGCCGTCGAAAGCGCCGGCCACTGCGAGGGGGCAGCCCCTCGTACAGATCTCCTCTATCTAGGTTTATTTATTTTCCTAGATCTGCTGACCTCTATTACTATCCTTCAGTTGGGTCACCCCTGCGAAATGGTACTTTCTACGAAGATTTTCCGTGAAATGGTACATTCCGCGTAAGGTTTTTCGCGAAACTCTATATTCTGCGTTATGGGCAACCGAGAATTGGTGTTCCGCAATATCCGCAATGGTGTATCCGCAATGGTATTCGGCGAAATGGTTTGTAGTGATCGCGAATGTTTAAATGCTATCCGCTTTATTTTATCAGGCTAAGCAATGGGGGAGTTGTTCTCTATTTCGCTGTGAGGAAAATTTGTATATTAAAACACCCATGAACTCCTCAGAAACTTGCAACGACCTGCCAACTGACAAAATATAAGTGATCTTATGTAAAGTTTTCCGGCGAATCTCATGGTTCAAATAGAATTACGCATGCCCCAAATATTCAAAACTACCAATATTGTTTTTTCTAGTTAAGTCATTCTTATGAAGAATTTTCTGGTGAACATTTTGAGCATATTTATTTGAAAATAAAACTGAGGGTGTTTTGAGATTATGGAGACAAAATTTAAACAATAAATCACTATGGAGGCCGGAAAACTAAAAATAACAGAAACAATCTTAGTATGCAAACTGAACTTTATTGCGTCCGTCTCCAACAATGGTACAATACGGAATAATCTTTCATGTCCTATCATGTCGGTTACAATAATCTTTCGTACACATTAGAGAGCCTTAGAGAGTCGCCATCTTAAACCGAAAATTCCAATCGAACAGAATCTGTTGTCAAAAGTAAGTCCAATCGAACAGGAGACTTGTCAAAACACCGATTAGAGAGCCTTAAAAAGAGTAACGACTAGAGAGCCTGTTTATGATAGAGAGACGCCATCTCCAATCAAGAACATTTTTTGAGTAGATCTTTCTAAATTTTTAGCAGCTTTTTATGAATTATTAAAAATGAAAGCTTCAGAGGAAGGTTCCTTGAGGATGTTATTATTTTATGTAGCATCGAGAAACTCGAACTCTTCAATTTAAATCGCTGGTTCTCAAAAGAATTAGCAATAACAGACAACAGCAGCATAACTATTTACGGTACGACCATTGACTGTGGTAAAATTATCATGAAAAGGAATTACATATCCAGATTTTATAAAAGTTATTTATTCCAAATGTCTGTTGATCACAGAATAAGCTGTGCGTGCGGCAACACTGACATACGCAGCTGCTTTGTTGCTAGATTAGTTGTTTCAGATGGCGACTCTCTAAGGCTCTCTAGTACACACACAGTGAAGAATTTTGGCGCGTACTGATTTGACAATTTAGGCAGTGCGCCCAAAATAACGGAAATATGTGTAACGGAACATGAGTGAAACGGAATAGGTGCATAAATATACCACATGACGTAACGTAACCAAAATCATACTACAAGATATTCGCCTTTTTCGTTTTATATTGCAAAAAAATGAATGATATTGACAAATTAGAAAAAAAAATTATGACATCATTCGATTGCCCGGCCAAAAATCCATAGAAAAAGTATATTGGCATGTCTGCATGTCACAGATATTTGAACCCGAAAATGACTTTTTTGAAAATCTCTAAAAAATGAAGTAGCACCACTGCTAGGGGCAGCCATGTAGCCAGAGGTGGGGGCCAGGAGCCCTATCTTGGTTCCTAATACATTATATGCATATCTTACTGCTTATAAATATAATACAGTACAATACAATTAATGTATTGTAGTTCTAAACGAAAAAATATGCACATAAAACAGCTAAAATCAAAATTGGGCCCCCGGGCCCCCCTTCTGGCTACGTAGCTGGCTAGGGGGATTGATCAATCGGCACAATACTTTGGGAAATTGGTTGTGGGGTCGGAATGAACAATTATGCCAACTTTGGTTGAATCGCTGATGGTCACATCCAAACCTTGTGTACGTTTAAGATGGAATGGCTCATATACATAGAAAGACAAACCGGTATTTCTGCGATGGTGTCGCGTTACGAAATGTAGCTTGTAACTTACCTAAATAACAATCAGAAAGTACAGTCACCCCAGTTTTATGGGCCACCCAATATTATGGGTCAGTCTATACTTTACTTAAAAAATTAATATTTAACTATCGAGTATGAGTTAAGTTGATAGCAGCAACATTCTGCTGCATGGTTGACAGCAATACACTCAGTATTGGAACAAATTTTCTTAATTTTTCGATAGTTGTCAGTTGGCTCCAATCGACTTTCAATTTGTTGTTATTTTTGCGGTTGTTATAAAAAGTCGGTTGTGAATTATAAGCTGAATAGCGACGTAAACTTGTGTGCCTGAGCGTAAAGTGGATGGAAATCGAGGGAATAGGTATGTATTCATAGAATTACGGTGAAACCACCTAGAAAATGCATTTTCCGCTTTAATATACGAAATAAAACAATGGCCCATAATACTGGAAGCAAAACTGACTTTTCCCAGTATTAGGGGTCAAGCATATAGATCAACAGTATTCGTTGTTTTTGACTATACAGCCCGAACTCGATTATTCGGGTGTTCATTTTTATTTTCAGCCCGGATAATCGAATCATTATTTTTGGAACAAATTTTTTTTGGTATGTCAAGTTTTTTGACTTTTAGATATCATAAATGTTTTAATTATTATTGATCAATCTTCCCAACAGTCAGAAAATTCCTTTCTTACGATTTTTTCCACTGATGATTTTGTTTTGGTACAAAATTATTTTTTGTGTGTTATGATTTTCAATTTTTAGGTGTTATAAATGATTTTTTTAATTATTGATCAATCTCCCCTAAAGTCATAAGATACCATTTTTGTCATTTTTGCAATTTTTTTAATTAATGATTACGACGATGATGATGATAATGATGATGATCATGATGATGATGGTGAGGATAATAATTTTTAAGTAAAAAAATTGATTTCATTATCACAGGATTTATTTTTGTTTTGTTCGCCGTTAAAAGGGATATAAGAAAGGAATTTTGTAGCTTTAGGGAGGTGAATCAATACTTGTCAAGTAAGAATCATCATGTAGCATGAAAACTATAACATTAAGGTTTAAAATAAATCATCGAAAAAAAAATTTTTTTTTCACCCGAATAATCGAGTCTAAAGACCCGGATAATCGAATCCTCGGTTAATCGAATCATCGGATAATCGAGTTCGGCCTGTAATTGCAATTTTTTTCCAATAAAACGAAAAAACGTGCAAGGAAAATCAATATACAGAAACCGAAGCTCTATGATCCTGATATACTGCATTACGTATATTGCGTTATTGCATAAAATTCCGGAAGTTGCAAGGGAGCACAATCTACCGTACAGTACAGTTCCGCGTTATTTTTGGAAACCACCCAAAACTAATGAGCCAGGACCAAATACTGTTATTTTTCTTGAACTTATTTACCTGACTTTGTTGACTTGCCGTCCTAAGACAAAACCTGATGAACAACGTTTCTCCAATGCACTCGGTTGTGGGCCAACGCTCTCCAATATTTCAGACTCGCTCCACCTAGTCTAACCATCTTGCTCGCTGCACCCCTGGTCGTCTTATTCCTACCGGATGTGAGGCAATACTTTGCAGGGTAGGTTCAGCATTCTTTCAACTTGCCCTGCCTATCGTGTCCGTTTAGTTTCAGCCGCCTTTTGTATACCTAGTTTGCCATAAAGACCATCACCTCGATGAAGCCCTGTGTGTGATTCGAATGAGCTTGACAATCCACTCGAAAGCTGAACACAGCACTGCACTGAGTACCATCCATCATAGATTAAATCAGTTTTATGAGCTTCCTGAAGAAAAATTGATAAAATTGATTCTAATCTGAACTCACTCAGACAGTTGCTGAATACAGTACAAAAGACAACAAGATCACTAAACCCCCCCCCCCACACACACACACACAAGCGCGCGGGTCTCAAACCATCATAAAAAAGTTCCTGCCTCCAAAATCCCCCACATGTCAAATTTGGTTCCATTTGCTTGATTAGTTCTTTAGTTATGAGGATATTTGTATTTCATTTGCATGGGAGCCCCCTCTCCGAGCGGTCCTAATTCATCATAGTAAAAATTTATGTCTCCAAAAACACCCACATGCCATATATGGTTTCATTTGATTGACGCTATCTCGAGTTATGAGGAAATTTGTATTTCATTTGTACGGGAGCCCCCCCCCCTCCTAGAAAGATAAGGGGTCCTAATTCATCATAGAAAAAATTCATGCCTCCAAAAACACCCTCATGCCAAATATACTTCCATTTGATTAATTAGTTCTCGAGTTATGAGGAAATTTGTATTTCATTTGTACAGGAGCCCCCTCTCCTAAGGTAAGGAGAGGTTTCAATTCACCATAGAAAAATTCTTGTCTCCAAAAACACCCACATGTCAAATTTGGTTCCATTTGCTTGATTAGTTCTCAAGTTATGAGGAAATTTGTATTTCATTTGTATGGAAGCCCCTCTCCTCTTAAAAGGGAAAGGGGTCATTATTCCCCTCCTGAAGAGGGGACGGGTCAAAACAAAAACACCCACATGTTACATTTGGTTCCATTTGCTTGATTAGTTCTGGAGTTATAAGGAAATTTGTATGTCATTTGTATGGGAGCCCACCCTCCTAAAAAGGTAAGGGGTCCTAATTCATCATAGAAAAAATTCTTGTCTCCAAAAACACCCACATGCCAAATATGGTTCCATTTGATTAATTAGTTCTCGAGTTATGAGGAAATTTGTATTTCATATGTATGGGAGCCCCCCTCCCAAAGTGGGGAGAGGTTTCAATTCACCATAGAAAAAATTCTTGCCTCCAAAAACACCCACATGTCAAATTTTGTTCCATTTGCTTGATTAGTTCTCGAGTTATGCAGAAATTTGTGTTTCATTTGTATGGGAGCCCCCACTCTTAGTGGGGATAGGGGTCTCTAACCATCATATGAACGTGCCCTAACCCCAAACCCACAATGCAAATTTTCACGCCGATCGGCTCAGTAGTTTTCGATTCTATAAGGAGCATTCGGGCAGACAGACAGAAATCCATTTTTGAAGGTATAGAATTGTATGGGAGCCCCCCCCCCCCTCTTAGTGGGGGGAGGGATCTCTAACCATCACAAGAACCTTCCTTGGCACCAAAAACCCCTACATGCAAATTTTCACTCCGATTGGTTCAGTAGTTTTCGATTCTATAAGGAACATGAGCAGACAGAAATCCATTTTTATAGGCATAGATTTGTATGGGAGCCCCTCCCCCTGTTAGTGGGGGAGGGGTCTTTTGCCATCGAGAGAACCTTTCCTGGCCCCAAAATCCCCTACATGCAAATTTTCATGCCGATCGTTTCAGTAGTTTTCGATTCTATTAGGAATATAGGGACCGACAGACAGAAATCCATTTTTAAAGGTATAGATTTTTAACCAATCAAGTTATAAATAAACTGTTTATTATTTAAATCTGTATTTCTACCAATAATTTTGTAGCATTATCATGCTTAACTGACCCATAATACTGGGATGACAGTACATTTAACAGACATAGTTTAAAACTAATTTATTAACTTAGTCACATAAGTAATTCTTGCTAGCAGGAACAAAATGTCAATGAAAGTCGGATCCTCGTGGTGTTCCGTTACGCTGGAATGTGTCATCCGCGTCAATTCCGAAAATCGCGTAGAAAACCCGTGTAAATTTCGAGAATCGCGTGAAAAGCGACTTCTGTGTACAATAATTGTATTTCATTATTTTCATTATTTCAATTATTGTTTATTAATTATATTGAAGCGCTTTCCCGTACGCGCGCCTAATTCTGCGCATTCCATATTTCAGTCAAAACTTCTAAAGTCAATTTTTTCTTAATTAAGGTGAAACGGTACTGAATCCAACATGGCCGGACATCCTATATCCTGTATCCTCACAAGGACGCCATTTTTTCGGCCATGTTGGGATCCAGTACCGTATCACCTTAACACATCTAGGAAAATATGTGTATATGACACATTCTAGCGTTACGGGACACAATTACCACCCATTGTTACCCTGTGAATCGCCTCCTATTTCACCAATTAGGCAGATACCTTGTAAAATAGTTGTTTAAGGAGTACTTCATTTTCCACTAGAATGCCAGGGATTTGATGAAACAGGAACCGATCTGCATAGTAGGGATAGTGTCCCGTAACGCTGGAATGTGTCATATGCAGTTATTAATTTGAGAATATTACATTTCTTTATGAAAATATGCGATGCGCAAATTTTGGAAGCATGAAGTAATCAACACGATAAATTTTTGCCATGAACTGGGGCTCTCGCTGAAACTTTTTGCAGTTGGAATAATATGAACAATATCAAATTCCAAACTCCCGGACCCTCTCCTCCACTCTAAACCCTACACATAGGAGCCCCAGCTAATGTCATTCTCGTTTAGTGACGAAACCGCAAATTACTCCATAGTCTAAGTTTGGATCGGTTTTGAAAATACATAAGTCAGAATGCCGCTGGGATAAACATTTTAAAAATTTTGTTTTTACTGAGACAACTAGCTATGTATATAATGATTTTCTACTTCATACATCTATGTAAGATTGTTCGAAATACCTCATTTATGATTCGATACTATGCTGTAAGAATGAAGCATGTTTATTTTAAGTTATTTAGTTGTTTTCCAATATATGAACAACTCCCCATTGGTGATAGGGAATTCAAAATTCCTGCAATAGATTTAAACTAATACCATAAGCTAACAGACGTAACACTGAAGCCTCGTTCCACCGCCAATAAAAACGATCATTTCAAATTTTCACTTAAGCCAAGACTCAAACAACAGTCGCTGCGCGAGAACACCACTTGCCTGCGCTCGCTGGCGCTGTTGTCAGACAGGGTTGTATAACATTTCGTTAAATACCATATCGCGGAAAACATTTTCGCTGAAAGTACTAAAACGCCGAAAACCCTTTCACGGAAAGGACTATTCCGCGGAAAACCGTTTGGCGGAAAGAACCATTTCACGAAAAACCATTTGGCGAAAAATATTGTTTCGCGGAAAACCATGTTAGTAGCAAACGTTTCCTAGATTATTCAGGGCGAGCCGGCCGCAGGCAACGGCGAGTGTTCGCCGGTTACGCGTAAAATAGTACTTTCCGCAAAAATGTTTTCCGCGAAATGGTTTTCCGCGTTATGGTCATCCGCGAATTGGTATTCGGCGAAATGTTATACAATCGTCAGACAGTATACAAGCAAATTTATAGCGACTTGCTCTTCGTTCACCAGGTGATGCTAGTGTTTTTCCAAGTTTTCGGGGTATCATTGAAACGATGTTTTATTAGAAAATTTGTTAGAAGTTTTACGTCTTTTGGTTAGTGCTAATAGATTAGAGTTGTTTGACCTCTGAACCTTTGAAAAAAAAATAGGTGGTATCATTATTCGCGCGTTCAGTTTCGTCTCCTGATTTCAACGTATTTTTTGTAGTGAAATCGTGACGGTTTATTAATTGTGAATTCTTTTTAATGCTGTTCAATTAAGCAGCTACCGAATAAATCTAGTGGAGAAGTTGTTAACGAAAATTTGGTGCCAGTTATTGGCGAAAATCATTTACGATATTCGGTACAAAAGTGATAAAACTGAGCAATCGAGTGGTATCTAATTGTGCTAGCTTGCGCTGCGGCGCAAAGAAGAAAAAATTACTTCAGTGGTGTGCAGTGCGTGCGCGCTACACATATCTTCAGACATTGACCGGGTGTATTGTTCGGGTCACTGCGGGGCAATCCTCCACGTAAAATGCTCGGAGATAAATCTGGTTGCTGCAAGTGTGATGCGAGATCACACCGCGTTGAAGTATATGTGCTTCGATTGCAGGAAAAAACAAGCATGTATAAACGATACGCAGGCTGTGTGCAATGAGCTGATAAAAAAGGTAGTCGCGCTAACTGTGGCAGTGGGTAAATTTGAAATAAAAGCGGAGAATGCTGCTAAATTTGGTAGAATTTGGTTTATAGTTAATTAGCATTGCTAATTTGGTAGAATCCTTGACTGCTGACACCATTGACCCCGTTTCGAGAGAAACTTATGCCAGCGTGGCGAGTTCTTTGCCTGCAAAATCGGCGAGCAATATCAAGCGCAAAGCAACTGATGTGTCCGTAGAAGACGAAGGTGGCTTGCTGAGATCTGGCAAAAGGCGTAAAATGGGTATTGCCAAAACCTCTGATAATGCCAGAAGCTGGAAAACTGGAAGTATTTCAGACACTTTTGATGATCCGTTGCCCATAATTAAATCACCCAAGAGTAAAAATGACGCTGTGAATAGGCTTGAAAAAACAGTTTTACTCAAGCCAAAAAAGGTTCAGCCGATAGAGATAACCAAAAAGGACATCAGCAGCAATCTCGACCCAATAATGTTTGAGGTGAAAAATGCGCAGTACCGAAAAAATGGAGACGTAGCAATTGTATGCGGATCGAAAATACTTGCGCAAAGTTTGTTAGACGAATCTAAGAAATTATTGGCTGAAGACTACGAAACCGAAATACTGAAACCTTTGCTGCCAAGAATAAAGATCTTAGGGATCTCCGAAGACGTGGTGATCGACGAAATTGTTGAAAAAATCAAAATGCAAAATACGTTGCCAGTAACTGCCAATCTTAAACTAATTAGAGTGCACACTAGTACAAAAAATAGTACCAAAACGGCTATAGTAGAGACTGATGCCTGGACTTTCAATCATTTAATGAAGTCTAAACGTGTCAATATCGGCTGGGAGCGGTATAAAATTTTTGAGTACGTCGATGTTATGCGATGCTTCCAGTGTTCCCAATATGGACATAAAGCAGTGAATTGCAGCAATACTGTGTGCTGTCCCAAATGTGCAGAGGAACATCCTATTGGTCAATGCAAAGCAGACACCGAAAAATGCATCAATTGCATCACTCTAAATGAACACCAAAAGCTACCTCTCGGCGATCAGCTAGATGTGAATCATGCATCCTGGAGTTCCAAATGCCCGTTGTACCTAAAACATCTCAAGAAGTCAAGGCTCAAAATCGACTACACCGCAATCAGTGAAAACGTTAACATGGAATGAAACCTGCTCTGGACCGATGGTTCTGTACGACGAGGACAATGGACCACTATCAGCTCTATCAGGACAATTCATCGCAGTCACGAACACAACAGAAGACCAGAAATTTCCCGCTGCTCCTACAATGACATCCGAGTGCCCATTTGACAACGTGGGATTATCTGTTCTGTCAGGTAATTATACAATGGGTATATGTCCGCCCGAAGCGACCATAGATGCTAGACACTCTCAAAACAACCTCCTTCCACATGAACCGTCCTGGAGCATGCCTGGAGTTTTCGGTGAGGAATCTATCATCATTGCAACTTTACCAGCTCCGGCTACACCAACACAATTCGGCGCAGGTGTCAGCACAACAGGAGATGTGTACATTTCTGTTGCTTCATCTACCTTCGAACCTGTGAACCCTACTACATCAGCACTAACTAGGCAGTTAGCATCCACTACGTTTTCTGTGAGGTGTGCCGTAGCTCCGACGACAGTTAAAATTCCAGCTTCTGACAACATAAAAGCGCTATCGACCTTCGAACTTCCAGACTCCGGACTTAGACAACAATGTTTCATCACACTTTCTGACAACGTGGCATTATCTGTTCCGTCAGGTAAATATACAATGAGTATATGTCCGCCCGAAGCTATCGTAGATACTACACACACTGAAAGAGATCTTCTTCCATATGAACTGAACGGGGAGGTGCTGCATAACGATCAACTTGTGCCCAGACAAGAGTCTCTTACCAATACAACAACACCGGCTACCAGAACTGCATTTCGTCGCACTGAGAGCTCAATTACAGTGTACTACCAGAATGTAAGAGGGCTTCGAACCAAGATCGAGGATTTGTTTCTAACTGTTTCGAACGCAGAGTACGACATAATCGCTTTAACTGAAACATGGCTTAATGAGGAGATTCATTCTGTACAACTGTTCGGCACCAATTACACGGTGTACCGGAACGATCGCGACCCCATTGCTACAGGGAAAAAGAGAGGAGGTGGAGTTCTCATTGCGGTTTCGTCCAAGATTAATTCTTCTAAGTCCACGTCTCGAGTTAGCAACAGTGTAGAGCATCTTTGGGTGAACGTGTATGGGTCGGGTAGCACCGTTGCCGTTGGTGTAGTCTATATAGCACCTGAGCTTGCAGTTGAAACCGAGCTCTTCGAACAGCATATTGAATCTGCCTTTACTATAACTGAATCACTACGATCGTGTGACTGCCATTTATTGCTTGGGGATTACAATCAACCAGGTTTAGTATGGACAAGCTCTTCTACTGACTTTTTATATCCTGATCCATCCAAATCAAGATTTTCCACTCCGAGCTCCGTTCTCGTTGATGGAATGGCTACGATGGACATGAAGCAAATTAGCGGTGTTAAAAATAACAGAGACCGTACCTTAGACCTCATTTTTATTAATGCCGAGTTTGTTCCGAGGTGCTCTGTATCAGAGGCAGTTGAGCCTCTAATTCAGGCGGATTTATTTCATCCAGCTCTTGTTGCTAACCTTCAGTATACTTATCCGATTAACTACCATGACTGCGCTGACGAGACTGAATTCGACTTTCACAAAGCTGATTTTGCTGCACTTAGCCGTGCTATTGGGAATCTCAACTGGTCGCAGTTATTAGATGGTAGTATTGACAGCGCAGTGGAAATTTTTACCTCCCAGATGTCGCAGTTCTTTCATCGCTTCGTTCCTGCTCCACGCACTCGCAGAAAACCACCGTGGTCGAATCATCAACTTCGTGAGCTGAAACGCTTACGAGCTGCCGCATTGAAACGATACATCAACTGTCGCAACCCGTTTACAAAGCGGGAATTCAACTTCGCTAGTAGCAGTTACCGGACATTAAATCGTCATCTTTACTCAAAATATGTGCAGCGTAAGGAAACAGATTTGAAGCGTAATCCAAAAAGCTTTTGGCACTTCATGAACGAAAAACGCAAAACAAGTGAGCTACCGACAAGCATGTTCCCTGACACAAAAGTAGCTGAGTCTCGCGAAGCGATTTGCAATTTGTTTGCTGACCATTTCTCTACAGTGTTTAAAATTGACCCTGCCAGTGATCAATCTACCAATTTGGCATTGAGATTTGTGCCCAGTGACGCTATTGATTTTAGAGTCATCAGTTTTACTGTGGAAGACGTTTTATCTGCAATTCGAAAATTGAAATGTTCCGTAGCGGCTGGACCTGATGGCATTCCTTCAATCGTATTCAAGAAATGCGCTGACTCTATAGCAATACCCTTGACCATCATTTTTAATGCGTCACTATCGCAGCGAAGTTTCCCGAAAGGTGGAAAGAATCCACAATGTTTCCTATTCATAAAAAAGGAGATAAGCGTGATATCACCAACTATCGTGGGATTACCTCGTTGTGTGCTGGATCCAAACTTTTGGAAATTTTAGTAGGAGACGTACTTTTCGTTGCAGTCAAATCATACATCTCGCCTGCTCAACATGGTTTCTTCAAAGGCAGGTCAATTAATACAAATCTTGTCGAATTCTCAGCGCTATGTATCAAGGCTATTGAAGACGGATACCAAATGGATACCATATACACTGATCTTAAAGCAGCCTTCGATCGTGTTGATCACCGACTACTGTTGGCTAAAATCAATCGCTTGGGTGCTTGTTCACATTTCGTTGGATGGCTGAAATCCTATCTGGTGAATCGCAAACTAAATATTAAGCTGGGTTCGTTTCGCTCCTACAGTTTTTGTAACAATTCCGGAGTACCTCAGGGGAGCAACCTGGGACCACTACTGTTCTCAATATTTTTTAATGATGTTTGCCTGCTTATACCTCATGCCTGCAAACTTTTGTATGCTGATGATCTGAAGATGTTTATCAGGATTAAATCAACAGAAGACTGTCAGGAGTTGCAGCGGTTAGTGAAGCTGTTCGAGGACTGGTGTTGTTGGAATCAACTAGTAATTAGTGTACAGAAATGTTGTGTTATTTCCTTCACGCGCAAGAAAACGGTTATTGGATGGGATTACAAAATCGGCGGCTGCTCTCTTGAAAGAGTAAAAGTGGTTAAAGATCTTGGAGTCTTGCTAGATTCGCAGTTTTCATTCAGAGACCATTACTCGAGCATCATTACCAAAGCTAACAGGAACTTAGGTTTTATTAAAAGAGCCGCCAGTGGTTTCCGAGACCCCTACTGTCTGCGATCGCTATATTACGCACTTGTTCGTTCAATTTTGGAAACAGGATCAGTAGTTTGGAGCCCTTATGCAAGCTGCTGGACAAATAGAATTGAGGCTATCCAATCTCGGTTCGTAAGATTTGGTTTACGATTGCTTCCGTGGAATGACCCAACACGCCTGCCACCGTATGAGGATCGCTGTCGTTTATTCGGAATGGAGACCTTACAGCGTCGTTGCAACTCAGCCAGAGCTTTATTTGCGGCCAAACTATTGCTCGGAGACATCGATTCACCGCCACTTCTAGAGCAGATCAATCTGAACGTGCCAGTTGTACTCCTAAGATCCAGAGAGTTCTTGAGACTGAATTTCAGACGGACGAACTACGGTAGAAATGATCCTGTTTATGCTATTTTTTGTGAATTTAATAATGTGTACCACTTGTTTGATTTTTCTCAATGTGCGTTAAGTTTCAAAAAAACCTTGAAGAATTTTAACTTGTCTGTGTGATGTAAATAGTAGTAGTTCTAGCTTTAATTTTTATTCATGTAGACGAGACTTGTCCGATGGATTAATAAACAATAACAATAACAATTTTGTTTGACATAATGATGAAAGAAATTTAGGGAAAAGGTGGAGATTTTCATAAACGTGTAGAAAAAATTAACATTAAGGTTACGCTTTTCATGATTACACAGGTATGGGAACTGATGCCTGAATATTCAATCACAAAATTGTAGAATCCACTGTACAATCCAAACCCTATTTACGAAGCTGATATATTTGCAGAGATTTAAGCAAAAAAAGATAAGCGGGTTTGATAAAAAGGGTCTTTTTGACGTAGGACTACGTCTTTGTTTACTATACTGGGACTGGGTAGCACTTTGTGAAAATGAAAATAGAAGTGTAACGTTTGAATGAAAGATTTTAAATGCTAGTAACTACTAAACTACTGAACGAAACTGAACAATTTATATGTCGTTGGATAGATAAAATGCCCAGCAATTTTATAGGGCGGAGAGAACAATTTTAATGAGGGCGTAAGAGGGGGGGAGGATCCTATACAAATGAAACACAAATTTCCTCATAACTCTGGAACTAATCAAGCAAATGGAACCAAATTTGGAATATGGGGGTTCCAGAAGGCAAGAATTTTTACTATGGTAAATTGAGGGGGGACTCTCATACAAATAATATACAAATTTCCTCATAACTCGAGTACTAATCAAGCAAATGGAACCAAATTTGACATGTGGGGGTTTTTGTAGGCAGGAATTTTCATATCATATTTGCGATGAACGTGCTTTGCTTTAATGTTATTTTATTTGAATTTTTGAGTCACCGGTCAATTATGTGTGCAATTTAAAATTGATATTTTTCGGTGAATACGATAAAAACTTTCCCTTTCCTTTACGTTTCGGCTTACTGATTTCCTATTCAGCCATCTTCAGAATCTTTATTACAAACGAAAAACAATATTTTACTTTAGTTTTCACGATTAACACAATTACAATATTTTTGAATTTATAAACTTACATCAGCCTAATTATTTCATTTTAACTATTATCGGCTTTCCGTGCGCCAACCGCAAACGAGCTGCGTCGTCAATGGATGAATAGGAAATCAGTAAGCCAAAACGTAAAGAAAAGGGAAAGTTTTTATCGTATTCACCGAAAAATATCAATTTTAAATTGCACACATTTAATGTTATTTGTAACCAATGGGCCTTTTAAAGGCCACATACGAGTTAAAGTAAGATTATTGAAACTAATCAAGCTAATATTCAATACAATAATCTGCCATTCATTATCCATTCCAACCTTTATGATGCACATAAGTGATTTTAAAAGAAATCTCTATGTCTGAAAGGTTGCAGGCGTTGTACTCGTGAAATCCCGTCCACGTATTTTCATAGCCACCGTTGCATTCAATGAAGAATCGAATCTGAATATTTCGCTATTTTCTTCTAAACATTCACTGACACAATGGCACTCACAGATTTTTATAAACATTCATATGCCAAAAATGCAGTTTACATTAGTCTTAGATCTGATGATCTGATATAGTCCTACGTCACCTTTTCGTACAACCCTTAGGGCTATATACTTTGTAGTTTTTTAAATGGAGGTGCTCCCATTAATCGAGAGAAGATCCAATCGGCACCAAACTTAGGTTGGAGGCCGCTAGGTGGATTAATTCAGGGTCAGGTTCTTGGCAAAAGTGCAATTCAGAGACGAGGCACATTTGTGGTTGTAACTAGTTTAAATTATACAGTCATCCCAGTATTACGGGCCAGTTAAGCATGATACTGCTACAAAATTATCGGTAGAAACACAGATTTAAATAATTTACAGATTATTTATAACTTAATTGGTTATAAATATACCATAGTTTGATGTTCTGTAGGCAATCTTGCTCAAAAATTACACACTTTTTTGCAGAACAACAAAAAGTGAGCATATTCCATTCCTAGTATTATGGGCCACTTTTAAACCTGGTCAGAATTATGGGTCAATGTTCCCAGTATTATGGGTCAGTAAAACAACATAGGTTTTGTTTCGAGAAAATCGCACGCACGCGCGCGCCCCGCAATTTAGGGATCTTGTTATATCTTGTACTGCACTCAGCAACTTTCTGAGTGAGTTGAGTTTAGATTCAATTTTAGCTTCTTCTTCAAGAAACTCATTAAACTGACTCAATGTATGATGGATGGTACTCAGTGCTGTTTTCGGATTTCGAGTGGAATGTCAAGTTCATCCGAGTCCCTCAGAGGGCTTCATCAAAGTGATGGTCTCTATGGAAAACCAAGTATGCAAAAGGCGGCCTAAGCTAAATAGATACGATAGACAGGGCATGTTGCAAGAATGCCGGACAACTACCCTACAAAGATGGTATTTGGCTCACATCCGGTAGGAATAAGGGCGCAGCGAGCAAGATGGTTAGATTAGGCGGAGCGAGTCTGAGAAATTAAAGAGCGTTGGCCCACAACCGAGTGCATTGGAGAAACTTTGTTCATCAGGCTTTATCTTAGAACAGCAAGCCAACTAAGTACAGTAAGTTCAGGAAGAAGAAAAGTATTTGATCCTGGATTATTAGTTTTGGGTGGTTTCCAAAAATAACGCGGAACTGTACTGTACGGTAGATTGGGATCCCTTGCAACTTCCCGAACTTTTTCGATTTGTCTTGCTGGATCAAAAGCGTGATGCAATATATCTGAATCATAGAGCTTCGATTTCTGTATACTGATTTTCTGTGCACGTTTTTTCGTTTTACTGAAAACAAATTACAATTATAGTCAAAAACAGCGAATACTGTTGATCTATATGCTTGACCCATAATACTGGGAAAAGTCAATTTTGCTCCTAGTATTATGGGCCATTGTTCAATTTCGTATATTAAAGTGGAAAATGAATTTTTCTAGGCGGTTTCACCGTAATTCAATGAATACATACTTATTCCCTCGATTTCGGTTCATTTTATGCTCAGACACACAAATTTACGCCGCTTTTCAGCTTATAATTCACAACCGACTTTTTATAACAACCACAAAAATAACAACAAATCGACAGTCGATTGGAGCCAACTGACAACTATCGAAAAATTAACGCATTTGAACTAAGTGTATTGCTATCAAGCATGCAGCGGAATGTTGCTTCTATCTATTGAACTCATACTCGATAGTTAAATACTAATTTGTTACGTAGGAAACTAACGTAAAGTATGGACTGGCTCATAATATTGGGGTGACTGTAACAAAACGATTGAAATTTATTTCCAGACTACTTGAAGGATCATTATTAGTTTTTGTAACACTTTACAAATAGCAAACACGCAAACGTTCTTCGAATCAGCAAAGAATATTTGATTTATTTATGCCCTAACTACTTAATAGCGCATTTTGATAAAGAATCCACAGAAGACTTCTGGTCTGGACTTTGTATTTGTATAATATTATGAAAATTAAAAGGAATTGAATAATATTAATAAACTGTTTATTTTTGTTAATTTTCAGTACTCTTGTCACAGTTGTATGGGATGCCTTTCCTAAAATGAAATATTGGCAAGTTGCAGCTATTTTATCTGTAATTGGATTTTGCGCCGGCATTGTTTACGTGACACCGGTAAGTAAATGAAACTTTATTTTCACGAACCTTTTGCTGCACATTATTACTCCACCAAGTTATCTGTAAAAACCCGAATTAAACCACCTAGCAGTGTGACCTAGCCTTTCTACTACAACAATTATTTTTCAATTTGTGAACAACATCTATAATTATGTCGATTATATTTTTAAATATCATTTATCAAAATCCTTATTTAACAGTAAAATTCCCAAGAACGAACTGCGTGCAATAATTATATTTTCTTTTCCATGGTGCGTAAATATTTATTAGCGTCATTTAATTTAGTTTAAACCTCATTTTTTATTTTTAAAATATTTACGTGGTTTATAGAAACATACGCAAACACAAAAGTTAATTTTTGCAGACTTGCATGAATTTATGTAGAAAACTGGAAATTATGGAAACTAAATGAAATCAATGAAACAGTGCAACGCCATAAATACGCTTGAGGATGGCCAATTCCAGCGCCAGTCGTTTTTGGTAGCTTGAATGGTTTTGTTTGAAATTTATACAAATTTATATGGAATCAACTCATTTGCACTTTCTATAGGATTTTTTTTTTAATAGAAAATATATTTACAATTGGCTACAAAGTACAATATACAAGTCACTTAACCTAACTTATTCTATTCACAAACTCCTTTTAGAAAATATCCAAAAAATGCTTAAAGTTTATTACAAATAGTTTCCTGTTATTCCACCTAACTTCTCTGATTTTGCTTTGTAACTCACTTAAACTTCCCCTATCATATTTACGTAAGCAATAAGACATCGTTTCAGCCATTAACCACAATGCAGCTTTATACTTGGCATTTTTCGTGCTAATGCTACATGACAGTAACTCTTCTGCATCATTTAAATTGATTCTAAACTTTCTTTTGATGACATCATTTAGCCACTGCCAAATAGAACTCGAAGCTGAACATTTTTTGATTCTATGCTCCACCGTATCGATTCTTCCACAAGAGTCACACGTGGGTGAATCAGTACCTCTTATTCGATGATTAAAGAGTTTTTCTTTACATGAAATAATGTCTCTTGTTACTACAAATAATGTTGATTTGGACTCAGATGACAGGAAATTTTTACTAGTATTTTCAAAAATATTTTCCCATAGCAAATGAGGTCTGACAACTTGTTGCTTGATAGTGAAATTTGGTGAGTCAATAACATAATTATAGAACTGTTTACATGTTGTATATTTTAGGTTTCGAAGGTTGTTTGCTAGCTGAATCCAGTCTCGCGTATTTTTTGTCAGATTTACGTTATTTACTTGTTGGAGCATGAATTCATCAACCACGGGCTCATTTTTTGGTAAAAGAATGTTTTTGGCAAAAAGACTTTTTGTTTTAGCTTCCACATCAACTAGAGAGAGACCCCCTCTACACACCGGTAAATACAATTCTTTCCGTTCTACTTTGTAAAACTGGCCTTTCCAGAGAAATTTACCACACATGCTTCTTAATAGCGCGATATGCTTATTGTTAGGCGGAAAAAGCTGGGCAATATACCATAGTTTTGACAGTATGAAACTGTTCAAAAGTCATGTTTTTACCTTTGTTATACTATAACAAAGGTTTAGGAATTGGTCGAAAAACACGAAATTGATCCGAGGCCCGGAGGGCCGAGTCACATATACCAATCGACAGGGTTCGACGAACTGAGCAATGTCTGTGTGTGTGTGTGTGTGTGTGTGTGTGTGTGTGTGTGTGTGTGTGTGTGTGTGTGTGTGTGTGTGTGTGTGTGTGTGTGTGTGTGTGTGTGTGTGTGTGTGTGTGTGTGTGTGTGTGTGTGTGTGTGTGTGTGTGTGTGTGTGTGTGTGTGTGTGTGTGTGTGTGTGTGTGTGTGTGTGTGTGTGTGTGTGTGTGTGTGTGTGTGTGTGTGTGTGTGTGTGTGTGTGTGTGTGTGTGTGTGTGTGTGTGTGTGTGTGTGTGTGTGTGTGTGTGTGTGTGTGTGTGTGTGTGTGTGTGTGTGTGTGTGTGTGTGTGTGTGTGTGTGTGTGTGTGTGTGTGTGTGTGTGTGTGTGTGTGTGTGTGTGTGTGTGTGTGTGTGTGTGTGTGTGTGTGTGTGTGTGTGTGTGTGTGTGTGTGTGTGTGTGTGTGTGTATGTGTGTATGTATGTGAGGGGCGCAACTTTTCTATCGCCTGTTTCTCGGAGATGGCTGAACCGATTTGTTCGCTATTACTTTTGTTTGAAAGGTATTATTGCCTAGTATATCACTATTGAATTGCTTCGAGGTCCGACATTTCGTTTAAAAGTTATAAGTAAAAAAGTGAAAATTATGTGACACGATTTTCTCCGGAACCGAATGACCGATTTCAACGATTTTGGTATCGAATGAAAGCTCTTGTTAACGCTAAATTTTTCGGGTAAATTTTATTGAAAACAAACAAGTAGTTTACTAGTTATACTTAAAAAACCTGTTTGACAAGGTAATAATTATCGCCTGTTTCTTAGAGATGACTAAACCGATTTAGGCGTTATTAGTCTCATTTGAAAGGTAGCATAACCTAATAGATCACTATTGATTTGTTTGTATTGTATTGATTGGACGTTTAAGTTATGAGTAATTGAATACAACACATTAAAATTTACAATAATTTATAACGATTTCATCTAAGATGATTTATCTAATTTGAATTATTTTGGCATCAAATTAGAGATTTTAATGCTAATATCTGCAAAATTTCAGAAGAATCGGTTTTACCGATCAAAAGATATTAACCCTCCAACACGCGCACCAACTTTTGTAATACGGTTACTCACGCGCACAATGGCCCAAAGCCAAAAGGACCTGCGCATGCGCACTAGAATTTTGACTGGGAAAACTTGGTTTTAGGTTTATGGAACCTTCGGAAGAGTTTCTTGAAATTGAAAGCTCTATCGTCTGGTGGAATTTCAATTTTGATTAATCCCCCTAAAAGTGAAATATAAAAATTATTTTTCTTCAGTTTCAATATAACACATTGATGTGTTCTGCAAAGTTTTAGAGCATTTCATTACAAGAAATTTTGTTGAATACAGTAACCTTCTATCTATTCAGCGAAGATAGCAAAATCTTATTTATTGTATATGAATTTGTAAAATCAGTTTTTCTATTTTAGCTCTTTTTGTAATTATTGTATGACTTGTTCATGCACTACAAAATTGTACAAATAGTAAAAATACACAACTTTGCTGAAAATAGCATACCTCTATGTTTGCTTGTTTAGGAACCGTAGAACTTTGATTATAAAAAATACCCAAATTTTGACCCCGAATTACTAGACTACCAGCAGACGGATACATTTTAAACATTTTACATTTGCTGATAGTTTTGCTGCATACAGACACCATTTTTCCATATGAAGAAATGAGAGAAAATTCCAGTTGAGGTCAATTGCGGTACACCTCACATGCTGACTGCTTCGTTTCTGTGATGTCAGTTTATGCTGATCTATTTTCCCAAGAATTTAAAATATTAATGCATTGAATAATTATGACATTTTACTCATAACAAGGTAATTGAAGAATATACGATTTGTAACTTTATAACAATATGGCATTCAAAAACCTACACGTGTTGTACAAAATGTGTGAGTAATTGAAGGTTAATTAAAATTGATGAAATTTATTGATGTCAATCAAAAAGAATGGCATTACAGGAATTTATGCATAGTTCAAAAACCTATAAACTAGACCTTTACTACGGAATGTATACGTTAAAGAATAATATTTCCTCTTACAACTTGCTTTTATTTGCACTTACTCAAATTAGTAACAACCAACTTACCCTTTCTCAGTAATTTCATGAAAAAGGAACTATCAAAATTTATAAGTGCTGCTATTTTGTTCAAATTTTGTAAACTTATTCAATTTCCAAAAATTTTATGAAAACCAACGCACTACGCAACGTTAACCAATAGATAAATTATGTTCCAAAGACTTGTCGATTTCTATCTCAAAGAGCAAGTAAGACCGTATAACAAAGGTTCCTTTCACCACTAGGTGGATTAAATCGGGTTTTTTGAAACAAATTTAATTTTCTTTTGTAGTGGAGTGATAAAATAAAGTTGATGTTCTTAATCAAATCATCGTAATTTACGGCAATCATTTGCTTGTAGTTGTCTGAAAATTTAATACCTAATATTTTGATCTCATTTGATTCTTTGATCATCTGCGGCCCTATAACACAGCTGTTTAGTCTCAAAAACTGCGATTTTCTTAAATTTAGTTTGATTTTTGAGTAAATGCTAAAGTAGTTTATTAACTGCAGAACTGTGTCAAACTCATTGTCATTTTTAATAAAGATATTGAAGTCATCAGCGTAGGCGATTACTTTGATAATTACGTCATCCACTAAAACCCCTGTTATATTTTGATATATCGTTCTAATTAACGGTTCCAGATACAGGGCAAACAGTGCTATGCTCAAGGGGCATCCCTGTCTGACTGAGCTTAAAATCGGAAAACTGGACGTTAGAAATCCATTGAAACATACGCTTGACGTGGCATTTTTATACAGCTTACGTAGACATTCGATAAAATTCGGCGGTGATCCAAATCTATCCAACACAAACCATAAAAACTCGTGATCAACTCTATCGAATGCCTTTTCAAGATCTACACTCAATACTGCTCCCTTAAATCTACGACTGCGATTAGATTTAATCAACACGTTCCGCAACAGACGTAAATTATCAACGCATGAATTATTCGAGATGCACGCTGACTGTCCTCGCCCTAGCAATTTTACTAGCATAGGTTGTAGACGATTGTAAAGAATCTTTGTGAAAATCTTGTAATCAGTATTTAGCATACTGATTGGTCGTTTATCTTTCAAACTATGTTGATCACCCTTTTTTGGAATGAGAGCTATAATACCCGAGGAAAAAGAAGCTGGAGGATACTCACCATCAACAAGGAATGAATTATACAGGGCAAGTAAATCGTTTTTGATTAAATCATAAAACATCAAGTAAAATTCGTAGCTTATTCCGTCTGGTCCAGGGCAAGTCTTTTTCGAGGCAGTTTTTACTACGAAATCAATTTCTTGCAATGTAATTGGTCTAACTAAGCTCATTCTATCATTGTCGTCTAATCTTTTATCCATGATGGTCAAGACGTTTTCGTAGTTCCTGCATGAATCTGGTTGTTTTTGAAACTTTTCTGAGTAGTGCTTAAATATTTCAGGCTTAAGAATATTGAGATCTGACGTAATCTCATCGTTAATACGCAATTTTAATAACTTGGACTGCGATGATCGATTGATGAAAGACGTTACTTGAAAAAACGACAACTTTTCGTCGCTACAAATTGCGTTTACCTTCAACTTGTGTTTAAATTTATTCAACCGTTGTTGTTCCAGCTCCATTAATTTAGATTTCACTATCATCAGTTCTGATGAAACATCGATATTCAGATTTTGTTTTTCCACGATCTCCCGAAGACATACATAGAAAAAATTATCTGTCTATTCAATTGTTGATTCATAACAAACATTTCATGTTTAAAAAAAGCTCGGATACCTCTCTTCACATCGTTATTCCACCAAAAGTTCAAATTTTGATGAGAATTTCGTTGCTGTAGTTGCAAATATGTTTGTTTGAATCTATTTTGTACATCCTCATTGCCAAGTAATGATGCATTCATCTTCCAGTATCCTCTACCATAGAAATTGATGCTAACATTCCCTACTTCCATTTTAAACATCACACTATTGTGATCTGAGAAAGGGACCGCAATTGTTTCTACACTTCTAATTAAATCTACAAAGCGAGCTGAACCGTCGATACGATCAAGCTGTGATTTCGATTCTCCTCTACAAAAAGAGAATTTGCCGTTTAATTTTTTTGCCAATTCTACATCTCTCAGATCTAATTCAGTTACCAATCTCCTCAAGCCCATACAGGAATTTTTTGACGAACCATTTGAGTCATTTTTTTCTAAAATGCAGTTAAAATCACCCAATACTACATTCTCTCTAAATTCAGCTAAATGCACCTTGCATCTGTGAAGAGTATGTCTCTCTCTCGCTTACATAGTGCGCCTGAGTGCGCGTAAACGTTGATGTAATTGATGCCATCTATCACTGCTGACGTTAGTCGTCCATTTGGGTTCATTACCACGTTGGAAAAATTCAACACTATTACGCAAAAGAATACCAGTACCTTTCCCATCGTCACTGATGTTCACAAACGCTCTGTGCGTTGGAATGAAAGAAAAATTTTCAAATGCAACTTCTTGCATGAATATGATATCAAGGTCATTCCATACATTCCATTCCATTCCATACAAATTCTTTCAATAAGTGTTGTTTAATACGACAACTTATTGAATTTAAATTGATGGTAGCTACTCTACGTATAGACGGCATTTAAAGCACAATCGAAATGTTAAACCTCCGAATACTACTGAGTTATTTCAATCTAAAACAATTGGTACTTGGTATAGCACATTGAGTCACGCTTCTTACGATTTTGAACAATTTCTCGTAACGATCTTATCTCTGGAGCTGTTTGTCTGTTCCACATGTGGTTTCTTCTTTTTACCTCGACCCTTTTTACCTGACTCGATATCCGAGCTCTCTGTTTCTGAGGTTGTTTCCGGTGGACGTTTCAATTGATAACTCCCCTTCCTATGTTCATCCTCATCTTCGCTGAAATTCATCGCCATATGGTAAGTGTCGGTGTTATCTTCTACGATGGTCTTTGGTGCGTCAGATTGTCGTTTGGTGGTGATTGTTGGATTCACGGTATCAATGGCATTTTTGGAGTTGTCGGTATCGCGCGTGTCGTATTCATTTGAGTTCGTTGGCGTCACTGTCACTTTGTCTGCGGTAGGCTTCGTCTCGTTTCGATTAATTGTGGCGTTTGAGTTCACCGTTTCCGCAGTATCTTCAGTTCTCTTCCTTAGCACAGTCATCGATGACGACATGGAGTTTATTGTACTTTCGAGTCTGGTTGCAACTTTAAAGTTAGCTGCAACTCGACTATACCATAGACTATTGTTCGGGTTTTCTCTCAAACTGGCCAGTTTAGGACATTCCGCTTTAATGTGTCCCTCCAATTTACAAAAAAAGCATCTGTTTTTGAGCCCTTCGTAGAACAATCTTGCACGAAAGTGTCCTATGTAGAGATTCGCCGGAATTTCTTTTTCAATCTCCATGTGGACTCCTCTGATTCCGCTAAAAACCTGGTAGCCGTAATCTGCAGGGTATCTTTCTCGTACGTGTTGACGGATTCTTCCAAATTGTCCAAGGATAGCTGCTATATCTATGTCGTTTGTTTCGGGAGGCAAGTTGAAAATACGGATGTATTTGAACTGACGGCTGGCTAATTCCAACTGAACACGCGATTTCTCTCCGTCGCCATATTTAAATGTATATTGTTCTTCCGTAGAACTGGTAAACTTGTTGAAACTGGTGTCATCGATGAATTTGATATAAAACTTTTGATCGTTTTCATCTTTATACACAGAGTGGACGTCAGTAGCAGGAACTTTCAGCACTTCCATTATAAACTTTAGGACATCAAGGTGCGCCGGAACTTTATCTGAACTGGCAAATACCAGTCTCAAAGTATTCTTTCTGGTCTCCATATTCCTATCTATTGTTTGAATAGATTCCGCTTTTAAAGGATTGAAAAAAAACAATGTATCACACTAAGTGTGAGACCCACCTTTGTCACTTCAAGAGCACTGTATTATATGTCTTTACTCTTCGGCGTCCAAGTAGGAACTGAAACTACATTTTTACCTTTGTTATAGAGTAAGGAGGAATAAAAGTGCGATTAATTCATTTATCGGTGCAGATTCCAAGTAAATTGACTACTTTGGCATTATTGGGTGACTACTTTGACAGCTTGAATCTAACGTAAATTTTGGTTGCTTCAAGTGAGAAAATATCTCTTTGAAGGAAGCCTACCATCTTATTCTAATTACAAATAAATACAAAGCATAATTTATAAGGATAAAAAATAGAATAGAGTAGGGCGGGGCATAAGTGCGATGTTTGAAGTTGTCATCAATTTTCGCGAGATATAAAGAAGGACAACAACAAAATATATTTTATAGTGATGCAGCTACTCAATGTCTTTACATTCCACTATAAATCATCTGGAACAATAGTGTTATTGATAATTAATTCTTCATTCTTCTGATCAAGTGCCGATTCGCACTTTTACCCCACTAGCGGGGCAAAAGCACGAATACCGCGGGGCAAAAGTGCGAAGCTCGAATCCATGAAATTAGCACAGCAGTAGCTAACAAAACCATTTTATCTTTAATCTGCGGTATGTTTCGGTAAGGAATATTCTCAATTTCCACCTTTCCAATTTTGCGCTGGTGTATTGCAGCCTCCGAAACTTTCCCAAACGTTTGTTTTTTGTTTCATCAGCGGAAAAACATTGTTTTCCTTCGACCAACATCTGTAGAGCATCCAGTTTTTTTTGCAGATCTTCCATTTCTAGTATCTGTAATATAGTGCCAAAAGCTGTATATAATTAGTTATACATTTTTCCCTCGGTCATGAATCGCAATTTTGTCCCGCTAGGCGCTTGGCGGGGTTTGATTAAATTATGGAAAAGCGAAATATTTTGTAAACTCTTTTCACCGTATTTTCAAAACAGATATGCGAGTGATGTAAAACACTGCTACAAATTTTCAACAAGTAATATCCTCCTGTTGATATCGTATTACCCGTATAACAAAAAATTACATCAAAACCGCCCTAAAATAACATTTGCACATAACTCAGCAGGTATGCTTCGTAAGCAACCAAAATTTACGTTAGATTCAAGCTGTCAAAGTAGTCACCCAATAATGCCAAAGTAGTCAATTTACTTGGAATCTGCACCGATAAATGAATTAATCGCACTTTTATTCCTCCTTACTTTATAACAAAGGTAAAAATGTAGTTTCAGTTCCTACTTGGACGCCGAAGAGTAAAGACATATAATACAGTGCTCTTGAAGTGACAAAGGTGGGTCTCACACTTAGTGTGATATATTGTTTTTTTTTTCAATCCTTTAAAAGCGGAATCTATTCAAACAATAGATAGGAATATGGAGACCAGAAAGAGTACTTTGAGACTGGTATTTGCCAGTTCAGATAAAGTTCCGGCGCACCTTGATGTCCTAAAGTTTATAATGGAAGTGCTGAAAGTTCCTACTACTGACGTCCACTCTGTGTATAAAGATGAAAACGATCAAAAGTTTTATATCAAATTCATCGATGACACCAGTTTCAACAAGTTTACCAGTTCTACGGAAGAACAATATACATTTAAATATGGCGACGGAGAGAAATCGCGTGTTCAGTTGGAATTAGCCAGCCGTCAGTTCAAATACATCCGTATTTTCAACTTGCCTCCCGAAACAAACGACATAGATATAGCAGCTATCCTTGGACAATTTGGAAGAATCCGTCAACACGTACGAGAAAGATACCCTGCAGATTACGGCTACCAGGTTTTTAGCGGAATCAGAGGAGTCCACATGGAGATTGAAAAAGAAATTCCGGCGAATCTCTACATAGGACACTTTCGTGCAAGATTGTTCTACGAAGGGCTCAAAAACAGATGCTTTTTTTGTAAATTGGAGGGACACATTAAAGCGGAATGTCCTAAACTGGCCAGTTTGAGAGAAAACCCGAACAATAGTCTATGGTATAGTCGAGTTGCAGCTAACTTTAAAGTTGCAACCAGACTCGAAAGTACAATAAACTCCATGTCGTCATCGATGACTGTGCTAAGGAAGAGAACTGAAGATACTGCGGAAACGGTGAACTCAAACGCCACAATTAATCGAAACGAGACGAAGCCTACCGCAGACAAAGTGACAGTGACGCCAACGAACTCAAATGAATACGACACGCGCGATACCGACAACTCCAAAAATGCCATTGATACCGTGAATCCAACAATCACCACCAAACGACAATCTGACGCACCAAAGACCATCGTAGAAGATAACACCGACACTTACCATATGGCGATGAATTTCAGCGAAGATGAGGATGAACATAGGAAGGGGAGTTATCAATTGAAACGTCCACCGGAAACAACCTCAGAAACAGAGAGCTCGGATATCGAGTCAGGTAAAAAGGGTCGAGGTAAAAAGAAGAAACCACATGTGGAACAGACAAACAGCTCCAGAGATAAGATCGTTACGAGAAATTGTTCAAAATCGTAAGAAGCGTGACTCAATGTGCTATACCAAGTACCAATTGTTTTAGATTGAAATAACTCAGTAGTATTCGGAGGTTTAACATTTCGATTGTGCTTTAAATGCCGTCTATACGTAGAGTAGCTACCATCAATTTAAATTCAATAAGTTGTCGTATTAAACAACACTTATTGAAAGAATTTGTATGGAATAATGACCTTGATATCATATTCATGCAAGAAGTTGCATTTGAAAATTTTTCTTTCATTCCAACGCACAGAGCGTTTGTGAACATCAGTGACGATGGGAAAGGTACTGGTATTCTTTTGCGTAATAGTGTTGAATTTTTCCAACGTGGTAATGAACCCAAATGGACGACTAACGTCAGCAGTGATAGATGGCATCAATTACATCAACGTTTACGCGCACTCAGGCGCACTATGTAAGCGAGAGAGAGACATACTCTTCACAGATGCAAGGTGCATTTAGCTGAATTTAGAGAGAATGTAGTATTGGGTGATTTTAACTGCATTTTAGAAAAAAATGACTCAAATGGTTCGTCAAAAAATTCCTGTATGGGCTTGAGGAGATTGGTAACTGAATTAGATCTGAGAGATGTAGAATTGGCAAAAAAATTAAAAGGCAAATTCTCTTTTTGTAGAGGAGAATCGAAATCACAGCTTGATCGTATCGACGGTTCAGCTCGCTTTGTAGATTTAATTAGAAGTGTAGAAACAATTGCGGTCCCTTTCTCAGATCACAATAGTGTGATGTTTAAAATGGAAGTAGGGAATGTTAGCATCAATTTCTGTGGTAGAGGATACTGGAAGATGAATGCATCATTACTTGGCAATGAGGATGTACAAAATAGATTCAAACAAACATATTTGCAACTACAGCAACGAAATTCTCATCAAAATTTGAACTTTTGGTGGAATAACGATGTGAAGAGAGGTATCCGAGCTTTTTTTAAACATGAAATGTTTGTTATGAATCAACAATTGAATAGACAGAAAATTTTTTTCTATGTATGTCTTCGGGAGATTGTGGAAAAACAAAATCTGAATATCGATGTTTCATCAGAACTGATGATAGTGAAATCTAAATTAATGGAGCTGGAACAACAACGGTTGAATAAATTTAAACACAAGTTGAAGATAAACGCAATTTGTAGCGACGAAAAGCTGTCGTTTTTTCAAGTAACGTCTTTCATCAATCGATCATCGCAGTCCAAGTTATTAAAATTGCGTATTAACGATGAGATTACGTCAGATCTCAATATTCTTAAGCCTGAAATATTTAAGCACTACTCAGAAAAGTTTCAAAAACAACCAGATTCATGCAGGAACTACGAAAACGTCTTGACAATCATGGATAAAAGATTAGACGACAATGATAGAATGAGCTTAGTTAGACCAATTACATTGCAAGAAATTGATTTCGTAGTAAAAACTGCCTCGAAAAAGACTTGCCCTGGACCAGACGGAATAAGCTACGAATTTTACTTGATGTTTTATGATTTAATCAAAAACGATTTACTTGCCCTATATAATTCATTCCTTGTTGATGGTGAGTATCCTCCAGCTTCTTTTTCCTCGGGTATTATAGCTCTCATTCCAAAAAAGGGTGATCAACATAGTTTGAAAGATAAACGACCAATCAGTATGCTAAATACTGATTACAAGATTTTCACAAAGATTCTTTACAATCGTCTACAACCTATGCTAGTAAAATTGCTAGGGCGAGGACAGTCAGCGTGCATCTCGAATAATTCATGCGTTGATAATTTACGTCTGTTGCGGAACGTGTTGATTAAATCTAATCGCAGTCGTAGATTTAAGGGAGCAGTATTGAGTGTAGATCTTGAAAAGGCATTCGATAGAGTTGATCACGAGTTTTTATGGTTTGTGTTGGATAGATTTGAATCACCGCCGAATTTTATCGAATTTAAAAATGCCACGTCAAGCGTATGTTTCAATGGATTTCTAACGTCCAGTTTTCCGATTTTAAGCTCAGTCAGACAGGGATGCCCCTTGAGCATGGCACTGTTTGCCCTGTATCTGGAACCGTTAATTAGAACGATATATCAAAATATAACAGGGGTTTTAGTGGATGACGTAATTATCAAAGTAATCGCCTACGCTGATGACTTCAATATCTTTATTAAAAATGACAATGAGTTTGACACAGTTCTGCAGTTAATAAACTACTTTAGCATTTACTCAAAAATCAAACTAAATTTAAGAAAATCGCACTTTTTGAGACTAAACAGCTGTGTTATAGGGCCGCAGATGATCAAAGAATCAAATGAGATCAAAATATTAGGTATTAAATTTTCAGACAACTACAAGTAAATGATTGCCGTAAATTACGATGATTTGATTAAGAACATCAACTTTATTTTCATTCATCCTTTCATCCTTTTTTCATGAAATTACTGAGAAAGGGTAAGTTGATTGTTACTAATTTGAGTAAGTGCAAATAAAAGCAAGTTGTAAGAGGAAATATTATTCTTTAACATATACATTCCGTTTATAGGTTTATAGGTCTAGTTTATAGGTTTTTGAACTATGCATAAATTCCTGTAATGCCATTCTTTTTGATTGACATCAATAAATTTCATTAATTTTTATTAACCTTCAATTACTCACACATTTTGTACAACACGTGTAGGTTTTTGAATGCCATATTGTTATAAAGTTACAAATCGTATATTCTTCAATTACCTTGTTATGTCATAAAAAAATGTCAAAATTATTCAATGTAAAATGTCATAATTATTCAATGCATTAATATTTTAAATTCTTGGGAAAATAGATCAGCATAAACTGACATCACAGAAACGAAGCAGTCAGCATGTGAGGTGTACCGCAATTGACCTCAACTGGAATTTTCTCTCATTTCTTCATATGGAAAAATGGTGTCTGTATGCAGCAAAACTATCAGCAAATGTAAAATGTTTAAAATGTATCCGTCTGCTGGTAGTCTAGTAATTCGGGGTCAAAATTTGGGTATTTTTTATAATCAAAGTTCTACGGTTCCTAAACAAGCAAACATAGAGGTATGCTATTTTCAGCAAAGTTGTGTATTTTTACTATTTGTACAATTTTGTAGTGCATGAACAAGTCATACAATAATTACAAAAAGAGCTAAAATAGAAAAACTGATTTTACAAATTCATATACAATAAATAAGATTTTGCTATCTTCGCTGAATAGATAGAAGGTTACTGTATTCAACAAAATTTCTTGTAATGAAATGCTCTAAAACTTTGCAGAACACATCAATGTGTTATATTGAAACTGAAGAAAAATAATTTTTATATTTCACTTTTAGGGGGATTAATCAAAATTGAAATTCCACCAGACGATAGAGCTTTCAATTTCAAGAAACTCTTCCGAAGGTTCCATAAACCTAAAACCAAGTTTTCCCAGTCACAACTCTAGTGCGCATGCGCACTATATATATATACTAGCTGACCCGACAAACTTCGTATTGCCACAAATTAACCTGTGTTACATAAATCATGAATCTCGGATGATCTTTGTCACAATCTCGAGTTTTGCAAGCCCCCCAGTGGGCGGCGCTTCCGACGGCGGGTCACCGGCAACACTCGCGACCGTCTCGTCCTGAATGATCTAGTGTTACTATAGATAGTTTTTGTGGTCTTGTATTGACTAATGTTTTATGGAAGAGTCTCGAATTTCTCGAGTTCGATTAGTTTTTGCGTTTCGCAAAAATTTCTGTTTTATTTGTATGAGAGTCCATATCCCCCTACCACAGGGGTGAGAGGTCTCTAACTATCGTAAAATAAATTCAAAACTCCAAAATCTCCCACATGCCAAATTTGGTTCCATTTGCTTGATTAGTTCTCAAGTTATAAGGAAATTTGAATTTCATTTGTATGGGAGCTCCCCTCTTAAAAGGGGAAGGGGTCGTAATTCACCATAGAAAAAATTTCTGCCATCTAAAACTCCCACATGCCAAATTTGGTTCCATTTGATTGATTAGTTCTCGAGATAAGAGGAAATTTGCATTTCATTTGTATGGAAGCCCACCCTCTTAAAGGGGAGATGGGCCATAACTCGCTTTTTAAAGAAGAAAGGGGTCTCAATTCACCATAGAAAAAAATCTTGCGTCCAAAACCACTTACATGTCAAATTTGGTTCCATTCGCTTGATTAGGTCTCGAGTTATGAAGAAATTGGTTTTTCATTTGTATAGGAGCCCCCCCCTCTTAAAGTGGGGAAATCCATAGAAAATATACCATAGAAAATATTCTTGCCTACAAAAACACCCACATGATAAATTTGGTTCCATTTGCTTGATTAGTTCTAGAGTTATGAGGAAATTTGTATTTCGTTTGTATGAGAGCCCCCCCTCTTAAAAAGGTAAGGGGTCCTATTTCATCATAGAAAAAATGGTTACACCCACATGCCAAATATGGTTCCATTTGCTTGATTAGTTCTCGAATTATGAGGAAATTTGTATTTCATTTGTGTAGAAGCACCCCCTCTTAAAGTTGGGAGGGGTCCTAATTCACCATAGAAAATATTTTTGCCTCCAGAAACCTCCACATGCCAAATTTGGTTCTATTTGCTTAATTAGTTCTCGAGTTATGAGGAAATTTGAATTTCATTTGTATAGGAACTCCCCCTCCTAAAGTGGGTAGGGGTCCCAATTATAGAAAAAATGTCTCCAAAAACACCCACGTGCCAAATTTGGTTCCATTTGCTTGATTAGTTCTCGAGTTATGAGGAAATTTGTATTTCGTTTGTATAGGAGCCCTCCCTCTTAAAATTGGGAGGGGTCCCAATTCACCATAGAAAATATTCTTGCCCTCGAAAACTTTCACATGCCAAATTTGGTTTCATTTGCTTGATTAGCTCTCGAGTTATGAGGAAATTTGTATTTCATTTGTATAGGAGCCCCCCCCCCCTCCTAAAGTGAGGAGGGGTCCCAGTTCATCATAGAAAAAATTTTTGTCTCCAAAAACACCCACGTGTCAAATTTGGTTCCATTTGCTTGATTAGTTCTCGAGTTATGAGGAAATTTGCATTTCATTTGTATAGGAGCCCCCCTTCCTAAAGTGGGGAGGGGTCCCAATTCATCATAGAAAAAAATTTTGTCTCCAAAAACACCCACGTGCCAAATTTTGTTCCATTTGCTTGATTAGTTCTCGAGTTATGAGGAAATTGTATTTCGTTTGTATAGGAGCCCCCCCTCTTAAAGTGGGGAGGGGTCCTTATTTACCATAGAAAATATTCTTGCCCTCGAAAACTTTTACATGCCATAGTTTGTTCCATTTGCTTGATTAGTTCTTCAGTTATGAGAAAATTTGTATTTCATGTGTATAGGATCCCCCCCTCCTAAAACGGGGAGGGGTCCCAATTCATCATAGAGAAAATTCTTGTCTCCAAAAACACCCACATGCCAAATTTGGTTCCATTTGCTTAATTACTTCTCGAGTTATGAGGAAAATTGTGTTTCTTTGGTACAGGAGCCCCCAGGGATGGTTCGATCACTTTGACTCAATTTTGATTCATTTGACAGTACCGTCTCAGCCGAGTCAAATATGACAATGTTACATATGGGACATTTGTAGAACTAGTTCTAATCTACAATTCTTCTGAACAAAGTGTTGCTGTATCTTTTGTAGTTACGGTGCTACAACGCTAGTAACTCATCAGTGACTAAATGAACGTTCATTTAGTCAGTAATAAGATACTAGCATTGTAGCGCTATAACTACAAAAGATACAGCAAAACTTTTTTGAGCAAAATTATAGATAATAACCTTTCCTACCAATGCCCCATATATAACTTTGTCATATTTGGCCCCGTTAAGACGGTACTGTCAAATGAATCAAAATTGAGTCAAAGTGATCGAACCATCCCTGGGAGCCCCCCCTCTTAAAGTGCGGAGGGGTCCTAATTTACTATAGAAAATATTCTTGCCCTCGAAAACCTTCACATGCCAAATTTGGTTCCATTTGCTTGATTAGTTCTCGAGTTATGAGGAAATTTGTATGGAAGCCCCCCCTTTTAAAGAGGAGAGGAGTTATAATTCCCCTTATAAAGAGGGGAGGGGTCTCAATTTACCGTAGAATAAATTCTTGTCACCGAAGACACCCACATGCCAAATTTTGTTCTATTTGCTTGATTAGTTGTCGAGTTATGCAGAAATTTGTGTTTCATTTGTATGGGAGCCCCCCCTCTTAGTGGGGAGAGGGGTTTCTAACCATCACTAAAACCTTTCCTGGCCCCATAAAACCTCTACATGCATATTCTCATGCCGATTTGTTCAGTAGTTTTCGATTCTATAAGGAACATACGGACAGACAGACAGACAGACAGACAGAAATCCTTCTTTATAGGTATAGATATATATATATATATATATATATATATATATATATATATATATATATATATATATATATATATATATATATATATATATATATATATATATATATGTGTGTGTGTGTGTGTGTGTGTGTGTGTGTGTGTGTGTGTGTGTGTGTGTGTGTGTGTGTGTGTGTGTGTGTGTGTGTGTGTGTGTGTGTGTGTGTGTGTGTGTGTGTGTGTGTGTGTGTGTGTGTGTGTGTGTGTGTGTGTGTGTGTGTGTGTGTGTGTGTGTGTGTGTGTGTGTGTGTGTGTGTGACGCTTTCAATCTCACTCACTTGTCTCGAAGATGGCTGGACCGATTTTAATGTTCTTAGTGTCAAATGAAAGGTCTAGGTGTCCCATAGGTCGCTATTGAATTTCATACTGATCGGACTTTTAGTTCAAAAGTTATGTATAAAAATACGAAAAATATGGGACTTCATTATCTGATAGGTCCCTTAACCGATTTGAACAAAATTGATTGCATATGAAAGAGGAGCCTTGCAAACCCTTAACTTCCAAATTTCATGACGATTGGACTTGTAGTTTGAAAGTTAAATAAAGAAATGTGAAAAAATAGTATTTAAATCATATTTTTGTAACATATAAGCATTAATTCAATGAAAAACATTATACGATTTATTATCATTTGAAAATTACTGTTGAGATCTATCAAACGAATCCGAGTTATTGAAAATCGGACGGTTCATTCAAAAGTTATTCAAACTTTAACACTTAAGCACCGTATATTAAACCGTTAAAACGTGTAAAATCAAAACATATCAATCAAATGTTGATTGTATTCAATGTGTGTGATGTATGTGCCTGTGTATGTATGTATGTATGTATGTAGGTAAGTATGTATGTATGCATGTATGTATGTATGTATGTATGTATGTATGTATGTATGTATGTATGTATGTTTTTACCTTTGTTATGCTATAACAAAGATTTAGGAATTGGTCGAAAAACACGAAATTGATCCGAGGCCCGGAGGGCCGAGCCACATATACCAATCGACAGGGTTCGACGAACTGAGCAATGTCTGTGTGTGTGTGTATGTGTGTATGTATGTGCGGGGCGCAACTTTTCTATCGCCTGTTTCTCGGAGATGGCTGAACCGATTTGTTCGCTATTACTTTTGTTTGAAAGGTATTATAGCCTAGTATATCACTATTGAATTAGTTCGAGGTCCGACATTTCGTTTAAAAGTTATAAGTAAAAACGTGAAAATTACGTGACACGATTTTCTCCGAAACCAAGTGACCGATTTCAACGATCTTGGTATCGAATGAAAGCTCTTGTTAACGCTAAATTTTTTGGGTAAATTTTATTGAAAACAAACAAGTAGTTTAAAAGTTATCCTAAAAAAACCTGTTTTGACAAGATAATAATTATCGCCTGTTTCTTAGAGATGGCTAAACCGACTTAGGCGCTATTAGTCTCATTTGAAAGATAACATAGCCTAATAGATCACTATTGATTTGTTTTTTGATTGGACGTTCAATTTGAAAGTTACGAGCAATTGAATACAACACATTAAAATTTATAATAATTTATAACCATTTCATCTAAGATGCTTTATCTAGTTTGAATTATTTTGACATCAGATTAGAAATTTTAATGATGCAAATATATCTGCAAAATTTCAGTAGAATTGGTTTTGCCGATCAAAAGATATTAACCCTCCAACACTCGCGCCAACTTTTGTAATACGGGTTATTCGCGCGCACAATGGCCCAAAGCACTATGGGCCAGAAATTAAAATTTCGGGACAAATATATTTGCGGTTAAACGACGTGTCTCAGCTCAATGTGGTCTTCGGCAACTTTTTGAATGAAAAAATGATGCATGTTTTGAAGGGGTCGTCCAATATTTACGAGTTACTTTAACAACAATTTAAGTAATAACTTTTTGAGTAAATCTTTTTTCACCTTTTTGGTTTCAAAATATTAAATATAAACCAATTTTAAGTATTTTTTCTGAAGATACCAAACTTCTATCTTTTACCCATTTACAGCAATAGACCTTTGTTTATAAACGACCCCTCAAATCACATTTCTTCTTGTAACATGTTTATTTCAACAGACAGCTCAATGTGATGTTCTAGAAAACATTTTGCACATAAAAGAGGAATATTTTTGCTGAAGACTGTTTTGCTTTTTCTGCATTAATTAATAAGATATAACTGTTTTTAGGCTAAAAACCGTTTGATGAAAAATGTGTATTTTTTCAAGGGTGGTGTCTTCGGAGAAGTAAAATAATAAAATATAGCGCATCTTTCTGCACTATTAGGGTGACCATGAATTCATCTATTAGGGTGATACAAACTTTTGTTTTCTTAATTAATTTAAAAAAAAAAGTTTTTTTCTCCAAAAGTTTCAGAAAATACTAAAATAAGCAACTTTGCTGAATTAAGTTACTATCTATCTCTTACCGGTTACGAAATATAATGATGTGTTAAAAAAGAGCGCTTAAAACTCAATTGCACTCAATAACTTTGCACACGATTATTTTATTGCTTTCAAGTGTTCTACAAAGTTATTTAGTATGTTAAAATACATATTTTCTGTGAAGACTGTTTGACGCTAGGACGCATATTTATTAAGTTATAAAATGTATGAAAAAAAAATCCGCACTATTCCCAGGTATTCCCAGCCATGATATTCTCAGGTATTCTCTGAAATACACATTTGGGCAGATAGCTTTAATAATTCCCTACAAATTGGTATGCAAACTAATTGCAGATACTTGCAGATGGCTAAGATATTCGGATTTTTCATCAGACGGTTTTTAACGTAAAACCAGTTATATCTTATTAATTAATGCATATAAAGCAAAACAGTCTTCAGCAAAAATATTCCTCTTTTATGTGCAAAATATTTTCTAGAACAACACATTGAGCTGTCTGTTGAAATAAACATGTTACAAGAAGAAATGTGATTTGAGGGGTCGTTTATAAACAAAGGTCTATTGCTGAAAATGGGTAAAAGGTAGAAGTTTCATATCTTCAGAAAAATTACTTGAAATCGGTTTATCTTTAATATTTTGGAACCAAAAAGGTAAAAAAAAGTTTACTCAAAAAGTTATTACTTAAATTGTTGTTTAAGTAACGCTTAAATATTGGATGACCCCTTCAAAATATGCATCAATTTTTTATTCAAAAAATTGCCGAAGACCACCTTGAGCTGAGACATGCTGTTTAACCGCAAATATTTTTGTCCCGAAATTTTAATTTCTGGCCCATAGTGCAAAGCCAAAGAGACATGCGCACTAGTTTTGACTGGGAAAACTTGGTTTTAGGTTTATGGAACCTTTGGAAGAATTTCTTAAAATTGAAAGTTCTATCGTCTGGTGCAATTTAAATTTTGATTAATCCCCCTAAAAGTGGAATAAAAAAATTATTTTTCTTCAGTTTCAATATAACACATTGATGTATTCTGCAAAGTTTTAGAGTATATTATTACAAGAAATTTTGCTGAAGACAGTAACCCCCTATCTCTTCAGCGAAGATAGAAAAATATTATTTATTGTATATGAATTAGTGAAATCAGTTTTTTATTTTAGCTCTTTTCGTAATTGTTGTATGACTTTTTCATGTATTACAAAGTTGCACAAATAGTAAAAATACACAACTTTGCTGAATATAGTATACCTCTATGTTTGCTTGTTTAGGAACTGTAGAACTTTGATTATAAAAAATACCCTAATTTTGACCCCGAATTACTCGACTACCAACAGACGGATACATTTTAAACATTTTACATTATTGCTGATTGTTTTGATGCATACAGACACCATTTTTCCATATGAAGAAACGAGAGAAAATTCCAGGCCAATTCCGGTACACCCCATATGCTGATTGCTTCATTTCTGTGATGTCAGTTTATGCTGATCAATTTTCCCAACAATTTAAAGTATTAATGCATTGAATAATTACGACATTTTGCTCATAACAAGTTTATTGAAGAATATACGTTAGTTACACAACAATTTGTAACTTTATAACAATATGGCGTTCAAAAACCTACACGTGTTATATAAAATACAACAGCGTGAGTAACCGAAGGTTAATAAAAATTAATGAAATTTATTCTAGAAAACTTTATTGGTGTGAATCAAATAGGCATTACAGTAAATTATGCATAGTTCAAAAATCTATAAACTAGACCTTTACTACGCAATGTATATGTTAAAGAATAATATTTGCTCTTACAACCTACTTTTACTTGCACTTACTCAAATTATTAACAACTTACTTATCCTTATTCAGCAATTTCATGAAAAAAGGATCTATCAAAATTTATAAGTGGTCATATTTTGTTCAAATTTTGTAAACGTATTCAATTTTCAAAAATTTTATGTAAACCAACGCACTACGCAACGTTAACCAATAGGTGGATTATACTCCGAAGACGTGTCGGTTTCTATCTCAAATAGCAAGTAAGACCGTATAACAAAGGTTCCTTTCACCACTAGGTGGATTAAATCGGGTTTTTTTGTTAGATTATAGTCACTTTAACAGCGTATGTCATTCGTGACTTCTGTGGGGTTGGGATTTGAACCCGGGTCCTTGGCGTGAGAGGCGTGAATGCTAGCCACTACGCCGGGACTGACCCCATGTATGTATGTATGTATGTATGTATGTATGTATGTATGTATGTATGTATGTATGTATGTATGTATGTATGTATGTATGTATGTATGTATGTATGTATGTATGTATGTATGTATGTATGTATGTATGTATGTATGTATGTATGTATGTATGTATGTATGTATGAATGCGTGTCGCCTATGTTGCCAAAATCGAAACCGTGCCAAAATCGAGACCCTTTTTGATATGACAAAATTGAATGTAAATGCATTAGAAATTGTAAAGAAACTGACTAAAGAACTGGCATCGGAGCTCAGCAGTGGTTGGAGAATTCGCGAAAAAGTGATCGTTTGAATCGATGAACATCCCTCATGAACACACACTATTCACCTGCCTCGGCGATAATGCACGCATCAGCTTTGAATTTTATCACGAACAGAACCTCAATGTGAACATCAGAATTCGTTCAAAAATTGAATATTGAACATTGAGTGTGTTCGATTTATCGGATATAGAATGTCCGGGGACGCCAGAAAGTATTCAAAATAATATTACCACGAAAAGGGAATAGTTTAAAGTAGTGTTAGTGGCTTTACAAGCACCAGAAAGCAGTAATTTGCACTTTTGCGTTGCTCACGATATTCGTATATTCAGCGATGCTATGAAGCGTGAGTGTATGATGCTCATTGTTATAGGCGAATTGAACCACTCGCGTAGCTGTTTTATCATGATAAAAACCGTTTGCCGATGCTCGGCGTATATATTCATTTTGCGAGTTTTCCAACCTCTGGAGCTCAGTCACTCGCGGCCTCCTGTCATCATTAAATCTAATTTGCTCAACGATGATTGTTGTGCGTGACTCTGTTCAAAGTTGCTAGAAAAAGTTCTGACAATATTTTTTCGAGTTCAAGATTTAGGCAGTTTTATGAACTGTACGATACAAATTTGATTGCCTGGTGTTTTCGTTAGGCAGCACGGATCGATTTCGTAGTGATACAATGGTGTTTGTTGCCGTTCGGTTGCAATCATTAATTTCTGCCGCGTTCATCGACTGATACTCCGCAAGTTTTCGAGCAAAAGATTCAAAAGGTTTCACCGAGATTCATGCGCACTTGGTTTCGACGAACCGAAAATGAGTTACCTGTCACTTCTTTAGTCAGTTTCTTTAAGAAATTGACTAAATGTTATAAATCAACGACCGCAAACTTTTTTCATGAACACACTTAGGGCAATATTTTTTCGTCATTTAAAGTAATGCGGAAACTGACTGATATTTAAGCGTACTTTTGGAAGTAAAATATTTTGTGTTGCCAAAAACGGATACTTTTGTTGCCAAAATCGAACCATGCCAAATTCGAAATCCCACTATAGTGAGATTCAATCGGAAAAAGTTTTTTCTTTTCTTTAATTTCAGATTTCGATTGTCATTTTCTTCACTTGCTGTAACTCGCAATTGGGCAAGAAAAGCAAAAAGCGAAGAAAAGCAGTTAATTTAAGTATTTAGATATAGTGGTGTATAGGATTTAATATACTAATGGATTGATTTTTCCAAATAAATTTATATAAATTGCAAACAATTTTTGCGCATCAATAGATGCTGTTTCCAATCAATAGATACTAGAGCTTAGAAATTTTATATAAAAATAGGAGGAAAACATTGTATGGTAGTAATTTTGTACGATTTGTCTTCGTTAGTGACACTTTAAGACAGAAATCTTATGTCATGTATCATATTTTAATAAATAAATCGAATTGACAAGCACTGGAAATCATATCGATCATATTTCCCATTTTCAAGCATGTTTATGGCACAGCTTTTGCACTATTCGACCTCATCTTGTTTTCCTAACCCTCTAACGGGATGCATTGTAAAAACGATGCGATCAAGCTAATGACTATCTTTTCATGAAAGTACATTCAAAAGAAGCTTAAGTTTTGATTTTCATGCAAAAATAATTATCTGAAGGAGCGTCAGCTAAGAAATAGTTCCATTTCTCTTTTTCATATCTAATGCTCTATTCAGTTATTTTTTCTAATTCAGATATATTGCAAAATTGAAACCAAGCAAACTAATAGTAAAATTTTGAGATCAACCATTTTGTTGTAGATATCCTTTTTCTTCAAACGCGAAATATAATAATAACACAGGTCTGCAAAAATAAAAAAAATTTCAGATGCATGAGATATTTTAGGTGAATCATATGTTTTTTGGGGTGCTGAATCCAAAACTGATTTCCGTTTTTCTCCATCACGTACAGATTTTTTGCAAATTATGCTTCTTATATGGAAAAGTCACAAATTAGATGGAAAAATTATTATCACAGATTCGTATTAAAACACCTAAATAAGATCTTTTTCTGTTATTTCAGTAAATTTTTACTTAATAAATACAGAAAAAATATTACTGGACTGAAATTTTTATCTTCACTCTTTTTTGCCCTTCAACATTGGGTTAATGTACTCAGGTACGCTCACTTACGCAAATTCAATTGTTGTGCCTCACAGAAGCAAAATCTGTAGAAAATATGTAAGAAGTATTTATAGAGCTGAATAGAATCTACAATTTTGTTGAATAGAGTAGTGCATTAATTTTTCCATTTATAATAAAGACGGCCTTTAAGCCTTGTTATATAAGTAGAACGTTTGTTTGAGCTAAGGATAAAGATGCAATACTATTACAACGTAAATACAAAAGTAATGGAGTATTCAATTCAGAAAGATTGTAGATTGCATTCAGTTCTACAAATGTTTCATACATGACTTTTATCAAATTTGCTTCTATAAAGCAGTACAGTCGACTGAGCGCAAGTGGGTATATTTGAGCGCACCAAATTTGCTTTAAAATAATATTCTCCATAGTTTCTCCATCGTATATGGTTTTCTTCCAAAACATACAAGGGTTTACATTAATAAATACAGTTCTGATGTGAAAATCGATTTTTTAATGTAATTTACATCCGGGATATTTCTGCTGCTTTATGTATAAAACCAACTTTCAAGATTATTCAACAAGTATTACATGAAAACGTGACGTGATGGACAATTTTTATTATTTTTTCTGAATTCAGTGGACAAAAATCTATAAGAATCAGTTGAAAAATCCTATGCAGTTTTTTTGATGCAGACCTGTGTAATTTTTCTGAACTCTTGTTTTTCAAAGATGCTAACTTTTGAACGAATGGTATTAATATCAAAATATCAAAAAATTTGCTATGAACACATATTTCATGTTGTCAATTTAAAACAAGTTTCGTATGTGGCTCTAAAGCCCGAATATTAAGGCCGTCTGCAGACCCGTTAGAGGGGTAATTTCTAATTTTATATATATATTCATTCAAGTCTGCAAAAATTATCTTTTGTATTTACATTATGTTTCTATTAATCACGTAAATATTATAAAACTAAATAAGGTGTTCATCAAGTAACATAAATGACGCTTACAAGTATTTCTGCACCCAAGGAAAGAAAATATAATTATTGTACGCAACTCGTTGTGAATTTGACTGGCAAATAAGGATTTTGAGGAATACAGAACGGATATTTAAAAATATAGTCAAGTTAATTGTAGATGTTCCTGAGGAATTAAATAGTGATTATTGCGGCAGTAGAAAGGCTAGGTCACGCCGCTAGGTGGATTAATTCGGGTTTTTGGTTTTGGGCTATTGTCTCCCGCGAGCAACCGTGTTACAAAAATTGGCGCGAGTGTGCAAGGATTAATATCTGATGGAGGTCTTGAAGAAAACAAATTTTACTGCACAGTCGTCCGGCATTCTTGCGACGTGACCGGACAGACGCACCGTATTCTCCGGCTTTCGCCAGATCTACTATGTGGATCTCTGTAAGTTCATGGCTCATATACCTACACCATTCTCTGCTTTCCGTTTGTACTCCGACCAAAAGCTGAAGCTTCATTCCATCGCCAATAAAAACGACGGTTCGACGGGGAGAGATTATGGTTTCGTTTGACGTTAGCGCTCTATTTCCAAGTGTACTAGTTCCTGAAGCAGTACGAAGTTTGCTAGAACATTTAGAAAGAAGCCGAGCTTCACATACCCATATCGAAGCCTATGTATCAATAGTTGAGCAATGCATGAACCAGAATTTCTTTACGTTCAGACAAAATTCCCGACATCCTACAATAAAGTTCACGGTCGAAAAAGAAGTGGATGGAAAAATACCCTTCCTAGATCTGATAATAACTAAAAAAGAGGACAATACACTTAAGTTTGGCATATACCGAAAACCTACATCCACGGAACGCTACATAACGTCGGATTCTAACCAGTACGGCGCGCAACAACAAGCGGCTTTCAATGCAATGGCACACCGCCTTGTCAGCATATCGATGGAGAAAGAGGACTTTGTAACGGAAAGGGATAAAATATACGAAGCTGCTAGAATCAACGGTTTCGATAATAATTTTGTCGATAAAATAATTCGTCTGCATGAGCGCAAGAGACACAGGAAAAATGTCACTACGTTACAGCCGCAGAAAGATGATGTACAACGAATTAGCATGCCATTCTACCCGAAAGCGATGGTTCTACAATTGATGAAGGGACCAAGTCGAACCAAGCTGTAATCTGAGATTATAACCGGATTCGAACCCACAACACCCGCCAGGGCATGTGGTTCGCTGGTACTTGTACCTTTGAACCATAGAGGCGCTGGACAAAAGGAGACCGAAAAATCCACTTCTCAAGAATAGCGACGCGTTTGGTTGGGCTATCGACACATATTGTGCCGCTTCCTACATCAATTGCAGATTACCACCGAGCGAGAAGTTTTAATCTAACTACTTTTTACTTTCAGGACGACGACACTATGCCGGCCCTTATGACTTGCAAGGTACTGCACGTGACGTTGTTCGTCTGTCAGCGTGTGTCAGCCGCGTTTCTCGGCGCGGGTTTTCGAGGGAAGGCCCCGTTCCTATGTAATAGACTAATCTCAAGTTTTTAGTCTTGACCTTGAAATGCGGTCATACATATATATTAATATTTTTTGAAACGATGGTTGTACAATTGATGAAGGACGGTAGGGGAAAGAAATGAAAATTTTTTAGTGAAGGAGGGGAAGAGCGGAAGGCATAGTGTCGTCGTCCTGAAAGTAAAAAGTACCCAAGTAACCAGTGAGCACTTAAAGCAGCAGAAAAGAAATCTAGATATAGGGATGGGAAAACTATCATTAACTACTGATAGTTATCAGTAAGCAATAATATCACTAAGTATCAGTAAGGTTTCGCTATTATTGATATTTACTGATATAGTAACTTTGTCCCGTTAGAAAAATTAGTTAGAATAAACTTATTGGTCGGTAGTTGCGTACGATAAACGTGGATGACACAATATATCGTAGTCAACGTCAGTAGCCTAAAGCCGGGGTAGCTCGTGCTGATTCAAGCAGTCACCTCCATTTAACTCGAACTTTGGCCACTCGTCGCCAATTTTCCAGTCGTCTCAAAAGTCACAAATCACTTTCGACGTGATCGTGCCATCTTGCACATTGAGCCCCCTGTTCCTGGTGCCAGCGAGGTTGTTGAAGACAACTGTTTCCGTCGCACTATCGTCCGGCATTCTTACGACGTGTCTGGCCCATCAACTTTCGCCAAATGTACGATAGGATTCTCTCCAAACAATGCCTGAATCTCCGTCTCCACCACTCTTCGCTTTCAGTTTGTACTCCGCCAAATATCCGCAGTACCCTTTCGTTCGGACACCGCAAGGGCGCGTATATTCTCCGTGAGCGACCTTATGAGTCCATAAAGAACTACTGACCCAATAAAAGATTTGTGCATTATCAGCTTCGTACGGTAGCGTATGTTTCTTGATAGTAGCGTATAGCGAAGGGCAAAGTAGGCTCGATTTCCTACTTGAATGCGCCGCTGGGTTTCCATACTAATGTTGTCCGCGGTCACCAGCAATCCAAAATACACGAATCCATCTACTACTTCTAGTTTGTAGCCGTCAAGGGTTACCATCCGTGAGAGGCACGCGTTTGGTTCCTTGGAGCCTCTTTCTTTCATGTATGTAATCTTTGACGTATTTATTATTAATCTGATCTTCCTAGACTACTGCTTTCAACCTGGCGTAGGTTGCCTCCACCATCGCAAGGTTTCTAGCCATGATATCAGTCATCTTGTCACCTTATCTCAACTCTCGCTGCGTCTCGAAGGGTGTGTCCCCGAGATGCGCACAAAACACACTACTCGATCGAATAGCTCTGATCAGTAGCGTCAGTTTATCTGGGAAACCGTGTTCATCCAATAAATGCAATTGCTGGTCTTGATCGACTGGTTCGTGTGATGCGTAGGCACGATGTGCTCCCAACATATCTGCTGGGTGGTAAAAATCTGGTCCGTAGTTGCGCGAGCCTCCATAAAGCCCGCTTGGTAAATTAGAAAGTAAATTTACAATGAAGAACGCAGTTATAATATTACAATTTCCTATTTTTTGCTTCAATGCCCTGATGAGTGAAATTACTGATATTTACTGATAGTTATCAGTAACGTACTGGAATTACTGATAGTTATCAGTAACGATTTTTAATGATAGTTCCCATCCCTACTTTTTATTAGCCTATGGTGCACACCATATCGTGCAGCATAGTAGTTCAATATGCCTATGAAAAGCTACTAGAAAGCCGGTTTTGGCGAAATATCCGGGTACATTAGTGCTTGGAGATTTACAAATGTCATAAAACGTAACGCCTGTTCCGTAACGGTGAAACGTCAAACATAAAAAAATGCGAAAATATATACATCCTTTTTTATCTTGCCTCTCTGTTATCCTTAATACACCCAATTCTTTTTTTACACGGGGGATGCGTCCCGTGTAAAAAAATACCGTGCAAAAATAAACCATCGTTTCAAAAAATATTGAAATAAACCGTGTTATTTCGAGAAACCGTGTAAAAAAATCCGTGTTATTTCGAGAAACCGTGCAAAAAAGTCGTGCAAAAAAAATTCCGCGTACTAGAATCGGTGTAAAAAAAGAATTGGGTGTACAACCGTTGTTGGTGGAATTTTAGAAAAACTGTGTTATTTCGAGAAACCGTGCAAAAAAAGTCGTGCAAAAAAAATCCGTGTAAAAAAATCCGTGTAAAAAAATCCGTGCAGAAAAAGAATTGGGTGTACTTTGTTGACGTTTCAAGATTGCTTTTTTGTTATTATTCTTCTTCGGTTAGAATTGAACCGCAAGCCAAATCTGTCGATTACGAGGCTTGGAGGAGTAGGGCAACGCCTTTACCAGTTGATCTGTAAATGGTAATTGCGAGTCAGCTGCCAATAGCTCTACTTAAATTACCGAAATTCTCAACCCTCTAACGGGTAAGACCGTCTGTAGCCGGCCTTCGCTTTTGGAGCTCCAGAGGCGCATGCAAAATTTGTTTTTAATTGGCAATACGCAAAATCTGTTCAGAACAGATTTCTTGACATTTTGATACTAATATCATAACATTCTGACCATGCATTCAAAAGTTATTATCTTTCAAAAACAAAAATTCCGAAAAATTCGGAAAATAATTAATGGCCGAATATTCCCTTTTTTACTTTTGAAGGAAAAGGACATCTAGAACAAAATGATTGACCTAAAAAATGTTTCTATGAGTAAATTTCATGCATTATTTTAATTTTGTAATATATCTGAATTGAAAAAACATCTGGGCAGAACGTTAGACATGAAAAAAGAAAAAGAGAAATTGGACTTTTTCTTACCTGGCCCTCCTCCAGATAATTACTTTTGCATGAAAATCAGAACTTAAGGTTTTTTTGTGTGTACTTTCATGATAAAATAGTCATTAGCTTGATCGCATCGTTTTTACGGTGTTGCCCGTTAGAGGGTTAACTCGGATGTTTGATTTGCTCATCAAGGCGGAATGGAGGGAAAGATTTTATTTTCCACATTCTTCCCAGGTTTCTTCCTTAAGTTGCGCTTTGGGAGAATTACCTACCTTTTATTTTCTTTTTATGTGATGGCATACATGTACCTATAGAAATATTTCTTGCATATTATCCGTCTGCATATGCCATATAGATTCGTGTTGATGTTTATTCTATCGGCAGTGCAGGATTTTTCGTAAGACAAAAAGAGAGGGAAGCATTTTTTCTTTTATTACACGTACGTTCGTAAGGAGATTTCCTGCAAGTGTGAGCAGTGTTCAAAATCTCTTTTGATGCCGGTAACGGCAATAAAGCTCGCTTAGAGCATCTAAGCAGCTTTTCATAATGCTTCAAGTGAATTTTAATTCAGCATTGAGAATGCCATTTTAAAGCTGCTATGCATTGACAATGCTGAATTATATCTGGCAGCATGTAACTTGCAAATATAGAGCAGCTTTCAAGCTTAATTCAGTGCTTAGCGGTTACCTGGGTAGTTAGATTAAAACTTCTCGCTCGGTGGTAATCTGCAATTGATGTAGGAAGCGGCACAATATGTGTCGATAACCCAACCAAACGCGTCGCTATTCTTGAGAAGTGGATTTTGCGGTCTCCTTTTGTCCAGCGCCTCTATGGTTCAAAGGTACAAGTACCAGCGAACCACATGCCCTGGCGGGTGTTGTGGGTTCGAATCCGGTTATAATATCAGATTACAGCTTGGTTCGACTCATGCACCTTCCAGCATTGGACAAAAGGTAGGAGTCAAAATGACTACTTGTCAAGCATAGCTACCAATATCCCCCCCCCCCTTCCTTTCCGCTCTTCCCCTCCTTCACCAAAAATTTTCATTTCTTTCCCCTACCGTCCCTTCATCAAATGTACAACCATCGTTTCAAAAAATATTAAAATGTATGGGTCATTCCACGGGAAATTTACAGTCAAATTTTTTTTTCTCTTCGGAATAGTTTTTTTACGTTCTTTGTTCAAAAAAAATCGACACGTATTTTTGTATTTCGATGTTACTTTTGGAATTCGCAAGATATGAATTTTTAAAGTATTGTAATCCGAAAAAATCACTTTTTTAAATACTGATTGTAAACATAGTTTGTAATATCAAAAAATGACTTTCTACCAGATGTGTTCACTATTCCACAAGCTTTCAAAATTGGTATACCATACCTCCTCTCGATTGGTTTTGAATAGTTCAATAGTGCATTTTTATAAACAATTGCAATTTTTTCAAAGTTGGAACTTTTTTTCTCGATTTTTTTTACTTTAAAATATTTGTTAATCTTTCTCGAAGAAGCATGCAAAATTTGGAAATGGAGTTTGGACTTTAAAAAATCATATCTTGCGAATTCCAACAGTAACATCGAAATAGAAAAATACGTGTCGATTTTTTTTGAGCAAAGAACGTAAAAAATCAGAGGGGTTGTGTACAAGACACAACCGCATATATAGGTGGCGCAGGACTATGTAAGTGTCTTTGTAGTGATAGTAGAATGTATTCATGCTTGTAATCGTTCGATTCTTCATGCATACATGCTATATGCAACTTATATACATGCTACATGCGTTGTATGTAACATTTATCGAAGTAGTAACATTAGATACGTTCAATTCTCAAAAGATTTCAGAGTTATTTCTATGTGCATTTGAAAACAATTTAACAAAATCAAGACCACAAACTATTGCTTTCCTGATACCTTACTGAAATTAAAGATTGTTTTTATTACCCATGGTTCCCCACGTTGAAGGGATTTTACCAATTCAATCCTATTTTATCAACAGCACATCTTTTCACTACACTTCTAATGGAACGGCAAGCATGCGTATTCATACAGAGTCGTATTATAACTGTACACTACAGCTGTAGTACATTTTTCCAACACAGATATCAAATTCGCCGAGGTTTAATCGTCTCGCAGTAAAGAATTAGCAATCTGTTGGGACAATGAACTTGTGTCATTTTTTCTGGCACACTTCCCTAACACAGACATCAAATTGGACTAGGTTTAATCGCCCAAATGAAGAAAAGTATGGATTCTTGACGTTGAACTATTGAAAAATTGAAAATAATGAACCTATGTTTTACCAGAATTCTCGCTTTGTGATTGGTTGGAAGATTCTTTACGATGATCTAAACCTATATCAATTTGATATCTGTGCTTGGGAAGTAAGCCAAAACAAGTGACAAAGTTACCTCATTTCAACAAGATTTCTTAACACCGCGGTTAAACCTAGACCATTTTGATGTCCTTGCTTGGGAAGTATGCCAGAAAGAGTGACAAAGCCCCCTTGTACCAACAAATTAAGAAATTTAATCGCGTTCGTAAGAAATCTGTTGGTACAAGGGGGCTTTGTCACTCTTTCTGGCATACTTCCCAAGCAAGGACATCAAAATGGTCTAGGTTTAACCGCGGTGTTAAGAAATCTTGTTGAAATGAGGTAACTTTGTCACTTGTTTTGGCTTACTTCCGAAGCACAGATATCAAATTGATATAGGTTTAGATCATCGTAAAGAATCTTCCAACCAATCACAAAGCGAGAATTCTGGTAAAACATAGGTTCATTATTTTCAATTTTTCAATAGTTCAACGTCAAGAATCCATACTTTTCTTCATTTGGGTCAATTCTTAGACGATTTTCCGATCGATTGGTGTAAGAATATTGAAAGTCGATCGGAAAATCGCTGAGCTATTAGCGCTCAAAACCTTTCATTTTTCGTGACGCTCGCATTTTTCGATTTTTTGGAATGACACCCTATCTCAAAACTTGCCGTAAGACGTAGTCCCACGTCAAAAAATATTCCGAAGAAAAAAAAAATTTTGATTGTAAATTTCCCGTGGAATGACCCATATGTATGACCGCATTTCAAGGTCAAGACTAAAAACTTGAGATTAGTCTAAAAAGTAAAGTGTCCAAAGGTATTTAGGAGTCATTCTAGTTCTTACGTTAGCACGACTACGTAATTGAAGTTAAAAACGAGCATTTCAAATTTTCACTTAAGGCGGAACCGAAAGTGGCTAACGTTATTGTGTTAGTGCGACAAACACTGTACTGTACATCTCATGTGTTCGTTAAAAACCTAAACGTTTATTTGAATATTGCATTAGTATTGGTAATATATGTCAAATAGCGGAGCTTGCAAACATAAACAGCTGATTCGTAGCCAACCGCACTAATTACAAACATCCCGAAAAAGGGTTTGTTTTCTTTATCAAGGCATTCCGATTCAATCAAAATTAACAGCAGCAACTGAATAATGCTGTTGTGTTTGTCTTTATGAACCTTCAGCGTGTTGCTGAATTGACCAAAGGGAATTTCCAAAACATTGCGCAAAACACAAAATCTCAACTAAAGTGCAATACACATTTTAAACTTTTATTGGCTCACCGTGTGCCATCTTGCCTCATTGGCCTTAACCATTATCTCCTACTCTAACCTCCTCTATGTCTTAAGCTAGCATTTACAAAGATGTCATTTTTCTTTACTCACGGTGCCTCATTCTCTCGATGAACGGTCTCGCTATACTCCGGTCCTTCCGGTGACGTGATCTCGGCTATTGATCTTTCTGCTGCTGCATGCCAAGGCGCTTCACTAGGCAGGCATCCCTGCGTAGTTACTCAGCCCAAGTACCGATTCTTGTTTCGTATATATTGTGCCAGCGCTTGCCGACCAATTCTTCCTGGAGTCAGCGGCCTGCTGTTTACTTTCGGCCAGGACGATGAATTCAATCTATTTGCTTTCACGTAAAGACGGTGTCCTTAGTCTATCTTGGCTCCCGACACAAACGGTGTCCTACGTCGGTCTTAGCTCCACCCAAAGATAAAGTCCTACGTCCGTTCTAGGTCCGTATTAATTCGGTCTCCTACATCGGTTTTAGTTCCGGATGAAAACGGTCTACGGGGTGCTTCGGCTCCGCAAAAAACGATGCACGGTCTGTTTCAGCTCCGCATAAAAACCCTGTTATAATACGTAATTTTGCTATAAAATCTTGTTGCATCTAAACTCTGATTGTACTCACTTCCTTCTGGAAGGTCTGCTGGATCGTCAAACCTCCCTGCTGAAGATATAGCTGTCGTGCTTTCAGTTCCGATTTTTATCTGCCGGGAATGCACGCGGTTGTTAATTTTCTCGTAACGATTAGTGGCTGTAATTACCTCTTATCTCGCTTTCAATCCTAAATGAATCCTAGGAGATCTTTGTCTCGGCATGAGTTTTCGTCTTCTGCCGATCGCTGTAATCTTCAAACGGGGTTGACGTATTTTATTCGAATTTGGATCGCTTCTTGCTGGAGCGGTTTCTCAGCTCTTCTGCTCCCTTTCGACGAATCAGTACTGTGCTTTTACAGAAACTTTGACGGTACACGAGACGATCTCACTAATGAAAGGTAGGTCGCAATTAGTCCCTTTCCGCTGATTTTATATCGATGACATTTACCTTTTTCTATTGCCGTCCGGAGCGATGTTCCAGGAGCTTTTTATTTGCTAGATGGGCAAGATTTTTTCGCGCACTGTTCTCAAAATGGACTATCTGTCCTCGTGGCTTGAGTCGAAAAGAATGATGATGGCGTTTTATCATTATTCGGTGAACTGTTTACTGCTATCGATGTGCACTCCAATGAACCGAAACTGATCGTTTTTGTTTCTGCTGCCTTGTCAACCGGGGGACTCTACAGATCGTGCGTACGATTAATCGCTAATCTATTATCGTTTATCGATATCGTCGACTACGGTTTTGCTCTGTTTGTTAACAGTGTGGCCTTATTTACAATTATATTTTTACAAACGTAACAATGCGTAGGATCACTAGGATGTTTAATTAATCCGCTTGCATCGGATTGCGTTTTTGATTCCTGCGTTTGCGTTTGGTTGTTTACTTCACTTTAAGCTCATCGATGCGCTGAAAGTTGAAAGCTCTTTAAAAGCTCATTGATGTGACGAAAGTTTGATACTGTGTTGCTGCTTTTTCGGAAATCGCTAGTTCAACGAAATATGTCCGTAACCAAATATCTATTAACTAATTCCAAATTATACATTGGTCGCTTTTATGAACATGTAATGATCGATATGTTCAGTTAAATTTATTTTCCATTAGCAATTATGTTTGCTGAGCGTTCATTGATACATAGCAGATCGATAAATTGAATTACAAGTTTTAGGAAATTATAACAGCGCTGGAAGCACTGATTACGTGGCGAAAGCGTGCTCTGCCAATACAGATGCATTTTTAAGGCGCAAAACAATACATGCTTCGAATGGTAGCCATTTATCCAGCCATCTTTAAGGCACTTTCGGTTTCCCTTTAAACCAAGACTCAAACAACAGTCGCTGCGCGAGAACGCCGCTCCCCTGCGCTGGCGCTGTTGTCGGATAATATACAAGTAAATTTATGATAGCATTGCTAAATTTATAGCGACCTGCTCTGCGTATCGCGAAGACTACACCAGGTGATGCTAGTGTTTTTTCCAAGTTTTAGGTATGTCAATGAAACGATGTTTTGTTACAAAATTTGTTCGAAGTGTTACGTCTGTTAGTCTGTGGTTTGATATTGACATAGGAAACCCAATTTTTCTAAAACTCTAATTAAATTTAAGAAGGATTGCATTATTTCGTAAATATGCAGCGATTTCATACGTAAAACTTTAAGTCTTCCAGAAGGTTAAACTGTTGACAAATTGATAAATAATGTTTATTTCTTTCGCAGGGTGGACAATGGATATTGAATCTTGTCGATCATTATGGTGGCACATTTCTAATCTACAGTATAGCAATAGTACAGGTAATAGTCATATTTTGGATCTATGGCCTCGACAACTGGTGCACTGATGTAGAGTTTATGGTTCAACGTCGCGTAGGTGTCTATTGGCGACTTTGCTGGGGTTTCTTGACACCTTTGTTAATGATTGCTGTTTTTGTTTACTCACTGGTTAAATACGAATGGCCTACGTATGGTGGCAGCCAATATCCAAGCGAAGGATTGATCTGCGGATTTATGGTGTTTGTAGTTGGAATTTCACAAATTCTTTTGTGGGCTTTATGGATATTAGCTCGTGCTGATACTAAGGAATCACTTAAGGAAAAAATCAAACGAATGATAAAGCCTAGTCCAGAATGGGGTCCTTCCGAAGATACTGAAAGAAAACGTTGGATTAAATATAAAACTGAAGCTAACACAAAGCGACAGGAAATTATGATTGAAAAAAATCAGTCTGCTATAGTTAAGACAATATACGTCCTTCTCGGATTGTATGATGATTTCAAACTCAATACAGAGAGTTAAATAATGATAAATATTCCAATTATAATACTGCATATGATCGCATAAATACATAAACCAGAGTCTAGTTCACTGTAACATCAAGCGCAGCTTTCTGTTTACCGTAAGCGCGCCTAATTCTGTGCATGGTACCTAACCCTGCCTACCCCGGATTCCAGTCAAAAATTCCAACTTCCTACATTTTTTATCGTAATTACGCGTCTAGCAAAGTATGTGTCCTCGTAGTTATTAATTCGAGAATGTTCCAATTTTCTAATAAAATATGAAGTGCGCAAAATTAGGAACCATACACAGAATTAAGCGCGCTTACTGCACTCATTTCTGTAATAAAAGACAAAGAAATGTGGTTCTCACAGTGTTGCGTTCTCCGCAAGCTTAGCAAAATTTATTTGCTTTGCACAAAACGACATCGCATTAACCGAAACGCGAACGGACGTGTTCGACTATGGAAAATTCCAACATCCAAAAGGACTGCGAAGGACGATGAATGGAATATTCCCTCACGCACAAATACGGCAACAGCGCGCGTCGTATTTCATTATGTACTTATGTACACACACACACACACACACACACACACACACACACACACACACACACACACACACACACACACACACACACACACACACACACACACACACACACACACACACACACACACACACACACACACACACACACACACACACACACACACACACACACACACACACACACACACACACACACACACACACACACACACACACACACACACACACACACACACACACACACACACACACACACACACACACACACACACACACACACACACACACACACACACACACACACACACACGCACGTACGTAGATTCAATTGCGCATGCGCGACCCATTCCAGACAAGGACGAACAGGAAAAGGATGAACGATAATCGACACGTATAAAAGGACGACCACCATTCCATTCAGTTCAGTTCAGTTTTAGCTTTCATTCAAAGTGTTACTAATTAAGAAAATAAAGTATTTGCTGAACCTACGACTACGAACAAGTGACTTTTGCAGTGGTACGCACCTCAATTACCAATACAAGTTGAACAGCCTCTCGTGCAGCGACAGAATGGCTCCATGCGAGATGGTTAACATCAAGCAATATATTATATATAACTATTTTGCTTTTTGGCTATATTCTCGTTGTGGCAATTTACACATTTATCAGAGACAGAGGTGCAATCTTTCCGCTCGTGCCCTCCACCGCACTTAGGACAACACGGAGGCTTTGTGCAAGACGATGCGATGTGGCCATATTCCGAGCAGCGGTGGCAGTGCAGTACGTCAATGTATTCCCGAACTCTGCATCTCTCCCATCCAATATTTGCACGGCGTATGCTGACCAGTTTGTCAAACGCTGAAGCGTCGGACTAGTGATGTCCGTTAATCGTTCGATTAATTCAACTAATCGAATAGCTATAAAAATATTCGAATAATTTTTAATCGAATACTGCCAGCACGAGTAGTTGAATTAATCGAATAGTTCAAAGGAAATAATATGAATGCGAATAATCCCCGAATAATGCCCGCTAATCGTTCATAATCGTTCGATTAATCGAATAAATGAAAAAAATATTCGAATATTTCTAATCGAATACCACTAGCATGAATAGTTGAATTAATCGATTAGTGCAGACAACGCTCGCCGATTAATCGGTAATCGAATAATTGAAAATTTCGGACATCACTACGTCGGACTCAACAATGACAGAAGTAGCATTTGTTCGCACAACTTTGATATCAGCATTATCGGCAAGCTCGTCTTGTTTCCGTATGTGTACGATCAGATTATCTTCGTCAATTTTATCCGTGAATTCAAAAATTTGCAGCCTAGGTTTTAACGCTTTTTGAATTTCAGCGTCATACTTTTCGCCGAGTGATTTTTTTGCCGCTTCTACAAGTTTGGCTGAAGATTCAACAGAATCACATCTGAGCACGGCTTCACCAGAAGGTTTGAAGTGAACTTCTTTAATTGCGAGGGAACCTGGGTCAAGCTGCTTACATACAACATCTTTAGTTGCATCTGGACTTTGATTTGTCTTAGGCTTAATGAGAACCGTCTGCTCTAGGCGGAGGCGCGTCCGAGCAAGGTTGCGAAGAAGAGTTACAAGTCGATGGAGGATTCTTATCATAGTCAGTTGTGCTTGCAATACGACGTATACCAGACCGAAGTAAGCCGCTTTCAGTGTGCATCGTTTGGTCCTGGGTAGGGTTCTTCTTAGAAAGCAGATCACAGGCAGGGGTACTGTCAGCTTTCAGTTTCGGTTCTGTTGATGCCTGATCTAAGTTCGAGCGATCAGCGGCTGCGTATGAGCGCTGAGGTGGTTTGTTATTGATTGCGTCAGTTATAGTTACTTTATTCCTCATGAGAACGTCCAATTTGTCGGTGATACGATCGAAAAATTTACTTTCAAGGTCGTTCAGCCTATTCTCAAGCAGATTCATAGTACTTTCAATGATACCCGCAGAAATCTGTTGAGGAAGATTATCACTCGTTTTGGCCATATTATTAACTGTATCAAGCAATTGATTGCATTTTCTTTGGATATCACTCAGGCACAGTTGCTTTTTACGCCAGTTGAAGCAAATAAACTTCAGCGAGACGTTTTCGCACAGCGCAGTGATTGCCGAGGATTTCAAATCGGAACATGAAACGTGCAATATTTGGTCACAACCTCCGGAACAGTAAACTCGGTCATTTTCTGCTGTTATCTTCAGGGAACACGCCCCACACGTAACCGAAGTCATTACTTAGCAGAACCGCAAACTGCTTTTTAGCCCTACCGAGCGATCGCTCGTATTGACAACCACTCAGGCTATTGTGTTTTTTCCAACCCGGTAACAATGTGACAGCTCCCATACTAATCAAACGTACCTAAAACTGCTGGTTCATGGTTCACGACAAATGTTTAAAAGCGGCGTAAATATCGAAGAAAGAGTTTATTATCATTTGTTTTGGCAAAAAATCCCTTGTGCATATAAGATCTGAATTGGTTTATTATTGTCAATTGCAAGGAAAATTGTACCATCCAAAGTGCGATATCGCTCATAAAAGTGCTATTTTGCATTAAATCGTTTCGGTATCTTCGGCGCACTGTTTCGTTATCTTCCAAGCAATAAGTGCGCCGAAGATACCGAAACGATTTAATGCAAAACAGCACTTTTATGAGCGATATCGCACTTTGGATGGTACAATTTTCCTTGCAAATGACAATATTTCAATAGAGTATTTTACGAACTGACAACATTACGTCAAGTACCAAAACGTTTCCGTGGTAATAACAATAGCAGCATAACTGGTTCTTCAGTCATAATAACATGCTATATTTGGTTCTGTCATGTCACAGAACGTTTTTTGTACAACTGCAACGATCTCTATTGCTTGGATTTACTCTTGAATTTTGCTTAACTTGTTCTTTTAACGACAAAATCGATCCGGCAATCATGAAAGAGCATTTCATTTTGAATTGCGCAGCGGATAACTTTCAATGAATATTTAAAATATTTAAATACTTTAGAGCAGACAACTCGTACACAAGAGTGACAATCTTGTAATAAATACCGCTTTTTATCTTGTAGACAATTCAATCAAGCAACCCACCAAGAATTCAAACAGTTTTACCGAAAACATGAAACAATGCTGAAATAATCAATACGCACTTTTCAAATCGTTGTCCAGACAGCTTTTTGCGTTCACATTTAACGTAACAAAAATTAACATTTCCTTTGGAAATCGAAGGTGCGTCAATTTTGACCGGCACGTAAAAACTACCGTCGCGACATTTTTGACACTGGCGGGTGTTATGGGAAACTGTTAATAACTGTCCATTTGTTACGGGGTAGGTTTTTTCCTTCGATCAGACAATTATTGCAGATTGCAAGAAAAATTGTACCATCCAAAGTGCGCAATTGCTCATAAAAGTGCTATTTTACATTAAATCGTTTTGGTAGGGTACGGGTGGGTATTTCCAGCCCATTAAGCGGTAGCCTGAACAATATTTAGGAACTACGTTAAAACTATATTTATTCGAGACAAGATTTTTATACCAGTTGATAGAATAATATTTACTGAATATCGGAGTGTATTTTGGTCTTAACGCTACTGAATTTGAGTTATAGTCGCGAGAAATGATGAAGTCGCTGCGGCTAAATTGAGCCCATTTTCTGTAGTGGTGTCTGTGTTTTTTAAATCCGACAGGCCGAATTAGCTTGCACAGCGATTAAATGCTTTTCAAAAACAGATCGAAAGAGACAAGAAAAGAGAAACCGATTGATCACTTCTCGCTATTGTCTACATTCCGGGCTCATTGAAGATAATCAGTTTTGCAGCGACAACTGCTTGCTGCTAGCGCTAGTGTATCATTGAATCCTTCATATACTGTAGCGCCAGTTCACTCAAATACCAGATATGTCAGCACATATATTGGTAGTAGTGTAAATAACGCACCATAAGCTGGAATTAAAAACAAAATGCTGCTAACGGCTAGTGAATGAAAATTGATTAATATTTTCATATCAGAGGGGAATTTTTGTGTTCTTCCGTGATAAAAAGAAGTAGAATTGTTCTGTGATAGCATATTCACAGCTGTTTAGTTTCTAGAATAAGTAAACGTGATCATAATTGTGTGTTTTCCAAACCATCATCAAGAGCGGATACGCGTAAGCGATTGCTGCTAGTTTTTTCAGCCTGGTTACGTGCTAGTGGAAAAACAGTGGTTTTGATGTTTATTGAATAAAATTAAGCAAATTACTTACATTTTTGAAAATACAATTTGAAAATAGTTATAACACATTAAAGCCTATGAGTGCTACATTCGTTTCAGTATTGTTACAGTCAACCAAAAAAGTATTCGGACAGCAGCGCATAAAATTTTCTTTTAGTAATTTTGCACAGTATTTTTGCAAAAAATGGTAACACATATTTTTTAAAACAATGTTTAACTAAAGCATATTTAGATGCACAACAAAAATTCGGGGAAAAGCTTTCCGTTTTGAAGATAGGGTACACATAGTTTGAATTGCTCAAAAATGCAGCCAAAAAAGTATTCGGACAGTTAACTATTAGTTGAAACAAATGTCCTTTCTCGCTCAAATACTACCTTGTACGACCATTTACATTCTTGATGACCTGTTTTAATCTGTTAGGGACGAAATTAGTTATTTTTCAAATATCCCTCTGTGAAATGCTGACCATTTTTTTACAAGTGCTCGGTTTAAGTCATTGTGATAAGAAATCGAATGATTTCTCATTTAGAAATGAAATTATCTAAAAAGATGTTCAAAAGGGTTCAAATCTAGACTGAATACTGATGTTTCGATAGCTCTAGGACAATTGTCTGGTGCCTACCACTTACAATTATCGACAGTATGTTTAGATTCAACATCCCGGTACAATATGTATGTACCGCACAATTACAATTTTGCTTTAATTTCACCTAAAATTGTTCAGATAATTGAGTTTACACTTAGTTCTATCCAAAAATACATATCTTTGCTACCTCGGAACTTTGCATGCATCCCAACAAGGTATGACACTAACCGCATTGCATGTTTACTTGCTGACGAGTGATTTTTCTCTTGTAAACCTTCTCTTTTAGTTATTCTTGCATAGGGGTTGTTGATGTCGTACCTTGTTGGGGTACATGGAAAGCTCCGAGGCAGCAAAGATATATTGCGGTTATTTACATAAATTTTCATCCTGTTGCGGCGGTAACCCGCATCGTCAATCACCGCAACGCGAACAAGGAAAGGTGGCCAAATATTTTTTGGTTTATATGTGCAACTGTTACTGATGCTTTAGCAACTAAAACTACATAAAAAAATGTCTTTTAGCATCTTACATTCAAAAATATGTATTATATAAATTCATTGAATATCATAAGTATAAAAATATGTGTAAATATAGTATATAAAACAAAATTTAAGAAGTACGGAATGGGGTTGCAAATATCTAAACAATAGAAATTAATCTATCACATCCTTCAATATTTGGGGAGGTCCGCATTGGGCGATAATGTATCGATATAACTGGTACCGATATTCGTGGACGAAATCTCGATAGTTTTTTTTTCGAAATAGTTAATTGCGGCATGCATATAACAGCTTTGTAAATGTTAACACGTTATAAAACAAGTCAAACGGAGTGTTATAAAACAAATGTAAAATGCAGATCGTCACGTGATGCGAGCATTTTTGCTGATTATGCTCTCAGCTGAGTATACGTATCGATATGTGAAAAATATCGATATTCAATTAACGAAAATTCGTCAGCTTCGCTCAATACAGAATTATTTTGACAGCTTGCTATGAACTTTCCGAGAATGAAAAGATTTCTTGCAAAGCACAATATATTTTTGGATAGAACTAAATGTAAACTCAACTATCTGAACAATTTTAGGTGAAATTAAAGCAAAATCCAAAATTGTAATTGTGTGGTACATATATATTGTACCGGGATGTTGAATCTAAACATACTGTCGATAATTGTAAGCGGCAGGCACTATACAATTGTCATTGCGCTATCGAAACATCAGCATTTTGTCTAGAGTTGAACCCTTTTGAACATCTCTTTAGATAATTTCATTTCTAAATGAGAAATCATTCGATTTCTTGTCACAATGACTTAAACCGAGCACTTGTAAAAAAAAGGTCAGCAATTCACAGAGGGATATTTGAAAAATTGTAAATTTTATCCCTAACAGATTAAAACAGGTCATCAAGAATGTAAATGGTCCTACAAGGTAGTAGTTGAGCGAGAAAGGACATTTGTTTCAACTAATAGTTAACTGTCCGAATACTTTTTTGGCTGCATTTTTGAGCAATTCAAACTATATGTACCCTATCTTCAAAACGGAACGCTTTTCCCCGAATTTTTGTTGTGCATCTAAATATGCTTTAGTTAAACATTGTTTTAAAAAATATGTGTTACCATTTTTTGCAAAAATACTGTGCAAAATTACTGAAAGAAAATTTTATGCGCTGCTGTCCGAATACTTTTTTGGTTGACTGTATATAGCGGTAAAGTTTTTATTTGGGAAAGTGCAGCCAAAAAAGGTAATGTATGCCGAAATTAGTAGCGTGATGGGAATACCCTCCCTTACCCTACCTTCGGGGCACTTTTTCGTTACATTCCAAGCAATAAGTGCGCCGAAGAGACCGAAACGATTTAAGCTAAAATAACACTTTTATGAGTGATTGCGTAGCATGCACTAGGCTACAAGCCAGTCGATAATTATAATGCAAATAGTGTTACACTGATTAATCAAAATTTTAACCGAGACGGAAAATAAAAACAAATAGGCCATAACGACCCTAACTGCGACATATTTAGGGATGGTAAGTGTGATATCTCTTGCAAGCAAAACAAGACACGTCTGTTTCGTACACTCGTCAATCGAAAAGTGAAGCTTTATTCGTTAGCTACCAAGACACGATGTCACCTTACATATGTATTAGTGTTATAGTATAAAAGTATGAATGTATTCGTAATGCCGACTCTACATTCCCACACCTTCTCAATAGACTCGAACTGCTATAGCTGGAAATCCTGTAAATAAACTGGCTGTTTTGCTTCACGTCTAGGTCGCTGAATAAAAGGTTGTTGTTGATGCTCCAATGCCAAATATTCCTGAAGTTGAATATCCTCATAATGAATTCTGGCGTTCGTTGGAACTCTGTCGTTGGGAATCTGTGGAACCGGTTTCAAGTGAGAAACATTACGACGAACTATCTTATCAGTTTCTGTCGATTTAAGCGTAGCCTTCGGTCCAGCTTGCTTCAAGATCGTAAACTCCTCTGGGCTGAAGTTGCTGGCAAGTTTGTTGTCTTTAACCATTCTTTTAACCACTACTGTATCTCCTTCTTTCAGCAAATTTGGTTCTGCTCTGCGGCGTTTGTCTGCATACTCAGTCTGTTTTGATTTCTTCTCTTGATCTCTATCACGTGCTTCTTCTATCGGTTTCAAACCAATCCCAGGGAAGGATGGAAGTTTGTCCCGCAATACTCTTCCGAACATTAACGCCGAGGGTGCTACTCCAGTAGTATAATGGGGAGTCGAGTTGTACATGAGGAGGTACATTCTAAGGTCCCATTTCCAATCGGAAATTGGGTTTTCTTGACTGATTTGTAGGCGCTTCTTCAAAGCTCTGTTTGCTCTTTCAACCTCTCCGTTAGCCTGCGGCCAATATGATGTCGTTTTTCGCATTTCAATTCCAAAATCTTTACAAAATTGTCCTAATGTTTCGCTTACAAACTGGGGACCGTTATCTGACTTCATTGATTCAGGAATCCCATATCTACAAAACGTTTCGTGTAATGCTTGTATAGTGAGTTTTGCCGTAATCTCTTTCATCACTATTACTTCTATGAAGCGACTAAAATAGTCTACAAGAACCAGCAGATTGTGACCAGACGGTAGAGGACCCATAAAATCAACTGCGATGTGACACCATGGTTTGTCAGGCATTTGGGTCGATACCAACGGTTCAGCTGGACCCAAGGATGATACAAGAGTGCACTCTTTACATCGCTTGACAAATGTCTCTACATCTTTGTCCATGCCAATCCACCAAACTTTTTGTCTCAATCTTCTTTTCATGACAACGACGCCAGGATGGCCCTCATGTGCTAGTTCTATTATCCTCGGTTGCAACACAGTAGGAATAACAATACGTTCACCTAACAAAAGAATGTTAGTTAGCCCACAAAGTTCCGATGCATATGGTTTGTAGCATTTCGCGTTGTCCGTCCAGTTTCCGTTTTGTAATGCCTGAAAAACTTCACTGATAGTTTTGTCTTTTTCTGTTTCTTCACGAACTTCCTGTATAGTGACTGCGGTTGGTACTACAGCTTTTGTTACTAAATGTATATAATCTTCTCCGTCTGTATCGAATGCTTTAGCTTCTGCTGCAGACAATCTAGATAGTAGGGATGGGAACTATCATTAAAAATCGTTACTGATAACTATCAGCAATTCCAGTACGTTACTGATAACTATCAGTAAATATCAGTAATTTCACTCATCAGGGCATTGAAGCAAAAAATAGGAAATTGTAATATTATAACTGCGTTCTTCATTGTAAATTTACTTTCTAATTTACCAAGCGGGCTTTATGGAGGCTCGCGCAACTACGGACCAGATTTTTACCACCCAGCAGATATGTTGGGAGCACATCGTGCCTACGCATCACACGAACCAGTCGATCAAGACCAGCAATTGCACTTATTGGATGAACACGGTTTCCCAGATAAACTGACGCTACTGATCAGAGCTATTCGATCGAGTAGTGTGTTTTGTGCGCATCTCGGGGACACACCCTTCGAGACGCAGCGAGAGTTGAGATAAGGTGACAAGATGACTGATATCATGGCTAGGAACCTTGCGATGGTGGAGGCAACCTACGCCAGGTTGAAAGCAGTAGTCTAGGAAGATCAGATTAATAATAAATACGTCAAAGATTACATACATGAAAGAAAGATGCTCCAAGGAACCAAACGCGTGCCTCTCACGGATGGTAACCCTTGACGGCTACAAACTAGAAGTAGTAGATGGATTCGTGTATTTTGGATTGCTGGTGACCGCGGACAACATTAGTATGGAAACCCAGCGGCGCATTCAAGCAGGAAATCGAGCCTACTTTGCCCTTCGCTATACGCTACTATCAAGAAACATACGCTACCGTACGAAGCTGATAATGCACAAATCTTTTATTGGGTCAGTAGTTCTTTATGGACTCATAAGGTCGCTCACGGAGAATATACGCGCCCTTGCGGTGTCCGAACGAAAGGGTACTGCGGATATTTGGCGGAGTACAAACTGAAAGCGAAGAGTGGTGGAGACGGAGATTCAGGCATTGTTTGGAGAGAATCCTATCGTACATTTGGCGAAAGTTGATGGGCCAGACACGTCGTAAGAATGCCGGACGATAGTGCGACGGAAACAGTTGTCTTCAACAACCTCGCTGGCACCAGGAACAGGGGGCTCAATGTGCAAGATGGCACGATCACGTCGAAAGTGATTTGTGACTTTTGAGACGACTGGAAAATTGGCGACGAGTGGCCAAAGTTCTAGTTAAATGGAGGTGACTGCTTGAATCAGCACGAGCTACCCCGGCTTTAGGCTACTGACGTTGACTACGATATATTGTGTCATCCACGTTTATCGTACGCAACTACCGACCAATAAGTTTATTCTAACTAATTTTTCTAACGGGACAAAGTTACTATATCAGTAAATATCAATAATAGCGAAACCTTACTGATACTTAGTGATATTATTGCTTACTGATAACTATCAGTAGTTAATGATAGTTTTCCCATCCCTACTAGATAGAGCATCTGCCAAATTCGTAGTACCGGGTTCATGCACAATTTCATAGTTATAAGATTGCAGACGACGTACCCAACGTTCAATTCTCATACAGGGCTTTGAACGAGGACTAAATAAAAATTGAAGTGGCTTGCAGTCCGTGACTAATTTGAATTTAATGCCTTGTAAGTATAGTTTAAAACGGTCAACGGCCCATACTAACGCAAGTGCCTCACGTTCTGTCTGAAAATATTTTCGCTCTAAATCAGTCAAACATTTACTTGCATACGAAATTATCCGGCGAAAACCTTTCTTATCTTGTTGTATCAGCACTGCACCAAGGCCTGTAGGACTCGCATCCGCAACCAAAATAGTTTCATCTCGGGGATTAAAAAACCCGAGATGATTGATATCTGCTACAGCTCGTTTGATCTCTTCAAAAGCTTTTTGATGAGCAACCGTCCAATGAAATTTTTGGTCCCGTCGCAGTAGGTCACGAAGCGGATCTGTTTTGGTTGCTAAATGTGGAATAAATCTCCAAACATATGTTACTAAACCAAGAAAACTTCTCAATTCTGGAAGGTTCGCAGGTTCCCGGAATTGCTGTATGGCCAGCACTCTACTTTCTATCGGTTTAACGCCTGCTGTAGATAGTTCGTGACCCACGAAATCCAATTTCTCTACATTGAAGATACACTTGTCCCAGTTAAGTAAAATGCCATACTCTTTGAACCGTGTCAGTAGAGCGTTTAGACGACTGTCGTGCTCTATTTGAGAACGACCTGAAACCATGCAATCATCCAGATACACACAAACCCCTTCAAGCCCTGCCACAACCATGTCCATTACTTTTTGAAAAAGTTCTGGCGCGCAACTGATGCCGAACATCAAGCGTTTATACCTATTAACGGAGAGAAAAGAACACATCGTACGAAAACATCAAGTGAACTTCTTTATTACTCAAGAAACAAAATATAAACAACATAACGTTTTACCTGAAAAGACCATACTTGGTGATGAAAGTTGTAATAACGCGTGAATCTTCCGATATTTCCAGTTGGTGAAAGGCTTCCTTTACGTCCAATTTGGAAAATTTTACTGAATCTCCAATACTTCCCAATAATTCTTCAATCACCGGGAGCGGGTGTGTCTCACGTAGCACTGCTTGATTTGCTCGTCTCATGTCCACACACAGTCTCAGCTGACCTGAACGTTTCAAAATGGGTACGACTGGAGAAACCCACGGAGACGGCCCGTTTACTTTTTCGACAATATCCATTTCAAGCAAATCTTTCAATTTCTCGTGAATCTTATCCTCTAGAGCAATGGGAGCACGACGATAGGCCTGTTGGACAGGTTGTACAGATTTGTCGATCGGTATTTCGACGAGGACCCCTTTAATTTTTGGGAATGGCACTTGTTTTGGACTATTCACCAATCCAACGTTAAACCGGACTTTCAATTCTTTAGCAGTATCGGCGCCTAAAAGGTTGAATTTTCCTTGTGCAACTACATAAAATTTCGCTTCAGTAACGTTTGCTTCAGCCTCAATTTGGGTTCGAAACATGTATTTAATATTCATTGGTGTTTTAGTTGCGTGCCCGATCAGTTTCCGATCAACCTTATCTGAAAGATCCTTTATCGTCATACCTGTCTTCTGAGCTTCAAGCCATGTTTTTTCATCAATAATATTTGCGTCGGCACCGGAATCTATAATCATTGGAATTCTGATACCACCCACAACAAATTCGAAAGTGTTCCGTCCCTTCGCAAAAAAAATATGTTGCTTTTCAGGGCTATCTTGATCAACTTCATTTACACATCGAATTCGTTTGAGCAGTGGTCCAGTCGTTGGACGACTTACGTAAGGACGTTTCAAGCAACGCTTAATGAAGTGACCTATTTCCCCACATTTGATACATTTTGCGTTTTTAGCACGGCAAGAATGATCACCTTTTAGGTGTCCTCTACGACCGCATGCAAAGCATGCCCTATCTAAAACTCTATCGAAATTATTTCCACGCGTACCCCGAACTTCATTACGCACGTATTTATAAGGCGTAGTGGAAACATTAGCAACGTTAGAAGAAATACTTTCAGTATTTTGACGATTTAGCTCCTTAACTTGCTGTTGGACGTCAGCCATGTAGGGATGGGAACTATCATTAAAAATCGTTATTGATAACTATCAGTAGTTTCAGTACGTTACTGATAACTATCAGTAAATATCAGTAATTTTACCATTCACGGCATTGTAGACTTCGTGGGGCTCGCGCAACTACCGATCAGATTTTTTCCATCCGACAGCTCTTGCAGAAATGTTGAGGGTACATCGTGTCCTCGGATCACATCTTTATTGATTTCAAAGCAACATACGATACAGTCCATCGCGACCAGCTATGGTACATAATGCACGAAACCGGTTTGCCGGATAAACTGACCCGACTAATCAGAGCAACATTGGAACGAGTGATGTGCTTCGCACGTCCGCGGGATACACTCGAGTCCCTTCGAGACTCGCCGAGGGTTGGGACAAGGTGACAGGTTATCCAGTATGCTGTTCAACATTACTCTTGAGGCGGTATTCCGATCAGCGAGTATCGAAACGAGAGGCATGATTTTCATCAAGGGTAGAAGTATATGAATTACGACATACTTTCACTGCTTGAGAATCCCAGAGACTCCCATCTACATCGGACGAAAGTCGGTAGGCTACGGTGGGCCGGGCACGTCGTAAGGATGCCGAACGACAGAGCAACGACAACAGTTCTTTTCAACAACCCCACCAGCACCGGAAACACGAAGACCCAACATGCAAGATGGCTTGACCAAGTCGAAAGTGATTTGTGACTTTTGAGACGACTGGGAAACTTGCGACGAATGGCCCAAGATCGAGTTAAATAGAGACGACTGCTTCAAACAGCACGAGCCATCCCGGCTCTAGGCTGCTGACGACGACGATATATTGTGTCATTCTCGTATATCGTACGCAACTACCTACCATTAACTTTAATCCAACTGATTTTTCTAACGAGACGACGTAACTGTATCAGTAAGCATCAATAACTGCGAAACCTTACTGATACTTAGTGATATTATTGCTTACTGATAACTATCAGTAATTAATGATAGTTTTCCCATCCCTACAGCCAAGGTAGTGCCAAGGGTCAATATCTCATTAAGACTCAAATCCTTTTCCAAAATCTCACGCTTTAAATCAGTAGACCGGCAAGCCTCTACTATCTGCTCTATAATTCTATCATCTGTTTCTCTACAGTCATACCGATCGAACTCGCATCGTTTTGCCTGAATCCTGAGGCGCAGAACAAAATCCGCAAACCTCTCATCCTGTTTCTGGACAATTTGTCTAAACAGGTGTCGTTCATAACTACGCCTACGTAGTGGTTCGAAATGTTGATCGAGTCTCTGAATGGCTACATCATAGTATGGAGGATCAGCCACCACATGTGGAACTTCATCAACTCCCGGTAAATGCTCAAAAATTTCTTGTACATCGGAACCGACCAAATGTAGCATCAATGATCTCTTGCCATTGTGATGTAATGGCGGTCGCATCAAAATATCGTTCAAGCTCGCGCTTCCATTTTTGCCATTCAACTGGAATTCTTGACCTGTCCGCCGACAGTTCAAATGGCCTTATGCGTCGAAATTAATCCATCTTTAAGTAGATGCAAAGAAAAACGACGGTATTTAAATAATCGCAATTACTAATACAAAATAAAAAAGATTTGATGGATAAAATTCGACACAGTGGCACCGCATTGTTCGCATATAAAAAAGTCATGCGTTTGCTCAATCATTTGTGATTGCGATTTTAAAAATATCTTTGAACATTATTGCATTTCTCAATTTTATGTATGCTATTTTATCTTTGTCCCCTCTCAACAGTCTATTGCATTAGTAATTGTATGCAATATCTCATAACAGAGAATTGCTACTACGCTCATTACACGCACGCACATTTTAATCTACTTGTAAGATAATTGCGATTACATTTTCGGTTCCGCTTCCTTATATATGCACAGTTGCGAAACCAAAATTCCCGTGTATTAATGCCTTCAAAAGCACACAGTTGCCAGAATATTGCCACGCACACAGTTGCGATTCGCACCCTACTTCTACTGAACTCTCATTAGGCACGTTCGTCCATTCGTTTAAGCACACAGTTGCAAATCCAAAATATTCCGTTAGCTTTACACAGCTGCAAAATTTTACACGCACACAGTTGCGTTCTGTATTCTACCTCTGCCGAACACGCACCAAACCCGTTTCGTTTGTTCGTTCAAGCACACAGTTGCGAAATCGAAATATTCCGTCTACTCCTGCACAGTTGCAGAATCTTTTTTTTTTTGCGCACACAGTTGCGTTCTCACCTCCGCCAAATTCCCGCTGGACGTGTTTTTCTTACTACGCACACAGTTGCGAAACTCTAATTTCCCCTTCGTCATGCTTCTACACACGCACACAGTTGCGATATTCGTACAATTGTAGCACAATCTAGCAGCGTTCGTTTCTTTCCGTTTGCACACGGTTGCGAAATACACTTTCTACTGACACTAAAGGAAATAATTGTCTCCGTACTTTGTCAGCCGCCATTTTTCTTTTTCGAAAACCAAGATATAAATTAGTTTCCATTAATTTCACTCATCCGGTACACATCTAAGCTACTTCAAAGAATATGCGGCCACTTCTATGCGTAAAGAATAAATTGCAGACAGTTGCGTAATGCAACATTTATCCATCATGAATAATCGACCTAACTGGTCTGCTGTACCCCCTCATTGCTTACCTTTTTCCACTATCGCTGGTATTCCAATTCACTGCAGTCCACTCCAAAAGGCACTTTGTTTACATTTAATTCCGTTTAAATTGAAAATTTATTTTCCTCGTCGCCAAAATGTGATATCTCTTGCAAGCAAAACAAGACACGTCTGTTTCGTACACTCGTCAATCGAAAAGTGAAGCTTTATTCGTTAGCTACCAAAACACGATGTCACCTTACATATGTATTAGTGTTATAGTATAAAAGTATGAATGTATTCGTAATGCCGACTCTACAGTAAGTTAACGGCACAAATTGAAAATTTTTCACATTTAAAATTGAAGTTCATTCTTGTAGATTACCGGTCTCATTCCCAAACTAAATCCACGCGAAAGAACCGCACCCTTGACCGCACCTGAGAGGCAACTGCAGGAAGGGGTATGGTAATAGGTGAATAGGAGTAACTTTTATAAGTAAACTAGCTGACCCGACAAACTTCGTATTGCCGCAAATTAACCTGTGTTGTACATAAATCATGAATCTCGGATGATCTTTGTCACAATCTCGAGTTTTGCAAGCCCCCCAGTGGGCGGCACTTCCGACGGCGGGTCACCGGCAACACTCGCGACCGTCTCGTCCTGATTGATCTAGTGTTACTATAGATAGTTTTTGTGGTCTTGTATTGACTAATGTTTTATGGAAGAGTCTCGAATTTCTCGAGTTCGATTAGTTTTTGAGTTTCGCAAAAATTTCTGTTTTATTTGTATGAGAGTCCATATCCCCCTACCACAGGGGTGAGAGGTCTCTAACTATCGTAAAATAAATTCAAGACTCCAAAATCTCCCACATGCCAAATTTGGTTCCATTTGCTTGTTTCTCAAGTTATAAGGAAATTTGAATTTCATTTGTATGGGAGCTCCCCTCTTAAAAGGGGAAGGGGTCGTAATTCACCATAGAAAAAATTTCTGCCATCTAAAACTCCCACATGCCAAATTTGGTTATATTTGATTGATTAGTTCTCGAGATAAGAGGAAATTTGCATTTCATTTGTATGGAAGCCCACCCTCTTAAAGCCATAACTCGCTTTCTAAAGAAGAGAGGGGTCTCAATTCACCATAGAAAAAAATCTTGCGTCCAAAACCACTTACATGTCAAATTTGGTTCCATTTGCTTGATTAGTTCTCGAGTTATGAGGAAATTTGTATTTCATTTGTATAGGAGCCCCCCCCCCCCTCTTAAAGTGGGGAAATCCATAGAAAATATACAATAGAAAATATTCTTGCCTACAAAAACACCCACATGATAAATTTGGTTCCAGTTGCTTGATTAGTTCTAGAGTTATGATGAAATTTGTATTTCGTTTGTATGAGAGCCCCCCCTCTTAAAAAGGTAAGGGCTCCTAATTCATCATAGAAAAAATGGTTGCCTCCAAAAACACCCACATGCCAAATATGGTCCCATTTGCTTGATTAGTTCTCGAATTATGAGGAAATTTGTATTTCATTTGTGTAGAAGCACCCCCTCTTAAAGTTGGGAGGGGTCCTAATTCACCATAGAAAATATTTTTGCCTCCAGAAACCTCCACATGCCAAATTTGGTTCTATTTGCTTGATTAGTTCTCGAGTTATGAGGAAATTTGAATTTTATTTGTATGGGAGCCCCCCCTCCTAAAGTGGGTAGGGGTCCAATTCATCATAGAAAAAAATTTTGTCTCCAAAAACACCCACATGCCAAATTTGGTTCCATTTGCTTGATTAGTTCTCGAGTAATGAGGAAATTTGTATTTCGTTTGTATAGGAGCCCCCCTCTTAAAGTTGGGAGGGGTCCTAATTCACAATAGAAAATATTCTTGCCCTCGAAAACTTTCACATGCCAAATTTGGTTTCATTTGCTTGATTAGCTCTCGAGTTATGAGGAAATTTGTATTTCATTTGTATAGGAGCCCCCCTCCTAAAGTGAGAAGGGG